>NC_056747.1:445794431-446159431 GCF_019279795.1 Protopterus annectens
TATTTTAAGAAAAAGCTCCAAAGTTGGATAGCTAGTAGATTAAAAGTTCTCAAACAATTTGTACGTTTAAAGAGCAAGTAATAGAATTTTAAGTAATAATTTTCCTGTTAGTAACTGATGTGGAGCTCAAGAAAAAAGCTGTTACCAGTTGGCCATCTAGGCTCCGCCCCCAGTGTAGAAAATCCAACAGCTTCACAGCATGATAGAATAACGAATCCCAAATTAAGGAGAAACCAGGGGAGCAGGAAGCATCTGATCAGTTGCCATATGAAGATACTTTGGAGCCTTCAGTAGGAAACCAGTACAAAAATTTCAGTTGGAGTTGCACAGCAAGGAAAGGAACAGGAAACTAAAGCAACTCTGGTGCAGTCAGTGTGGAATGATAGGCCAGTGAGTTCCTATATGAAAGAGTGGATGGATGACACAGGATGAAGCTGACAAGAATATGGCACAGGAAAATGTTCTGGAACTTTCTGTAGAATGCCCGCAGGAAATAGGGAACAAAAAGTGCTCTTTAGAAGTAATTATCTAAGGGAAGAGTTGCTTGATGTAATACAGATGGAAAGGCATATTAAGATCAATGAAAGAAGTACACTACAGAAAGTCAGTAAGATCCAAGATGTTAAAAGTTTGATAAAACAAATGAGCACAGTAATAGACTGTCCATAGAAATTCATGCAGTATAACAGAAGTAAATAGGATATATTGCTGTGCAGCAAAATTAACAGAAAGTCTTACCACAAAAACACAGGGCAGTAAGGGAAAGGAAGGGGAGCAATCAAATGCCTTTATGGAATTATTGAATAGAGAACACTACAAAGCAATTAAGACAAGAAGTGTAGCTGTTAGAAGAGTGCAGAAGATGGAATAGATCAACATAAATACTCAGATGTGATAAAAGCAATGCTTAGTATCAGAACAGACCAGGATCTATTGTACACTATTACAAATATATTAAAGATATCAGCACAGGCAGAAAAGCTTAAAAGATATGCAGATGCATATAAAGGAAAAGTACAAAATAAACAATTTATTGAAAACCCCAAAATGTTTTAGAGAGAATTGGGAAAGAAGGCAAAAGGAATAGAAACACCACCAAAAAAGAAGAAATTGACACATTTTGGAGAAATGTCTATGAAGAGCCTGTTGAACATATGAAAGATGCTGAATGAATAAAGTAAAGGAAAGAATAAGAAGTTCAAATGTGCAGGACATGAAATTGGATGAAGTAATGGTTATTGAAATTGAAACAAAATTAAGAAAAGCTCCTAAGTGGAAAAAATGGGAACCACAGGCCTAGATATATGCAGTACCTAACTTCTGTTTAAAAGTATTAGCATCTTTGCATGAAGATTTAGCCATGAGTAAGAACTATTTATATGTGCATCCTGAACAGACACCAACCTGATTAACAATAGGAAAAATAATACTCCTTAACAATGAACCTGCAAGCTATTCTAAAAACTATAGACTGGTAACTTGTCTTCTGACGATGTATAAACTATACACTGGAAATGATGCTGATGGGAGATTATAGTCATTTAGAAGAAAACTCAATCATTGCAATAGAACAAAAGAGTAACAAAAGAAAGTAATCTGGAACAAAGGATCATTTATTTTTAAATAGTCATAATGGAGAATTGTAAAAAGGGGAAGAATCTAAGCACGGCATGAATAGACTACAAAAAAGCATTTGACAGCATCCCACATTCATGGATGAGTGCTCACAAATGTATCGGATGCATCCTACCTTGAACAACTACATTACAGTGACAATGAAACAGTGGCAAACCAATTTACAGCTAAGCCATGATAAAGGACAAATTATTATCCCAGGGATAAAAATTCAAAGGGGAATATTCCAGGGTGAATCTTTGTCACTGCTGCTGTTTTGCATTGCCCTGAACCCATTAAGATGTCTACTTATTAGACATCTTATATTAACCACTGGGACTGCTGACTGTTCTGTTCTTATTTAATGCTTTATTAGTATATGATAAAAGTCTTATACCATGTAAACTATGGTATATGTTGCATTGTATTTTCTAGTGTTATTTGCCTTACTATTAAATTGTGCTACTAATCTGTGCTAGCCATTGTATTAGTTTAACAGTGACTTGTATAGTGGAGTGTCATAATTCAGGTAGTTTGCTGTATAATCTTAGACCCAGTAATCACATTTTTCTTGCATAGCTCTGTCTACCTCTAACTTACTTTTGCTATACCTCCCTCCCATGCATCTTCCTCTCATCTCAATCTGACCTTGTCTATACAACTATATCTCTGCAAGCTCCCTCTCCTTTCTGTCTACCATCCCCTACTTTCTCGCTCTGCTGTCTCTCTGCATCACTATCTGTGTACAGTTTTTGGCCTAATACTTGCTCAATGTTTCACAGTGCGATTTCTTGCCCTCTGTTTTGTTTCTCATCCATCCTCTCTCTACCTTTATTTTACTGGTCACCTGCTGCTCCAAAACAGTTGCTTTAGTCCCAGAGCTCTACTATTGGGAAGCCTACCCATTCCCCAGCATGAACTCTGCTGACGGTGGAAGACATAACTACTCTCAAGAAGTTTTTTAGTATGTGCATTTTGCCCTCCATATAATACTGTGTGTGTTAACGATTCTAGGACCTGGTTTCGGCGGCCGCACATTGAATGTGCCCCCCATTCTTTTTTCCTCATTTCCTTCTTTGCCTTTATTTCCCTGCTCCTGTTCCCCCTCCATTTCTGTGTCCTAGGCTTTAACTGTGTTACAGTTAGGTCTATGCAAGTGCCACTAACCAGATGTTTGTAAAACACGACCTCTCAAAGGCCACTTAGCTCGTACTTACCTTTTTCCACATCAAGCGAGTGTGGCTAAGAAATTAGCTGCCATAAAACATAAACTGCCAGCCTTGAATACGTTTTCTGGCTTCACTGATTGTTTCTTTGGTCTCTGCTTCCCCTCTGTATCCCTGCCAGTGTAGCCCCGCTCTGCTCGGGCTGACTGCGCTCCCCTACCCTACCCCCATTTCCACCCACCACATCAACTACATTTTTACACAACTACTCCCCCTTAACCCCAATCCACTTTCCAGGTCTCTGACCAGTCATTATCTCAGTTTAATCTTACACACACACCCCTTTAATTAACCAGCTCTACAACCACTTCCCTCAGCACCTATCAATCATCCTCCTATTTTCCTCAACCCAAGTTTAATTCCCAAGCTTACTTATATTTCTTTACCACCCCAACACTATTCTCACTCCTCCCCCCATATTTTTACCAACTTACATTATGCTTCTCTTACTCCTATCTACTTTACTACTTAGTATCCTCACACTGTCCACATCCTACCAAAATTCACACCCCACCTTTTACCAAAGTCCCACCATTCCACTCCTACAATCTAATGAAAATATACTTTTCTCCAGACCTATAACACCCTCCCTTTTTACACATCACTTTACATACCTTCTTCTTTTGGCTTTTCCCGGTTAGGGGTTGCCACAGCGGAACTCCGGTCCACTAAAGATTGGCAGTAGATTTTTACGGTGCCAGCCCGACTCCCAACCTTCAACCAAGGCATGCCCATTCATGCATGTCTTCTGAATGCCACTCGACCGCAGGGAGGACATGCAGACTCCAAACAGAAGGCGCTATTCAAACTTAAACCCTCCTATCATTAATCTTTTCCCCCCAAAGTTCAAAACCAAATCTTTCCTACTCTATCCTCTTAGAGCTACGCTCTCTACCTCTATTCTAACCCTTCTTCTCGCAACAGACATTCATCCCAACCCTGGTCCAGTTAACAACTCTGCCCTCCCCTCACTTTTTCCTTTTTATCTGCAACCTCCTCCTTACCTCATAGCACCTCATCTTCAGAAACCTAAAGCTCATTGCCCTAAATATCCATAGCACCTTAAATAAACTCTCTGAACTACACTCCTGGATAGTATTACACTCCCCTGACATAATCTCCATCTCTGAGGCCTGGCTAAAACCCCATGTATCAAACAAAGAAATCCTACCCCCAGGTTACATCTTCTGCCAAGACAGACCAATACAAAATATGGAAGTTTTGTTATCCTCTTTTCTGAATATCTCCCCCCACTTTCATCCTGCTGAGATTCTTATATAGTTAACTGCAACTTAAACAACAAAAAAAGATTACCATTACTGCTATCCATATATATATATATATATATATATATATATATATATATAATTTATTTATTTATTTATTTATTGCATTTGTTGACCAGGAAAGTCCACTGGGCCTAGGCAGAGCCCATTTTCAGTGGAGGCCCGGGGAGAAAAGCCCCACAGTATAACATACATAAGCTCCACAGTAATACATACATACGTAATGGAACAATGTTGATACATACAAAAGTAAAAAAAAAAAAAAAGATGAGGAAACATAGGACAATGTCATTCCATTAATTACATACAAAAATCCTTTATATATATATATATATATATATATATATATATATATATACACGCACACCACCTGGCAACAACATCCCTACATTCTTGCCTGGATTTCCCAAACTATCAACTATAAAACCATTATACTAGGAGATGTTAATATCAACTGGAATACGCTCTCCTCCAACAACCCTAATGCAAGTATTAACCTATATGGCTTTTCCCAACTTATCACCTCCCCTACTCGCACTAATCAAAAATCTAACTCCTCTTCCACTCTAGACTGGATAATTGCTTCCCACCCTCACCATTACCTTAACCGCACCACTCTCCCAGACTCACTCAATGATATCACCCTACCTCTATCCAACGCCTCTCGTCCCAACCACCTAAATCCCATATCAACAAGAATTGTCATAACCTATCTAATTTTAACCCATAGACATTTAAGCAAACATTTGCATCAATAAACTGGTCCTTCCTTTGGCAACTCCCCCTAAACTAAGCTATTCATAAATTTAATAGCATCTTCTTTAACACACTAAACTCCATGGCCCCTATCAGATGTATCTGAGTAAAAAATAACTTTGCCCCCTGGATCAGCAAATATTCTCTATCCCTTATACAGATGAGGGATACTGCCTGGGTAACCTGGAACAAACTCAAAACCCCTTCTAGCCTCCAGCAATATAAGGAACTTCATAACACCACAAAAATACAGGTCACCCAGGATAAAAAACATTTCTATCTAAATCCTCGGAGTAACCCCCACTCCAACCCTAAAACATTTTGGGGTACCATTAATAAGCTCTTATACCTAGGAAACCTAACCCCTCCCAGCCCTACCACAATAACTAACCTTTAGAGACTGCCACTCTTCTAAACTCCTTCATAGACTCAATACAAAAGCTAATCAAATTGCAAAAAGAATCTGACCATGATTCCACTCCATCACTTACAAACAGCACTCCTTTCTCACTCAAATATATCCCAACATCTACTATTAGATCCCTACTCCATAAACATAAACCCTGTTCCCCCTCAGTTGATGATCTTCCCCCTCATTACCTCAGACTTGCTGCTCCCTCCATTGTCTATCCAGTCTCCATACTCATTAATCGGTCCATACAGGAAAATCACTAGTTGCCTGGAAAACTACAGGCTGACATCAAAGATTGAAACAATACTAATTTCATAAACTTTAATCATACTTTGACTTAGGAACTTCAAGCACAACTGCTAGAAAACCAGATATAGTGGTTCAAAAGAAGACAAGAATAGCATTGATCATTGAAATTGCCACACCTAGTGACTGCAGTGTCTTGCGTACAGAGAGACACAAAGTCATAAAATATCAGGATCTGCAGGCAGAAACGAGCAATGTTGAAGAAAGATACACAGACAGTTCCAATAGTAGTAGGAGCAACGTGTCTTATAAAAAAGAATCTACAATCATATTTAGATATGTTACCAATCCATGTAACTCCATACGAATTGCAGAAGGAGTCATTACTGGGTACATTCCAAGTGCTCCAAAGAGCACTTTTGGCTGACAAAGATTAAAACAATGCTAATTTCATGAATTTTTATCCTACTATGACTTAGGAATGGGGTCCATTCCCATCGTGGTATTAGAAACCCAAAAGACTTTGAGAAATTAAAAAAAAATCACTTGCTGACTTGTTGACTGGAAACCTACTGGCTGACATCAAAGATTGAAACAATACTAATTTCATGAACTTTAATCATAGTTTGACTTAGGAATGGGGAAACAATACTAATTTCATGAACTTTAATCACATTTTGAGTTAGGAATGGGGTCCATTCCCATCATAGTATTAGAAACCCAAAAGACTTGGAGAAATTAAAAGGCAGTCTCAGACACAGGGGGTCCTAATGGAGAGATGAAAAAAGTCAGCAAGCAACGGAGTAGTAGTAGTACTGAAACTGAATTCATCCTGAAGTCTTGGTGAATACCTTTGCAAGGTGGACCCTGTTTTTCACAAAATCTCACCAAGGCGACACTGATCTATAGACTATTATATAGCATATATCATGCAGAGATGCAAGTAAAAAAAAAGATAGCTGGGTGCACAAGACCCAGGATAAAAAATGCCTAATCCTGTTAGGCACACTGGTGCGAGGACTGGAAAAAATGACAGTGTAGAATCCTCAAAATACGGAAACATTCCTACAATGGGGCCAGGCCAAGCCCAGGGGGAGGATGGCCCCTCTGTTGTGGATAGAAGTAGCAGTCCGCAAAAATTGATTGGCCAAAGAAGAGCCATAAAGATGATAGACTATTGAGGATATGAAAGAAATGATGTATTGTTACTGTTATGTAAAAAGCCAATAATTTCGAGACAAAGATATTCAAAATGATTGCGAGAGAAATTCGAGGAAAGAAAAATACTTCTGCAGGAAGAACTGTCTGAAGCTTCAAATAAAAATTTGCATTCATTAATACAACAGATTTTTGAAAAACAGTATATAGATTAAGAAACGATCTGTTTGGAAAAAGAAGCATTTGAAGAAGTGCGAAAATATAAACAAAACCTAGAGATATTTGAAAAATATAAAAAAAGAAATATGGACTTGGGAAAGAAAGAGAGATTTGATAAGTTGCAATATTTATGCAAAGGAGAAAGCCAAGTTAACTAATTTAGAGAAGGCAGCCTCGGCGATATTCGAAGAGAAATACAGGCAAAGGCATCCAGATATGGAAAATTTCACAGTAAAAAAATTAATATCACAAAGATGGAATGTGGAAAAGAAGATTAGTAAATCAGAAGTTAAAGAAATAGAAGTTGAAGTTATGGAGTGCCTGCAAATTGAAGGATTTAATGTAGAAGGTCTTACACAGACAATATCACAGCATCAAACTTGCAGTTTTAAAAGTACAGTATTTTATTTTTTTTTTGATACCTAATTGTTTCACTGAATAGTGTCATGTGTGTCTCTCTGCTGTAAGAGGGGGTGGTGGTCTTCTCACTTTATCTGATATTTAACTGTTAGCCTAGAGGGTTTCCTCTGTACTTTGAAGTGCTAGCCACAAAGTTTGAGAATTCATTTTATGCTCAATTTCTTAGAGACTTGGTTGGCTACAATCACCTGCATTAGAAGCAGAAGATAAGTACAGACTTGCAGTACTGTATTTTAGTCTTCTTTTAAGTGCAAACTTGCAGTTTTAAAAGTACTGTATTTTATTTTTTCTGATACCTAATTGTTTCACTGAATAGTGTGCTGTGTGTCTCTCTGCAGTTAGTTCCCCACGCACACTCCCTGTTCTTGCCTTGGTGTTAGTGGTGGTGGCTCTGGAATTGCCCGCCACTCCTGTAAGTCTGTATTTGAACACTCCTCATGGGTCCATCTCATTTGCTCAATTAGCCGAGTGCAGTGAGATCATATTCTGAGTCTAGTGTTCACTCTACGTAATACAGAGAGAAGATTTGAGAAGACCAACCCACTTAGGTTCTTCCTTCCTCTCTCCTTGCACTTTACTAACAAGAAAAAAAATGCACTTTATTCATCTGCTTTTACTGTATTTGTGTTTCCTCCTACTTTATTTTGACTTTGCCTCTTCTTAAAGTACTGAATTTTATTTATTCTGCTGCATTTATTACTGCTTATTAGTAGCCTGATTAAATTGCAACTGTTATTCTAAGTCTTTAGGGTTAAGCACTTAGGCTTCATACCAGTTGTTTTACATTAAGAAAGTTTGTGGTCTGCACTGTTGTGGCAGGACAGGTAGCTCACATCATTCTAAGCTGGGAATTGCTGATTGAAGGCTCAGTGTCTGCTATTATAAAAGTGTATTAGTTCTGGTTTAAGCACTTGGGCTTCAGGCCAGTTATTCTACATTAAGAAGGTTTGTGGTCTGCACTCATGGGAGGAGGGGCTGGATTCTGCCGTTCTGAGCTGGGAATTTCTGGTCATAGGCTTATTGTGTCTGCTTATTTGAACTGTTTCTTTGTGAAATTGGTGCGCCTTGTTGCTGTAGTTTAGACCAGAATTAGGCCTGCTGAATCTAGCTTCGTTCATATAACTTGAGCACTGATCCAGGCCATCTTTTTTTGGAGAAGGTTCCCCTGCACCCTAGTGGCAGGAGTGTGCAGTTAGAGCTTGTCTGATTGAAGACTGCTGGAACAGGGCTCAGTTTTGAGCTTTTTTCTGGTTAATTGGGCAACTTGTTTAAATCACTTTGTTAGTTTTCTATTGTTTTATATATATAAAAAAATTGTGCTTTATTAATCTGCTTTTACTGTATTTGTTTCTTCCTACTTTATTACTAGGGGCATTGGCTACAACTTTGATCTGAGATATATAACAATAAGTATCCTTTTATGTGCATTTAAAGTATTTTTTGATTGTATCTGCTTTATTTTCTCAAAAAAAAAAAAAAAAAAAAAAAAATATATATATATATATATCTATATATATATATATATATATATATATACTTGTTTCCCACCTTTCTAAGCTAGTATAGTCCAGTTTTCAGGTTAGTGCTGAATTCAGGGCTGTTGCAAATCTCTGTTTGCCCATACCTTACTTGGATAGAAGGAAGTTTCTCTGTTCACCTGTGAGAGAGGGGAGCTTTGAGCAGCCTATCTGTCCCTGGAGGAGTAGTTTCAGCCCAGAATTTACTAGCTTATTGGCCATTTTGGGCTAATTTCTCTTTCACATTTTCCTGCTATAAAAACCACATTTCATAGGTTCATACTAGGCTATCAGCCCTATGGCCTATACAAGCCTAGCCATAACAATTCCCTGGCTATTTCTTCCCACACTATTTACTTCCCTGGACCCCTGACTAGCAGGGCGACTGTCGTGATCCCCGGGGTGAATTTCCTTTCTCTCATCCAATCGTCAATGTTCCTTTTGAAGAGGACCAAAGAGGCACTCTGCTTGACATGTATGGGCAATCTATTCCAGAGTCTGGGGAGTCTCTGGGTCAGAAACCTATCCCTCCAGCATGTTTTGTTTATTGTGATGACAAGGTTTAGATCCCTGGAGCATGTGGCTCTGAGGGATTGGGATTTCTTTAAGTGTAGCATGTCCAACAGCTCTGGGTTTGACATGGCCTTGTATGTTAAGCAAAGATTGCCACGGAGTAGATGATAAGCGACAGAGTATAGCTGGAGTTTTTTAAGGCGGTCAGCTTAGGGCATCTGCTTTAGGCTTGTGATTCTTTTAGTGAGGTATTTCTGTGGCCTCCAGTTGTTGCAGATGTCTTGAGAGGTACATACCAAACGGGGCATTGTATTCTATAATGGGTCTAATGAGGGATGAGTACAGTGGGACAATGACCTCCTTTTTTCTGGATGAAAAGCCCTTAGTGATGAGGTGTGCCACATAGAAGGATTTCCTGACTGTTGTGGCGATGTGGTTATCGAAGGTGAGACCACTGTCCACCTGTGTCACTAAGTATCATTTGTACTTGTTCTGGAGTGACCTGAGTGCTTGTGTTATGTGGCGTATCCTGGCACCCGACAGGCAGCTAACAGTAACCTTCTCCTTATTCAGCCTAGTGAGTGGGACATCAGTGTGCCTGACTATAGAGTCACCTATTACTAGCGATCTTTGCCCGGTTTTGTGCACCAGTCAGCTAGGGTACAACTATTCCTGGCTCCACATAGTCTCTTCTTCAGTTTTTCCCTTGGAACTAGACAAACTTTCAACTTAAGCACTCAAGCCATTCATTTCTCAGCCCGGCACTTGCTCAAAACTCATAGCAAGCACTTATAAACCCTAGCACTAGACCCCCCCCCTATACTGTACAGAAGGACAAGGCGCTCTATTCGACCTTACCAGCCATTCAGTAAAACAGTTCACTGTACCCATCCAGACATGTTCAAAGGGCAGTTTCAGGTGTACTCTCCAGTCCAGCTGGTGAATTTGGGCATTATCAGGCAATGTTACAACTGCCTCATGTACACACACCACCCTCTCCTCCTACCACCAAACAGTAATACATGCGAGAGATGCAATTATACAGCCAAAGTGGAGGGTAAGCTCTCTCAACCCAAGACTGGATTAGACAGTCAAGAGAAGAAGGGAAATGCTTGCATCACAGCACCAGTCTCACATAGAGCCATTAAACCAGCACTGGCAAAAAACACACATAAATACATGAAAACATACTCGGAGGCTCTAAATAAAAATCTGCAAAAGCAACAGAGACCTCCAAAGCAGACATCCAAGCAACCTCCACCCCCCAACACAAACCATGAAACACACACTTCACAAAACCACTGTGCCATGCAATCACAGCCCTTAAGGCAAAATAACATACCCAACACACTAGTAATAGGTGACTCTATAGTCAGGCACACTGATGTCCCACTCACTAGGCTGAATAAGGAGAAGGTTACTGTTAGCTGCCTGTCGGGTGCCAGGATCCGCCACATAACACAAGCACTCAGGTCACTCCAGAACAAGTACAAATACAACTCTGTCATTGTCCATGTTGGTGTAACTACATGAAGAGAGACATGGAAGAGCTCTCTGATCACGTAGCCCAGGCCGGTATGACCCTGAGTAGCATCCTGCCCTCACCAAGAATAATACCACGGTATAAAGAAAAAATTATCAATTTCAACAATTGGCTAAGTTTCTGGTGTCATTCAAAGGGGATCCAGTGTCTGTTCGCCTGGGATGACATGCTCGACAATCCACGCTGCTTTGCTAGAGATGGCTTGCACCTGTCACCCTTAGGCTTTCGAATACTGGCCAAGGCTCTTTCCACCCCCATAGTGCCTTTTTTAGGCAAGGCTCAAAATACAAACCCACCGCTGTAAATAGAACAAGTAACAAAAAGTGAGGGTAATGCTACTCAATGTCAGAAGTCTAAACCTCAAAATGCATGCACTCGAGGCACTCCTCAGTATGGAGAAAATCAATATATGTGCAGTAACAGAAACCTGGTTTAAGGCTCCAGAGAGCACCCCAGCACTATCAGGCTACAACTCATACCATACATTTCGGCCACAGAACCTGGACCGAAATACAAAAGACGGGGGCGTATCCATATTCATGAAGGATACCTACACCTCCAGGTTAGTGGCACAGCACGATGCTTCAGAGATCATCCACGTGCAACTAACAATGGGAAAAACTGCAATTCAAATTGTGGTTTGCTACAGATCACTCACTATGTCCCAAGACCCCCATTCTACGAATCTGGAAACACAACGGTCCTACCAAACACCCTAATATTGGGTGATTTCAATTACCCAAACATTAACTGGGAGAACTACTCATTACTAACTCTCTTGCCCAACATTTCCTAGAATTTATAAACTCAAATGCCCTGGATCAACTGGTAACATTCCCACCAGAGGTGACAACATACTGGACCTGGTCATCATCAACATGGGTGACCGGTGTTCCAGACCGGAGGTCAAACCCTTGCTGGTTAGATCTGACCATGAACAAATCACTCTGGATATCCACATTCCGTCCCCACCCCCGGACAAGGAAACCACTATGAAAAACGTTTCAAAAGCAAACTTTACGTTACTTAAGACCGAGGTGGAAAGTTTTAAAGCCTCCAAGCTGCAAAATCCTTTATTAATGCATTCTACAGGCACCTACAAGAATTCATGGATCGTGCTATCCCAAGCAAAACCAAGACTCACTCCTCCAAGAAAAGGAAACCAGTCTGGTGGACCCCTGCCATAAACAAAGCTATACAATAGAAGGAGGAAACTAGTACCGAAAAGAGTAAAATCCCGAGAAGGGAAGACATCCCTAATCAGTATCGGCAAGAACCTACGATCCCTCATAAAATCATCCAAGGTGAGCTTTGAAAGAAAAATTGCCAAGGACTCCAAAGATAACCACAAGGCATTCTTTAGCTATGTCAAAAATCTAAGTGGCAATGCTCAGATCTGCTTGGAGGTAGTGCAGAATGGCACAAAATACACTGAATCAACAGATATCGCCAACATCCTGGCAGACAGGTTCAGTGCAAACTTCACCCCCCTCTTACCCCCAAAAGGACCTATAACCATACCAGAAGAATGTACAGCCCCTGAAATCACAGACACTCAGGTTAAAACAGCCCTCTCCAAAGCCAAAAACACAGCATCAATGGGATCGGACGGTGTCCCAGGCTGCATCCTACACGAGCTCAAAGGCGAACTAACCCCTCACCTAAACCCACTGTTCAAACTCAGCCTCTCCACAGGCTACGTACCCATAGGGTGGCGCACTGCAATGGTTATTCCGCTCCACAAAGGTGGAGCCACAACAGACCCCGGGAACTATCACCCTATAAGCCTGACTAGCTTGGTCTGCAAGGCTATGGAGCGCATCATCATGGAACTCATTAACAGAGACATTGGGAACCTCCAAACACTGGACCCTTCCCAGTCGGCTTTGTTAAGGGCAGATCATGCCTCCTAAACCTGGTGGACTTCGAGACAGTTACCAAGGCTATAGACTAGGAAAAGAGGTGGTACACACAGCCTACCTAGACCTCACAAAGGCCTTCGACACCATTCCCCATTCTGGTTTTATAGACAAGCTCACCAGCCTGAACATAAACCCCTACATCACAAGATGGGTTGCCAACTGGCTCACGGACAGAATCCAGATGGTGAGAGTTGCGGGAGCTAGGTCCGACTGTAAACCGGTTACAAGTGGCGTTTCCCAGGGCTCAGTCCTAGGACCCCTCCTGTTCGGCATATACTTCTCAGAGGTACAGGCAAGCACAGGAGGACTATGGCTGACCAAGATTGCAGATGACTGCAAACTAGGGGCTATAATTGACTCTCCGGCTGACACACATCCTCCAAAAGGGTCTCACTGAGACAGATACCTGGTGTCAAAATCATGGCCCCAAGCTAAATGCCAAAAAGTGCATAGTCATCCCCTTTGGAAAAAAACAAAGTATGCACAAACTACCACATATGTGGTAGTCCCCTAAACATGGAAGACGTAATAAGGGTTCTGGGGACCCAAGTAGAGAGTAATCTCTCCTTTGATAATCACATTGTCAAAGTGGTTAGAAAATCCTTCTATGGTGGCCCACCTAATTACAAATGGGTTCGTATCCAGATGAAAAGAGGTCATTGTGCACCTCTACTCATCAATCATCAGACCCATCACAGAGTACAATGCCCCATTTGGGATGTACCTTACAAGACACCTGCAACAGCTGGAAAGACCACAGAAGTACCTCACCAAGAGGATCACTGGCCTCAAACAGATGCCCTATGCAGCTCGACTGAAGAAACTAAAACTGTACTCGGTTGCATACCGTCTACTCAGAGGTGATCTCTGCCTGACATAAAAGGCCATGTCCAACCCAGAATTGATGGACATGTTCCACCTAAAGAAAACCATATCCCCTCGAGCCACACACTCTAGGGATCTAAACCTCACCACAACAATAAATAGGGCATGCTGGAGGGATAGATTCCTGTCCCAGAGACCTCCCATGCTTTGAAACAAGATTCCAATCTACATTAGGCAGAGCTCCTCACTAACACTCTTCAAGAGAAATCTTGAGTGGATGGGAAACAGAAAGTTTACCCCGGGGATCACTTCATTGGCTCTGCTGGACAGAGGTAAAGGGAACTAATCTAAGGGGGCGGCGAAAGCCAACACATTCTGGCTAGGCTTATAAATGCCTTCGGGCAGATAGCCTAGTACCTACCTATGAACCTATGATGGAGTAAGTCCCCAGAATAAGGAAAAGCAGTAAGGTCAGGTGACATGTGAAGAAGAAATATGGACATGGGAAAGGAAAAGAGATTTAATATGGTGTAATATTTATGCAAAGGAGAAAGCAAAACCAATACAAAAAGAGCAGCACCAAAGATATTTAAAGAGAAATACAGGCAAAGGAATCTGGATATGGAAAACTTTACAATAGAAAAAATAAGAAGACTAAGAGGAAAAGTAGAAAAAGAGATTAGTAATGGAGAAGTCAAAGAAATAGAAATTGAGGTTATGGAGCAGCTGCAAAGAGAAGGATTCAGTGTAGAAAATCAAATGCAGAAAGCACCACAACAGGATAGAGCAATGGGTATCCAAATTAAGGGGAAACCAGTGGAACAGGAAGCAATTGGTCAGGTGCCATATCAAGATATTTTGGAGCCTGGCACAGGAAACCAGTATAAATGTTCACATGAAGCTAGACAACAAGGAAAGGAACAGGAAACTCTGATGCAGTCAATGTTGAGGAGTGATAGGTCAGTGAGTTCCCATATGACAGAGCAACAGATGACACAGGATGAAATTGAAGAGAATGTGCCAAAGGAAGATTCTATAGAATTTTCTATAGAATCCCTGCAGGAAACGGAAAACAATGGATGTGCCCTCAGTTTGGAAGAAAATGAGCTAAGAGAAGAGTTGCTTTATTTAATGGACATGGATAGATAAATTAAGATCAATGAGAGAAATAGACTACAGAAGGTCAATAAAACCCAAAAAGTAAAGTCTGATAAAACTAGAGATCCATGTGATATAACAGAAGTAAACAGGATATATTACTGTGCTGCTAAATTAATAACTGATAAAGTTCTACCACAAGATCACAGGGTAGTGAGGGAGAGGAAGGGGAGAAATTGAATACCATCATGGAAGTATCAAATAGAGAAAACTATAAAGCAATTAAGACAAGAAGTGTCACTGTTAGAAGATTATAGAAGAGGGAGGGAATAGATAAAAAAAATTCAATCAATTCAATCAAAATCAATGCACAGTATTAGAACAGACCAGGATCTATCATGCACTATTGCAAATAAACTAAACATTTCAGCATAGGCGGAAACATTTAGAAGATAGACAGATAAATATAAGGGAAAAGTACAAAATAAGCAATTTATTGCTGACCCAAAAAGTTTTATAGAGAATTGAAATACATGTGTATTTTTTTGGATATTTCATATATTCTTTAACATATATTTCTTATAATTAGAAGTTCTATGAACATTGCACAAATAGTTGTTATATATGTATTATTTATCTTATTTTATTTTTAGTTTGTTTCATGAAGATATGATGTTACATACTTTTGCTTATTAGATTTCTTTGATTATTTAATAATATATACTACAAATGCAGGATTTTATGAATATAGATAGCAATTGATTTTTAATTGGTTGATTGTTTTTAACTGAAGTATTTAAGTAGATTTGTTTTCCATGGTTTTTAGAAAGTCTGATGAAACGTTTTACACAAATGTAAAAGCGCTTACTGATTTTGCAAATTAAAGATCTTTGTTTTTGAACTTTTGGTCACCTTCGATTGTCTTGGTGTACCAAACTTTCGTTTATTCATTGGATCCTGTTCTGTTTGTTTGGTACCTTACCCTGCCGGTGTTTCTTTGTTTTACTAAAAAGTATAGGCCAATAACTTCCCTTCCGACGATGTATAAACTATACACAAGAATTGACACCAACAGAGTTTATAGTCATTTAGAAGAAAACTTAATTATGGCAGTAGAACAAAACGGCAATAAAGAAAGTCATATGGAACAAAGGATCATTTGTTGTTAAATAAAGTTATAGTGGAGAACTGTAAAAAGGGGAAGAATCTAAGTATGGCATGGCGTGACTACAAAAAAGCATTTGATAGTATCCCACATTCATGGATAAAAGAATGCTTACAAATGTATAAAATACACCCTACACTGATTGACTACATTACAGTAACTATGAAACAATGGCAGACCACTTTGCAATTAAGCCATGATAAAGGACAGATTATTATCACAGGGATAAAAATCCAAAGGGGGATATTCCAGGGTGACTGTCATCACTGCTATTCTGCCTTGTCATTAATCCATTAAGCTGTTTACTTAGCTTAGGCCATGGCTATAATTTGGCTCCTAGAAAACAACAAAGTCTAATGACGTCTCATCTTCTCTTTGTCGATGCTTTAAAACTGTATAGCTGATCAGATGAGAAACTGAAAGCACAGCTGCAGGTTGTCAAAACATTTTTCAGATGCTATTAGAATGTCATTTGGTCTTGATAAATGTGCAAAAGCTTCTTCCTCTTCTTTCGCCTTTTTCCCGGTTAGGCGTCGCCACAGTGGATCACCTGTCTGTTCATGTTTGGCAGTTGAGTTTTATGGTGTCGAGTTGCCAGCCAGGCACCCAACCTTCCACAGAAGGCGCACATGCACGCACTCATGCCTAGGGCCCATCTAGAATGTCCGCTCCACCTACAGCATATCTTTGGGATGTGGCAGGAAACTGGAGCACCCAGAGCAAACCCACGCGACCACAGGGAGGACATCCAGACTCCGCACAGAAGGCACCTCAGCCAAGGCTCGAACTAAAGAACCTCTTGCTGTGAGGTGGCAATGCTAACTGCTGCACCACCGCAGCCGCCTGATAATTGTGCAAACGCAACCTTTAAAAAAGAAAAACTGCAGCACCAGGAAAACATCAGATGTTATGTTGTCCTATCTCACTTTCATTCTATACTAATTGGGTTGGGTTTGGAACCGAGCATCGGTTCTGACTCTGCCTAATTCAGAAGCTCAAGAGCTTCCACTGGCTTGAGGGCTATACCCTATTCCATGATGCTCATGGAATATTACCCAGAACTTGTTTGCCACTCATGCAGATCGGGTGACTTCTGACTGGCTCTTGGCTAAGTTATAGTATTATATTCTATTTTTTTCCTTCATTTTATATTTTCTGACTAAATAGGAAAGTTTTTTGGTATTAGCAGGTTGATAGTTACATACTTGACTGTTTTTTCCCTGTCTTTGCTGTTGTTGGCCGTTGTTGATTTTCTCGCCAGGCCTATTTGTATTTGTTGTCTATAGTTCCTTAGCCCCTCGCAGTAACCTCGTTTTTAGTTAGCTTTTTTGTTCCCTTATAGGTAGTTCATTTAAGTTAGAGGGCTCCTTGTGGCCCATTTATCTTGGAGGGCCGCTCCCCTACCTTTCCATTTGTGTTTCCCCCATTGTTCGTGAGGAGAGTCCGTTTAAGTTAGAGGACTTCTCCCCTGTGACGTAATTTGTTGTTTAACAAGAGTTAGGTTTTTTGTTAAAAAAATATATATATGTACAATAGAGTTAAGCTGGTTTATCTTTTTCATACACTAGTTGCTTGTGTGATATATAGTATTCTCAAGTTTCCGTTGTTTTTTCTAGCTTGAAGGCTGTAGTGGTATATTGTTGACAATAGTGTGCAGGATACTGGATTCGAGTTTTGGCAAAGCTCTTTATTTTTTGTATCTATAGAGTTAGATATTAGCAGAATTTGTGTAGTTCCTTGGTTAATAGACATGTCTAAGGACCCAAAAGAACCAAAACCATCTGGTTTCAAGAAACGTGACAGGTGTAACTAGAAGATGTCTCTTACAAACAGGCACACCAGTTGTGTTTATTGCCTGGGTGCCCTCCATTTGCAAGAATCTTGTGCTTTGTCATGCATTTAGTAGCAGAGTGCTCTTAGAGCATAAAATTAAGTTGATAGAGGATTGCTGAAGGTCCCTTTCTCAGAGGCTTTGGAAGGGTCTCAGAGCTCTAAATCTTCTGAAAGATCCCTTTCTTCAAAATCTGAGTAGTTGGGCAAAAGGATTTCTACTTCGGCTCCAGCTTTGGAGTCACCCAAAAAAATCATGACAAAACCATCTGATTCGGAACCAAGGGCTCTTGGTTCCGAAAAGTCTATCTCTTCGGCTCTGACTGCAGTTCTGGAGCCAACAGAATTTCAGTTCAGGAGCTGGTCCCCAGTATTGGAACCGGTAACTCCAACATTAAGATCTCCACTCCTAAAAAGAGCGTGGTCACCATTGTTGTCCTCCCGATCCTCCAGGAGTTTATCCAATGATGATGTGGAGTGAGTGGTGAGGAGACTCCTTAAAACACCGGTGCTGGCAAAAATTCTGTTGACTCTGATCCAAAAGGAACCAAAGCTGACAACGACCTCTTCCCCTTCTTTGGTTCCTCCTCCGACTCAAACTTGGGTTTTGGAGCAAGAGGATTTGGGCCCGATTGTAGTGGAACTGTTGGAACAGAGACCTCCAACAAAATCATTGGTTCCGACATCTGCTCTGACTATCTCGGTTTCATCAGAACTTGAGGAGTCTAGGAGCTGACATTCTCTCATCGGGTCTGGGGGGGGGGGGTGAGTCAGACCTCTCGAGGCCTCGGCGCTGTTGAGGTTGGCTCCTTCATCGGCTTCAGATCCAAACGCTCTCCTTAGGGGGTTGGTCTTCCGGCTCTTCAGAACTGGGAACCTGTTCAGAGTGCGGCGAAGGGGCTTTTGAGGTGATAGAGAGTGTTGTCATCCCCAGACTGCTCCACTCTCTGGTCCAGATATTCTTCCCCCAAAAGTGCCTGTGTCAGTCTCAGCCCCATCACCCCCCAGAGACCCTAAGCCCCAGAAAAAGCCCCCACTGGCAAGATTATCTCTTCGAAACCTCTTCAAAGTACCCCTGTGAGGAGGTTCCTCAGACGAGATTGTGCAAGAGGAAGCACTTAGACTCCGCAGGTGAGTCTTTCACCTTCAACACCGACCTGGATGAATCAGAAGGGTCCCAACGGTCCCCTCTGAGGATGTCTCCTTTGCAGACATCCTGGAGATTCTTAAGCAAAGGGGTGGCTGAAAGCCCACCAATCCTTCTGAGGACGAGTCTGTGTACCTGGAAGCTTTTGGGTCTCACCCTTTCTACTCTTGGGTGTCTTCACCTTTTGATTAGCTGATTAACGTAATTTCTCGAAATGCATGGGGCTCTCCAGATACAGTGGAACCTGTTCCGAGGAGGCCGAATAAATACATTACACCTCCTACAGCAAAGGAATTTCTAACCAAAGGTGTCCCAGTAGATGCTATGGTGGTGGCGGCCACAAAAAAGGAACGATCAGAAACCTCATCTGTTCATTCACCAAATAAGGAATCTCGAATGATGGACAGATATGAAAAGCATACCTTCTCTTCAGTGGCATTTACGCTTAGATCACTGAATTACCTGATCCATTTTACAAAACTACAGCGGGAACTCCTGAAAGAACTAGAAGATGCTCTTCAAGGTACTGTAGCTACAGGGATTTCAGATAGTTTCCTCTAGCTCTCTACCTTAAACTCCGTGGTAAACTCCTCCATGCAGCTGATTTCCTACACAGCCAATGAAGTGAGCAGGTCAGCGGGTACAGGAATTTCATTAAGGAGACATTCCTGGGTGCGCTTATGTAACTTTGCTGAATCCTTCAAGTCTTCCTTCACTAATGCCCCCTTTGATGGCTCATCATTGTTTGGGCCCAAAGTTAGAGAGACCATAACTAGGTGCAAGCAGGAGGGAAAGACACTGTCTGCAGTGGGAGTCTGTTTTTCCCTCCCCACTAGACCTTACCCTAAAGGTCAGAAGGGGGGAAAATGTTCCGCAAGTCCCAAAGAGTTTTTTCCTGATGCACGTGATGATTCTTCCCCCGGGGCAGAGAGGGAAGTAACAATGGAAGATGCCGACCTCTTGGCAGAGGGGGTCCACAAAACCAGGGCAACAGGGATTCTTTCCTTGGAAAGCCCTTCCAGCACTCCTGAGAGAAGGCCCGCCTGTCCGTCTCTGGAGGCAGTCAGGTGTCGCCTGTCATTGTACCCAAACGCCTGGCTAGAAATCACACAAGACAAATGGGTACAAACGATCATATCCAGAGGTTATTACATACCCTTTTCCACTCCCCCTTGGAGAATCAATCAGTCCCAGATATTCCACCCAATCAAAGGGGTTATGCAACCTCAGAGGTACAGAAGTTGCTAGAAAAAAGATTCATCCAAAATGTCCCCGCAGACCAAATTGGATCTGGAAGTTACTCAAGGTTCTTTTTAGTTCTAAAAAAGACAAGGGACTGGAGGCCCATTCTGGATCTCAGCAGACTAAACAAATCTGTCAAGAAATCAAAGCTCTGGATGGTAACACTGCAGTCAGTGCTCCCCTTTTTGGGGGAAGATGATTGGATGTGCTCGATAGATCTCCAGGATGCATAAAACCACATAAAAATGGACAGCAGTCCAGGAGACATTTACACTTTTGGCTAGGAGCCAGTCATTATTTCAAGCCCTGCCCTTTTGGTCTCACTACAGCCCCAGAGTGTTCACCTAATGTATGCAGTGGTCATGGCTCACTTGAGGCGTCTAGGATTCAGTTTCCACACCTAGATGACTGGCTCCTAACCGCCACCACCAGGCATCTACTAGTTTAAGCAAGGGACAAAACCACTCCTCTCTGTTCCAAGCTAGGCATTACAGTAAATTTCAAACATTCTTCCTTGTTGCCTTCACAGCATCTTATATTCTTAGGCACAGAATTAGACTCAAGAGAAATGTTGGCCAAACTCACCCCCAAAAGGATTCAATCCCTACACCATCAAATCAAGAACTTGTTATCCAAAATAAAAGTCCAGGCAAAGACTGCCTTGCAGATTTTGGGCACCATGGCAGCTGCAATTATTTTGGTACCCATAGCGCGTTTGTGCACAAGAGCTCTTCAATGGTGGCTACTTTTCTCCTATTGGTCCATGCAAGATCAACCACTGTCACACAAGATCATTATCACAGAGTCCTGCAAAAAGGACCTACGATGGAGGCTTTATACGACTGTTGACTATGGGCAGACCATTTGTTTTGCCTCAGCCACAGTGAGTGCAGACACTTCCCAGATAGGGTGGGGGAGGCATTATCTGGGGAAGACTGCCCAAGGCATCTGGCAAGATCACGAGAACCACTTGCATATCAGTGTCCTAGAGATGAGACCGGTGCTCTATGGGTTGCAAGCATTCCAGTGCTCTATTCCGATAGGAACTATTACAATTCAGACAGACAAGATGTCAGTAGTGTGGTACATAAACAAGGAGGAACCAAATCCAATCCCCCATTTTGAGAGGCACAAAAGAGTATGGCAATGAGCAGTCTCTTCTCAACGTTTTCTGACAGCAATGCACATCCCGGGGAAATCCAGCATGATAGCAGACAAACTCAGCAGAGCTCTTCTGATGCCTCACAAATGGTTCCTAAAGCAAAAAGTTGTGGAAGAGATTTTCTGTAAATGAGGGCAGCCCTGCTGTGACCTTTTTGCCACATCCATGAACGCCAAATGCAGCAGCTACTTTGTCCTGGTTCCCCCTCTGAGGAAGTCACTAAGGGATGCACTCGTACACAATTGGCTCCCAAGGACTACTTTACTCCCTGCCTACCCTTTCCTCTGATACCGAAGGTCCTTCAGAAAGCCAACATGTTGAAAAGCACAGTGGTCCTCAATGCACCATACTGGCCTCAGCAAATTTGGTTTCCCTTTCTGTGGACTCATCTCCAGGAGGAACCATGGATCCTGGACCCAGTTCCAGATCTTCTGACCCATTCATCGGGGACTTTCCATCCGTCGATCCAGACCCTAAAATTGACAGCTTGGCTGCTCCACTTCCACAAATAGCCAGGCTCCATGACATCTCCTTGGCAGTCAGACACATTGATTTCTTCTCATTAGCCATCTATCAGAAAATTATACTCCAGCAAATGGAAAAGATTTTCACACTGGGCCTCCAAAAATAACATAGATCCTTTTACGGCCCCCATCACAGCAGTGCTAGATTTTCTCTCTCAACATTTTAATGAGGGTGCGGCAGTGGCTACAATTAGAGTCCAGTTAGCCACTATATCCAATTTTCATATTGGGAAAATGGGACTAAGAATCATGTCCCACAGACTTTGTAAAGCCTTCCTAAATGGAACTTTTTTGTTAAGACCTCCAGTGAAAGAACCTCCAGCTCCATGGGACCTGAATTTTGTTCTTTCCCTTTTAATTTGAACCTGCGTCATCATGTGACATAAAGTTTTTTGTCATTGAAGGTAGTTTTCTTAGTAGCCATTACCTCTGCCAGACAAGTATCTGAACTCCAAGCTCTATCTATACATCCTGCATACACAATTTTCCATAAAGATAGAATCTCCTTGCGTACTAACCCTTCCTTTCTAACAAAAGTGTGCTCAGAGACCAATCTAAATAATTCTATTGAATTACCAGTCTTTTTCCCAAACTATGGCAACAAGGCAGAATATAAATAACACCAGTTGGATGTACATAGACAACTGCATTTCTACATGCATAGAACTAAGATTTCAGAAAGTCGGAACAACTTTTTGTCCTTTTCAGACAAAAAGAAAAGATTACCAGTGTCAAAAGTAACACTTTCAAAATGGCTCACAGATTGTATTTCCTACACATACAACTCCCAAAAAAAGCAATTACTGGGCAAAGTGAAATGCTATTCCACAAGAGCTATTGCAATGTCCTCTGCCTTCCAGGAAAGACTCCCTTTAGATTCCATTTGTGCAGCAACTAACATGGGCAAGGCCTTGTACCTTTATTACTCATTACAAAGTAGACGTGGCCTCTTGGAACATGGCCTTGTTTGGGTCCACCGTTCTGAAGAGTATTTTCCCTTGAGCCAGCCAAGAAAGAAGGTGCTAGGGACGCTGTCCCAACCAGCATAGAATGAGGTGAGATAGGACCACTTAGCATTAAGAAGTTATGTACTCACCATAACATTTCATGTTTGTTGTCCATCTGTATTCATTCTTGCGTCCCACCCTCCTTCGCTCCTGAAGGATTGGGTGGATAATGCTATTTATAATTGGATTATGGAGTCTCTGAATCCCTTCTGAGTCTTGTCTAGAAAGGTTTGTTTTATTCATATAAAATATTAATGCTTTCACTTGCAAACAAGATCTGGGTAATCTTCTCTGAGCATCATGGGATAGGGTATAGCCTTGAGCCAGTGGAAGCTCTCGAGCTTTTGAATTAGGCTGAGTCAGAATCAGTGCTCTGTTTCGAACCCAACCCAATCAGCATAGAATGAAGACGAGATGGACAACAAACCTGGAACATTATGGTAAGTACATAACTTCTTATTTGGGACAAGAATGTGATATAAAAGAACTTTAGCAAGAGGGATTGTATAAATACTTGGAAATTGATGAAGGATCAGCAATAAAACATGAACAAATGTGAATTAAACTCAGTAAGGAATACTTTAGAAGACTTAAATTAATCCTGAGAACAGGATTGACATCTAGAAACAAGATTCAAGCTATAAATCATTTTGCTCTTCCTGTCCTAACTTACAGTTTTGGGGTGATTGACTGGCCACAAAAAGTGTTGGCTAGATTAAATATTAAAACAAGAAGGATGCTTCATGCTCACCAAATGATTTATAAAAATCAGTGTATACCAAGATTTTATATTCCCTGTTCGAAGGAGGGATGGGACTCCTTGAAATTGATTACATGTATAGATCTGCAGTCGTGGGACTCCATACATATCTACTGACCTCACAAGATCCAAATGTAGTGAAATATTTGAAACATGAGGAGAATAAATCTAAGATGACTTCTCTGTTTAATTTAGCAGCAGCATATTGACGTCAAGCAGGAATGGAAATCAAACCAGCAGTAGATAAAAACCAGGCAGCAACTGAATGTGACAAAAAACAAAAGAAAGAATATAAGGTGAAGGATTAGAGGAGAAGGCAAGAAATGTGGAAAAAGCATAAATATAGTTGCAAGTATAGAAGACTTCTGGAAGAGCCTCATGTTGATGAAGAACGAATGCAGGAATGGTTAAGGAGAGGCAAATTCAAACCAAGAAATGAAAGCTTAATATTGGCAGGGCAGCCCAAGATAGTGGGCTATGTACACGCTGGTTTACAAAGTCCATTGAACATGTGGGAAAACAGACAAATGTAGGTTTTGGAAAACCAAATTGGAAACAGTTACTCAGCTTGTTGCTGGCTGCGACACACTGGCAGGAGGACTGTATACTGAAAGGCATAATAATGTGTTGGGACTGTTGCACTGGGGATTGTGCCAACATTATGATATCGAAGTGGCTGAAAAACACTGGAAACATCAACCACAAATCATCATAGAAAATGAAGTTTATATCACATGGGATCACCCATTACCAACAGTTCAAAAGATAGATGCTAGAAAAATGGATACAGTGGTCCAAGAAAAGAAGACAAAAGTAGCACTGATTTTTGAAATTGCCATACCCAGTGACTATAGTGTCTTGCGTACAGAGAGAAAGTCATAAAATACCAGGGTCTGCAGGCCGAAATGAGAGCAGTGAAAGATGCCCAGAGTGTTCCAGTAGTAGTAGGAGTAACGGGTCTTGTAGAAAAGAATTTACAGTCATATTTAGATATGTTACCAATCCATGTAACCCAGTACGAATTGCAGGAGTCATCATTACTGGGCACATTGCGGGTGCTGCAAAGAGCACTTTTGGCTGACATCAAAGATTGAAACAATACTAATTTCATGAACTTTAATCATACTTTGACTTGGGAATAGGGTCCATTCCTGTCATGGTATTAGAAACCCAAAAGATTTGGAGAAATTAAGAGGCAGAAACCCTATAAATATACTGCATGTGATAAAACTTAGACTTAAACATTCAATGATTCGTCATCAGTGTCCACACTAGGCAGAAACTGTATATGTGCACCACATGTAATAAGGGTTTTGTTAAGTCAAGTCTAGCAATGCGTCAAAGTGCACACGTCAATGATTTAAAAATGTATAGCTCATCAGATGAGGAACTGAAAGCACAGCTGCAGTTTGTCAAAACATTTTCAGATGATATTAGAATGTCATTTGGCCCTGATAAATGTGCAAAAGAAACCTTTAACTCAGGAAAACTGCAGCACCAGGCAACATCAGTTTGGGACAAGAAAGTGATTTAAAAGGAACTTGAGCAAGATTGAGTGCATAAATACTTGGGAATTGATGAAGGCTCAGCAATAAAACATGAACAAATGCATTAAAACTTAGTAAGGAATACTTTAGAAGACAAATTAATCTTGAAAACAGCTTTGACATCTATGAACAAAATCCAAGCTATAAACCAATTTGCTCTTCCTGTCCTAACTTAGTTTTGGAGTGACTGGCTGCAAAACATGTTGGATAGATTAGATATTAAAAGAAGGATGCTTCATGCTTACCAAATTATTTATAAAAAATCAGTGTATACTAAGATTATATATTCCCCGTTCTGTCGGAGGGATGGGCCTCCTTAAAATTGATTATATGTATAGATCTGCAATTGTGGGACTTCACATATCTGCTGACCTCATGAGACCCAAACATAGTGAACGCTTTGAAACATGAGGAGAATTAATCTAAGATCATTTCCCTACTTAACCTAGCAGAAACATATCGGTGTCAAGCAGGAATGGAAATCAAACCAGAAGTAGATAAAAATCAGGCAGCAACTGAATGTGCCAAAAAAAAACAAAAAAAAAACAAAAGAAAGGATATAAGGTGAAGGATCAGATGAAAAGGCAAAAAAATGTGGAAAACACATACATATAGTTGCAAGTATAGAAAACTTCGGGAAGAACCTCATGTTGATCAGGAACAAATGCAGGAATGGTTAAGGAGAGGTGAATTCAAACCAAGAGATGAAGAAAGGTTAATACTGGTGGCCCAAGATAGTGGGCTATGTACACGCTGGTTTACAAAGTCCATTGAACATGTGGGAAAAACAGACAAATTGGAAACTGTCGCTATTCTCGTTGCTTGTTGTGACATACTAATGGCATAAGGACTGTATACTGAAAGACAAAATAATGTGGTAAGACTGCTGCACTGGGGATTGTGCAAACATTATGGTGGCTGAAAAACACTGGAAATATGAGCCACAAAGCATCATAGAAATTATGAAGTCTACATCACATGGGATCATCCATTACCCAACAGTTCAAAAGATAGATGCTAGAAAAGTGGATATAGTGGTCCAAGCAAAGAAGACAAAAATAGCATTGATCATTGAAATTGCCACACCCAGTGACTACAGTGTCCTATGCACAGAGAGAGAGAGAAAGTTATAAAACATCAGGATTTGCAAACAGAAACAAGAGCCATGTGGAAGAAAGATACCCAAATAGTTCCAATAGTAGTAGGAGGAACGGGTCTTATAAAAAAAGAGTCTACAAGCATATTTAAATATGCTACTAATACATGTAACGCCATACGAATTACAGAAGTCATTACTGGGCACTTTGCGGGTGCTGCAAAGAGCACTTTTGGCTGAAATCAAAGAGTGAAACAATACTAATTTTATTAACTTTAATTATACTTTGGCTTAGGAATGGGGTCCATTCCTATCATGGTATTAGAAAACCCAAAAATTTGGAGAAATTAAAAAAGGCAGAAAATCATGTCCCTGACGTCTCGAAAACGTGCTTCATTATACCACTACATAAAGGAGGCAACTCCACTGACCCCTCAAATTTCAGGCCAATAGCTATCCTATCTCCCCTCTCTAAGATTCTCAAAAAGTGTATACACAACTCGTGTCACATCTCATTCAAGAAAACCTTCCTACCGCTACACAACATGGCTTCCGTCCTCATCACAACAACCACTCTATTATCCTTCACCAACTCTATTTCTTCAGCTCTCAATAGCAACCACATTGCGTCCTGCGTTTTCCTTGACCTATCTAAGGCTTTTGACACTGTATCTCACAATCTCCTACTCTCTAAACTTGCTTTTTTAAATCTCTCCACCTCTACTCTCTGCTGATTCTCCTCATACCTATCGAATAGAAACCAAGCTGTTAAGTGGCTCTCTGCCACATCTCCTTTCCTTCCCATTCTAACCGGGGTACCCCAAGGCTCTATCTTGGGCCCACTACTATTCAATATCTTCACTAATAACCTCTCTCATTTCTGCCCCCACTCCACTCTTATACAATAAACAGATGACATTACCATCATCACTACCTCTGACAACTTACCCCACCTGCACTCCCTCACTCAAGACACTTTCCACTCTGTTGAATCCTGGCTCACATGTAACCAACTCCTACTAAACCTCAACAAAACAAAACTACTACTGTTCCTCCCCAAAATTCTCCATCATCTCAAGTCTTCTTTCCCATATACTCTCTAAATAACACAATTATTAATGTCGATACTCACGCTTAGCTTCTAGGGATCTATGTAGATGATTAACTTAAATTTGGCATACATGTAAACAACTGAGTTAAGACTCACCAAAAGCTAGAATTGCTCTACAGACATAAAAACGTCCTAACACATGAATCCAAAATGTCCCTAGCTCAAGCTTTCCTATTACCAACACTACTATATGCCTCCCCCATCCTTACAAACCTCCAAAAGCCTGGCATCTAAACTTGAACTAACCTACAACAAAATCTCAAGATTCGCCACGAACCTCCCCTATCGCTCTTGTCACTGCCTCTCCTTGAAAAGATTTAACTGGCTTGAATTCCATAATCAACTCCTCCTGCCTCAGTTTTGTCTATCTCATTCCATCCTCCACCAACCCCTTGCCTGTCCTTCTCTAACTAGCCTTATCTCCCCTTATGTCCCTAACTGTGAACTTCGCAGCTCTGACCAACACCACCTTTTAATCTCCAAACCCAACAAGTCTGGAGGGAAAAGTCTCTTTAGTCACTCTTTTGCCATCTCCTGGAACAACCTCCCTTATCACATCAGGTCTATTCAAAATCCCAGCAACTTCAAACTTGCTTTAAAAGAATATCTGCTCAGTACCAGGATTTGTTCTTGCTAAGACCCAACTTAAATCTTCTTCACCTGTCTCCCCCTCATCTACCTTTCCCTATACTTTCCTCTATCTTCACTTCCCCACCTGTGACTTCACTTCAATTTCCAATTGCATGACCTTATTCTTCCTTTAGTAAAGTACCCTTCCTGCATCTCTCTTCTATTGAGCTATCTTCCATAGTCATGCTGTTACTAACTTCCACAGTGCACCTAATTCTGTATCTACCACTTATAACTTAATATTTTTTGACTATATATTTCTGTAACCAAGGCTGTTTTGCCTTCATACCATGTATTAACAAGACTTATTTTTCTTCTGTGTGTAATATTGTGCATTTTTTAATTTCTGCCTTGATTAACTTTGTACTTCACTGTTATGTTTTATTTATTGTTACTGGAACTTTTCTCCTTGGGTTTCTGCTGAAAAAGGGCCTTTGGCCCAGCCAGACTAACCCGGTTAAAAGGCAAATAAATAACTAAATTAACAGATTAGGCTGGCAACTCGACACCGTAAAACTCCACTGCCATTCAATGTGCGGACAAGGCTCTCCGGCTGTGGCTTCCCCTAAAAAAAAAAAAGAAGAAGAAGAAGAAGAAGAAGAAGAACAGATTAGATCATGGCTACAATTTCTCTCCCAGAAAAAAAAAACAAAGTGTAAAGACTTCTCACCTTCTTTTTGTGGATGATTTAAAACTGTACAGTTCATCAGATGAGGAACTCAAAGCACAACTGCAAGTGGTCATAACTTTCTCAGATGATATAAGAATGTCATTTGGTCTTAATAAATGTGCAAAAGCAACATTTAAAGCAGGAAAGCTGCAGCACCAAGAAAATATCAGTCTGGGACAGAATGGATATAAAAGAACTTGAGAAATAGGGAGTGTATAAATATTTGGGAATTAATGAAGGATCAAGAATAAAACATGAGCAAATGTGAATAAAACTTGGTAGGGAATAATTTAGAAGACTATTAATACTTAAAACAGCCCCGACATATAGGATGTAAGTTCAGGCTATAAACCCATTTGCTCTTCCTGTTCTAGCTTTGAGTTTTGGAGTGATTGTCCCCAAAAGGTTAGATAGGAAAACAAGAAAAGTGCTTCATGCTTATTAGAAATCAGTGTATACCAAGATTATATATTCTCCATTCTGAAGGCGGTATGGGCCTTCTCAAAACTGATTACATGTATAGATATGCAGTCATAGGACTGCATTCATTATCTGCTGACATCACAAGACCCAAACATAGTTCAAGTTTTAAAACATGAGGAGAATAAATCTAAGATGACTTCCCTGCTTAGTTTATCAGAACCATATTTGTGTAAATCAGTAATGGAAATCAAACCAGAAGTAGATAAAAACCCGGCAGCAACTGAATGTGCAAAAAAACAAAAGAAAGCATATAAGGTAAAGGCTCAGATGAGAAGGCAAGAAATGTGGAAAATGCATAAATATAGTTGCAAGTACAGAAAACTCCTGGAACAATCTCGTGTTGATCATGATCTAATGCAGGAATGGTTAAGGAGAGGTAAATTTAAATCATAAGACAAATGGTTAATATTGGGAGCCCAGGAGAGAGGACTACATACACGTTTGTTTACAAAGTCCATTGAATATGCCAGAGAAAAAGACAAATGTAGGATTTGTAAAATGGAATTGGAAAGAGTCACACATCTTATTGCTGGGTACAGTACAATAATGTTAGAAGGCCTGTATCCTGAAAGGCATAATAATGTGTCAGGACTGGTGCATCAGGGATTGTGCAAACATTACAATCCTGAAGTAGCTGAGCCACAAAGCATTATAGAAACTGATGAGGTTTATATCACATGGGATATCCCATTACCAACAGTTCAAAAAATAAAAGAAAACCAGATATACTAGTCCGTGAAAAGAAGACAAAATTAGCATTGATCATTGAAATTGCTACACCCAGTGATTAGTGTCTTATGTACAGAGAGACACCAAGTCATAAAATACCAGGATTTGCAGGCAGAAATGAGGGCAATGTGGAAGAAGGATACACAGCCAGTTCCAATAACAGAGTAATGTGTCTCGTACAAAAGAATTTACAGTCGTATTTAGACAAGTCACTGATATGTATAACTCTGTATGAATTGCAGGAGGTGTCAACTCTGGGCATATTGCAGGTGCTCTGAAGAGCACTTTTGGATAACATCAAAGAATGAAATGATAATTACAGTTTCATTTAGGAATAGGGTCCATTCCCATCATGGTGTTAGAAACCCAAAAGTCTTGGCGAAATTAGAAAAAAGGCTTGAATTTTGGTGTTTTTAAGTAGAGCCTGCAAAAAGTTTTAATTGTGAAATCTTTTCCAAAATATACTTCTACAAAGAACGTACAAGGGAGGGAAACCTACTGCTCCTAGAGTGTAGCCCACAGGGTGGGTATAAATTTCAGGAGGGAAGAACACTCTACCTGGAAAGAATTGCGCTTCTTGGAGGCTCAGGAAGTAGTCCTCAAAAGGACTTTTCAGTAGATGATTCATATTGTAGCTGTCCTGGGTTGTCCTTATAGTTGTAGCCCTGAGGAGGGCTGTTGTAGTCCTGAGGTGGACTTTTGTAGCCCTGAGGAGGGCTGTCAGATCAGATCTCAGTAGGTGTCCCCTTATGTAAGGCTGGGCTCCTGCAGATGTGGTCTGCGGGTTCTTAAAAGAACCTTTGTGGTCTGTGTGGCCTTACAGAGGAACCTGGAGGGTGTCCTAGTAAGCCAGACCTATTGCAGTCGCCCTTTGACCAGCCATACAGAGGAACCTGGAGGGTATCCTAGTAAGCCAGACCTATTACAGTCACCCTTAGACCGGGTTGGGTTTCTGTGGGTTCTTATAAGAACCTTTGTGGTCCCTTGCAGGGCCTGAGCTCTCTTAGTCCTGTTATTCCTTGCCCGAGATGGTGGGCAGTCGGCATGCAAGGCATTCGTTTGTTCTAAAAGAAGACACCAGAGCAGTAGCGTTTGATCGTGTTTATTTCTGTCCTTGCAGGTCACAGTTCCAATCTTCCTCCTATACTTATACAAAATCAAGGCAGAAGCCGGTAGGACAAAATATACTTTTAATAACACAAAGTAAAACACACAGCACAAAATTAAAAGATGAGCGTTTTTGCATCACTTCTAGGTGCTTCATTAGATCTACAAACAGCATTAAGCAAATTAAATATATGCACAGATTTAAACTATTTTACAAACCACTGTTTCAGACCTCTCAATCTCAATGCAGGTCTTAAAGGAACATATTCATTTAATTATTTATGCTTGTGAGCAGATAACCTAAAAATTCATTTTGTTTCAAGGCATTCTGCTCAAGTCTTAATATCACCCCCTCTAACTGTATCTCAGAATTTCTCAATAACCATAAATTTAAAGCTATGCATAGCACCCTCATTTACTACATGTTTTGCCAAAGCATTCTTTTCATCTCGCCTACATGTGTTCTATACGGTCCAGAAAGCACTGGCTTCTCTGTTAATTTTGTATCACTTCCTTTTTTATGAAGTTAATATCCTGCTCCGTTCTGTTTCTTTTCAAAATATACTTATGAAAATGCTTACAAACTTGGACAGTAAATCTTCCTTCTCTGTTTGGCTAATGTATATAACATGCAACAGTGACTTGCTGGCATATGTATTTGATGTTGTTCTTGCATAGTATTGCATTGAGTACTGTGGAGCTTGTGCCCACTTCTAACATATCTGGACTATTTATGTCGAAATAAAACTAGGTGGTATCTGAACTCTCTTTTATCTTAGCTTTTCTACCACCTCTGCTGTTTTCCTTTCCCAAATAAATTGAATTTCTTTCCTATTCAACACTTCTAATCTTCCTGTAATTGTGTAAATTTTCATAAACTGTAATTAGCCATTCCCAAAAGACATACAAATTCTTTTGTATTGGTTGGTGATGTCACTTTATTTAATAACTTTAAATTATTAGTCAGGTGATATGCACTTGGAAACTATGAATCCATAAAATGCATGACTGTACATATCAGCTTAACACTTACTTTTAGTCTGGGATCATTCTCTTTTAGTCTAACATTTCTTTTAATTTTTTTGGTTCTCCATAGGATATTTCTTGGCATGGCCACAGTGCCCCATATCCACGTCAGGTCAGCCAGCTAGACTTCTACCCCTCCCCACTTACTTCCAGTGTTGCTGGGGCAGGATATGGATCCTAAGGGCATTTGTGGGGCGCAGCCATCTCCACTTGTGTCCTGGGGGGGTTCTTTAAATGCTCTACCCACTCCTAGCACTACCACCCATGCTGAATGGTTGGCCTGAGAGTAACTCCCCTCATCGGCTCATACCTCCACAAAGGGAGTGTCATAACTAATGCCCATCTCTCTCTGTTGCCCAACCGCTAATCTAACCTGGGTCAACTGGCCCTAGTTAGGGTTTTATCCCTCTACAGTAACGGAGCATCAGTCTAACATTTTCTTAGTGTCATACCTGCTGTACAAGATAGTGCCATTGCTAAAGTTCTTAATATCTTTGACTCCCTCTGTGGCTTGTCATGTTATATGATATAGAAGCTCACCAGCAGAATTAACCACAAATATCAGATTTTCATATGGAAGAACTACCCATGCCAAAACACAAACGCCCAGAGTTTCCTTGATTTAGTCAATGCATATGCCTTGGACCATCTGGTCGACACCCACACAAATGGTGGTATTAACCAACATGAGTAACCACTGCAAAATCCCTACAGTGTCACCCTCCCGGGAAAGATCCGACCACAAAGCGGTCGCTGTCAAAGTCACCATCTCCCCAGACCCCCCCTCCCCCAGCTAGGGTCCAACAAAAAAACTTCTCCAAAGCTGATTACAGCCTCCTGAGGGAAGGTATAAAGAGCTTCACAGCCCCCTCCCTCTCCATAGGAACTGGTACATATGTCCAAACCTACACCAAGTACTATACGAGCATTTATATACCTGCATAGAATTAGGAATATCAGACAGGACAAAATCCTACGCCTCAAGGAAGAGTAAACCTGTCTGCTAGACATCTGCAATAAATAAACTCTATAATAAAAGGAAAAAATTGCTGTGTAGGACCAAAAAGTAGCAGGTGCCTAATTGGAAGAAATCTCTCCTTAACTAGAGAAAGCAAATAAGAGCACTACTGAAATCCTCCAAAGCAAACATTGAGTCCAAACTGGCCACATCTACTAAAGACAGTCATAAGGCCTTCTTCACATATGTCCACAATCTCAAAGGAAGCACTCGGATTTGCTCAGAAATGGTGGTCGAGGATACCACATACACAAACACCATAGATATAGCCAACCTGCTGGCAAACAGGTTCAGTGAAAACTTCACCCCTCTGTCCCCCCATCAGTAATTAAGACATCCTCAAGCACCTGCCCCCCTCCCCTTATCATTAGGGACCAAGTCATCACTGCCTCTCAAAGGCAAAACATACAGCCTCAGTGGGACCTGATACCATCCCAGGCTGCATCCTACATGAACTCAGGCAGGAACTTGCAGCACCATTAGGCACCCTATTCAACCAAAGCCAGAGTACCGGCTTCATCCGAGCCAAGTGGAAGGTAACCACTGTCATCCCTTTGCACAAAGGTGGAGCATCCACTGATCCAGGAAATTATAGACCTATCAGCCTAACTAGCCTGATCTGCAAGGCTATGGAATGGATTATTATGAACTTCATTAACAAGGACATTGGCAACCTCCAAACACTCCATCCCACACAGTTTGGTTTCGTCAAGAGGAGGTCATGTCTGTTAAATTTGGTCAACTTCATTGAGACAGTCACCAAAGCCATGGATGAGGGGAAGATGGTACGCACTGCCTACCTTGACCTGGCCAAAGTCTTTGATACTATTCAACAGTCAGGTATAATAGATAAACTCTCTCAACTAGGCATCAATCCATATGTTACCAGATGGGTAGCAAACTGGCTCAATGATAGAACCCACCTAGTCAGAATAGGGGAAGCCACCTCAAGCAGTAGACCCATAATGAGCGGTGTACCCCAGGGAATTGGTCTTGGGGGTCTCTGTTATTTGGGATATACTTTTCTGAGGTGCAGGCCAAAACCAGTGGGCTATGGCTGACCAAGTCTGCAGATGACTGCAAGCTGGATGCTGTCATAAATTACCCAACTAATGTGGACATCCTCCAAGAGGGTATTATCCAAACAAATGACTGGTGCCAGAAACATGGCCTCAAACTGAATGCCAAAAAATGCATCGTCTCCTCCTTTGGGGAGAGTGATGTCCCCACAAATTATCGCATCAATAAAAAGGTCCTATGACCCCAATCAGTCATGAGGAACTTGGGCACCCGGGTTGATAGCAAACTGACTTTTGACCACTATATTGCCTCCATTGTACAGAAAGCTTTCCACATGGCCCACCTCATTAGTAAGGGTATCTCATCCAGGGACAAAGGAGGTCATAACATCCCTGTATTCTTCCCTTATAAGACCCAATGTTAAGTTGTCAATCTCGCCTTCATTCTTGCTGGATGGGTTCGGAGCCAAACTTCGGCTCTGACTCGGCCAATACTAAAGCTCGAGAGCTAATTCCACCGGCTCGAGGCTCCCCTATATCCCACAATGCTAGACGGTAACTACTCAGATCTCGTTTGCCGCTTAACTGATGAGGTGCTTCTTCTACCGGCTCTGGCAGGTTAGTAAGTTTTCTAATTAGAAACTTCTATTTCAACCCCTAATTTTTTTCCCTTTACCATAGTTTTTATTTGTAGTATTTCAGAAATTTAAATTGGGTCCCCCTCTAGTGTCTAAAATCCCTTTTTATTCCCTCTTAACTTTTAGGCCTTTGGCCCTCTTCCCTCCCCTTCCCCTAGTCCTTCAGTGTGACTGAATTTTTATTTTTTGCTTAAGGGTGTGTTTGTGTGTTGTGCTTGTGTTTTCATATGATGTCTAAAGACTCCAAGGTCTCAGGCTTCAAGAAGTGTGATTCGTGCTGTCAGAAAATGTCTCTGACAGACGGTCACACTTCTTGACAATATTGCCTGGGACCTTTGCACCTGCAGGACTCATGTGCTGTATGCCATGCATTCAGCCCTAGAGTCCTGCAGGAACGCAAAAATAAATTGATTTTGCGTGGCTTGTTAAAGCCTAAAGGCCCCCCGACTCAGTCTGTGTCGGGGAAGCCTTCTAAGACTTCCAGACCGTCGGCTCCAGTTTCTGAGCCGTGACCTGGAAGCATTAGATCGGCTTCGACATCGGCTCCAGCTGGAGCCGATGTTTCCAAGTCTCATACTATCGCCTCGGCTCCGGCTGGAGCCGAGGTTGACGAGACTCAGCTCCGATAGGCTTATGTGAGCCACCTGCTAAGAAGAGGTCTAGATCCCCTTCCATTGGCTCCATACATTCGGCGCCGGGATCTCCTCTTCTATCAGAATGGAGCCATAGGTCTCACTCCTCTCGGTCCTCCAGGCTGTCCAACCATGATTTACAAAGGGTGGTGAGTAGACTTCTCAAGTCCGAGGCACTGGCCCAAATGCTGCATAGCCCTACTCAACAGTCAGCGGCTATTTCCATCCCTGATTTTATTCCTCCTCCGACTCCTTTGAGTTCGGAGCCGGGGCTCATCGGAGCCGTGGCTGTCGGTGCTTCTGAGCCGATACCTTCCCTTTCGGCTCTGTCTGCTCCGATTTCTTCATTGGAGGGATCTCAGCGCCGGGCTTCCCTCGTCGGTTCTGAGGGGGCGAGTGGCATCGGACCCTTGTCCGACCCCTGTTCTCCCTCTCGGAGTGTCGGTGCTGGTGAGTTCGGCTCCGACATCGGCCTCGGAGCCGTCCCTGTCGGTGCCGGTGTGGTCCTTGTCTCCTCGGAGCGGGGACCTCTGGCCTTGCATGATAGGGGCACCTTCGAGGTCATGCGGAGCATGCTAGACCCAGTGTCTACCCCACAGTCAGCTCCGTCAGCTCCTCCCTCTTCAGTGCCTGCGGTGATTTCTACCCATTCCCTTGTATCAGACCGCAGAGAGCCAGCTCCTCAGGTTTCCCCATTGGGAATTTCCTCCTCTTCCGAGGCCTCTCCTGATCCGGTAGGAGAACCCCCTCGGAAGAGAGAGTGCAAGAGGAAGCACATTGACTCCCCCAAGTCTATCACCTCTGACACTGACTTGGAGGAATCTGAAGGTTCCCCTCGATCCCCCTCTGAGGATGTCTCCTTTGCTGACATCCTTGAAATCCTGAAACAGACGGGGAACTGGCCCACCCTTAACCCTTCAGAGGACTAGTCAGTTTACCTTGAGGCATTTGGCTCTCGCCCTTCCACCTCCTGGGTGTCCCCTCCCTTTGACCCCCTTATGGAAGTGGTGGCAAGGAAGGCTTGGGCAGCCCCTGATTCAGTGGAACCTACCCCAAGGAGGCCGTCAAAATTTATTACTGCCCCTAAGGACAAAGACTTTCTATTAAAAGGTGTCTCTGTTGATGCCATGGTGGTGGCCGCAGCCACTAAGAAGGAGTTAGCCGATCCTTCGGTACCTGTCCATCCTCCTAATAAGGAGTCTAGGACCATGGACAGGTATGGTAAGCGGATATTTTCCTCAGCGACCTTCTCAATGCGGTCACTGAACTATTTGTGTCACTTCACCCATCTCCAGAGAGATTTGCTCAAAGATATGGGTGAGGCTATACAGGATCCAACAGCTGAGGGGTTCCAAGACAAAATGAACTCCCAGTTGGCAACCCTGAATTCGATTGTTAACTCCTCCATGCGGCTTATCTCATACGCTGCTGATGGGGCGAGTAGGGCCGCAGGCACAGGTGTAGCTTTACGACGTCAAGCCTGGATGCAGCTTTGCAATTTTGCAGACCCTTTCAAGGCGTCCTTCACCAATTCCCCCTTTGATGGCTCAACATTGTTTGGTCCTCAGGTGAAGGATACATTGACTAGGTGCGAGGTGGAAGGTAAAACTCTCTCTGCCGTGGGAGTCCGTTTTTCTACCCCTTCTAGACCTTATCAAAAAGGTCAGAGGGGAGGAAAAATGTGGTTCCGCAAGCCTCAGGGAGTCTCATCTGACGCACAAGGTCAATTCCCCTCTAGAGGCAGAGAGGGGAATAACAATAGACGCCGCCCTATTGGAGCTGCCTGGCTGTCCACCTTCGGAGGCAGTCGGGGGAAGATTATCACTGTACCCAAAAGCCTGGCTTTCCCTCACCCAAGACAAATGGGTACAGTCAATCATATCCAAGGGTTACAAAATTCCCTTTATTCACACCCCTTCCCAACCCAAAGGATCCCTCCAGACGTTCCACCCAGTCTAAGGGAACAAGCAGCACTAGAAATATCAAAGCTGCTATCAAAAAGAGCTATCCAATCAGTCCCAGCAGACCAGCAGGGATCCGGAATCTACTCCAAATTTGTTTTGGTACCAAAAAAACAGGGGACTGGAGACCTATACTGGATCTCAGCAAGTTAAACAATTATATCAAAAAAACAAAATTCCGGATGGTCACGCTACAGTCCATTCTACCCTTCTTGGGTCAGGACAATTGGATGTGCTCGATAGACCTTCAGGATGCGTACTACCACATCAAAATGCACAGACGCTCCAGGAAGTTTCTCTGCTTCAGGCTGGGAGCCAGTCACTACCAGTTCAGAGCCCTGCTCTTTGGTCTCACTACAGCCCCCCGAGTGTTTACCAAATGCATGGCACTGGTCGCGGCTCACTTGAGACGTCAAGGATTCCAGGTATTTCCATATTTAGACGACTGGCTCCTTACTGCCACCACCAGACATCAACTGCTTCTAGCCAGAGACTTCACCATCCAAACTTGCCAAACTCTAGGCATTTCAATAAATTTCGAAAAATCTGCCTCGTCACCTTGTCAATCTATTACCTTTATAGGCGCCACCTTAGACACACTCAATCTTTCCGCCAGACTTACAGAGCAAAGTGTGTTAGATATCCACAAACAAGTTTACCTTCTACTACAATGCAACAAGATCAAAGCCAGGGTAGTCTTGAAGGTATTAGGACTCATGGCAGCTACTATCACCCTTCTCCACTTAGCTCGTTTCCACATGAGGATCCTCCAACGGATGCTTTTTACTCAATGGTCCTTCCAACAGCTCCCGATGTCTCACATCATATTAATAACTCAATCATGCAAGAATCACCTGTCTTGGTGGATCACATCACCTCAAGTTCTCCAAGGCAGACCTTTCGTCCCCCCCCCAGTCGCCATGGTGACAACGGACGCCTCCCTGATCGAGTGGGGGGGGGGGTTATCAAGGCAGGACAGTCCAGGGCACGTGGCAACCTTTCGAGTGCCACTTGCACATAAATGTCTTAGAGATGAGAGCAGTCCTTTTAGCATTGCAAGCCCTTCAGCACTCTCTTCCCACGGGGACTATTGCAATTCAGACGGACAACATGTCTGTAGTGTGGTACATCAACAAACAGGGCGGAACCAGATCCTACCCCTTATGTCGAGAGGCACTCAGACTTTGGCAGTGGGCGATTTCTTCTCAGCGTTTTCTGACAGCAACGCACATTCCCGGGAAGTCCAACGTGATTCCGGGCAAGTTGAGCAGGGCCATTCTGATGCCCCACGAGTGGTCTCTGAAGAAATCAGTGCTGGAAGAAGTCTTCCAAAGATGGGGCCAGCCTTGCTGCGATCTTTTTGCTACCCCCCCAAAACAGCAAGTGTCACGACTTCACTCTCTTCCCGTTACCAGGCCATCCCACCAGAGACGCTGTAGTCTACGATTGGCCCCGGGGACTTCTGTATGCTTTTCCCCCTTTTCCACTGATATCTCAATTAATTCAGAAAGCTATTGCCTTGAGAGTTACAATGATCCTCATTGCCCCTTACTGGCCTCGACAGATATGGTTTCCGTTCCTCCATCATTGCCTATTGGAGCAGCCTTGGCATCTGGACCCAGTGCCAGATCTGTTGACCCACCAATTGGGCCAGCTGCACCACTCCCTTCATTCTCTCAAACTCACAGCATGGTTTCTCCAATTCCTACCCTAGCCAGGCTTCCCTCAATCTCTCATTCGGTACGGAACATCCTGATAGCCTCTCACAAATCTTCTACTAGGAAGATTTACAATAGTAAATGGAAACGTTTTTCCTTCTGGGCAGCATCAAAGAATATAGACCCCTTCACTGCACCTATCCAGTCTATCCTAGACTTTCTGGTAGAGCTCTTCCATTTAGGCTCTTCTTCATCTACCATTAGAGTACAACTAGCTGCTATATCTAATTTTCATGTAGGAGTCTCAGACTCCAGTATCATGTTCCATAAGCTCTGCAAAGCCTTTTTAAGAGGTATTTTTCTGCTCAAGCCCCCAATCAAAGATCCCCCACCTCAATGGGACTTGAATTTGGTTCTGGCATCCTTGATCCTCTCCCCCTTCGAACCAGCGGCTTCATGCCATCTTAAGCTGCTCAAATGGAAAACACTTTTTCTAGTAGCCATAACTTCAGCTAGAAGGGTATCTGAACTTCATGCTCTGTGCAGTCGTCCTCCTTACTTAGTTTTCCACAAAGATAGGGTGTCCTTCGGACTAATCCGTCCTTCCTGCCTAAAGTTTCCGTTGAGACAAATCTGAATCAAACGATTGATCTCCCAGTATTTTTCCCTGACTATTCCAACAGGTCGGAACAAAAGTTACATTTTCTAGATGTTCACCGCCAACTTAGATATTATTTAGACAGAACTAAACAGTTCAGGAAATCTGATCAACTTTTCCTGTCTTATGAGGAAGGGAAATTGGGCCTTCCAGTTACTAAGGTGTCCCTCTCAAGATGGCTTACCTCTATAATTACCTTCATCTATGAAATCAGACATCAAAAACTGCCTTCAAGACCTAGAGCTCATTCAACTAGGGCATTAGCTACATCTGTAGCTTTTCAGGACAGGCTGCCTATAGATTCCATTTGTGCAGCAGCCACTTGGGCTTCTCCTCATACCTTCATTTTACATTACAAATTGGATATGGCCTCCGGAACCGTGCCAGCTTTGGTTCCTCTGTTCTCAAGAGTCTGTTCCGATAGGCCGCCCGGAATAAGGTGCTAGGGACGTGGTCCCATCCAGCAAGAATGAAGGCGAGATTGACAACTTAACATTAAGAAGTTATGTACCTACCATAACATTCCATGTTAGTTGTCTTCTTCTCGCCTTCTTTCTTGCGTCCCACCCTCCTTCCCCCTAGCCTGGACAGACCGATAGGAAATTTTGGGATTTTCCTTTGGAGTTTCCTTCCCACATGTTCTACCACCTCTATTCCCCCTTTTATGTTTGTGTAGCTTACATTCAGGTTTATATAGAGGTGGGTTCTTTTTTCTCCATACTATGGAGACCAGAACTGCTTGGTTTAGCTATCAAACGAGATCTGAGTAGTTACCGCCTAGCATTGTGGGATATAGGGGAGCATCGAGCCGGTGGAATTAGCTCTCGAGCTTTAGTATTGGCTGAGTTGGAGCCGAGGTTCTGCTCCGAACCCATTCAGCAAGAAAGAAGGCGAGAAGAAGACAACTAACATGGAACGTTATGGTAGGTACATAACTTCTTATTACTGAGTACAATGCCCCTTTCTGCATGTACCTCACAAAGCACATGCAGCAACTGGAGAGACCACAGAGGTTCCTCACCAGGACAATCCAGGGCCTCAAACATCTACCCTACACAGATAGGCTAAAAGCCCTGTCCCTCTACTCAGTCTCATACAGACCCCTCAGAGGTGACCTCTGTCTGGCATACAAAGCAATCTCAGACCCCATCTTGATGGGACTGCTGCATATCTGCAAGTCTAGCTCTACTCGAGTAAACCCACATGCACAACTACAACCAGGTCTGTGACAGCAATAGGACTTGCTGATGGGACAGATTTGTGTCCCAGAGACTCCCCCTTCTGTAGAATAGACTCCCTCTCCACATCAAGCAGAGTACCTCATTAACCCTTTTTAAGCGCAACCTGGAGAACTGAATGGGGAACAGAAAATACACCCCTGGGATTCCACCTGTGTCCCTGCTGGGCAGGGGCATCAGGTGCTGACTTGTCGGAACATGGGCCAAATTCTTGGCTAGGCTTGTAAGGGATTCAGGGCCAATAGCCTAGTAACTTCCTTTGATCCTATGTTGTTTTCCTGGGAACTGTGTAAATTCACTTGTTAATATAAATGTACTGTAGTATGTGGTACTAGCTCAATTTTACTATTATTTACAGCTTTCCTCCCCAGGTCTGCTCTGAAAATGGGTTGATCAACAAAGACAAATGAATAAATAATAATGCAGTGGGTATTCATTGGCCATGACAACGGGTTTCCATCCACATAGTAAGCTACTGTCCATCAAACCTATAACACATTGTCATTCATATCTCCTGGTGTTATCATCAGTTATATAACAGGTCAATCTGATAATCTTCATTCCTTTCTTACTGATGGGTATCCGTTCCGTCCTCAGAACAAATTGGCCGTTATAACAAGCTTGCGCCAGCCAAAAAAACTCTCGAGCTAAGCTTACCCATTGTGCCCTTCTATCACCTCAGATCTCGTTTACCAAATATACTATCACGACATGTCAGGCCAGCTCTCAAGCTAAGTCATTTAAAATTTTTATACTTCTAATAATTTTTTCTTGATTACTTGTAAAATTTCTTCTCTGTTAGTTGCTTAGAGTTTGCTTACCCCCTGAAGTTTTTTTTCCTTTCTTTACCAAGTTTGTGGTATTCTTCGTACCATTGCTGGTACAGGCCTTCTCTTACCTCTGAGGTAATTCCCAATACCTTTGCTGGTATCCCCCTCTCTTCCCTTTTTCTCCTTTCTCCCTTCTTTACCTGTTGGGTATTTCATGCCTTACCATTGTTGGTAAACAAAAAAAAAAAACTTTTCTTCACTGTATTAGTGTGTAATTTGCTGAGTGTTTTGTGTATACTGTTGTTGGACAGGTGCTTACTTTATATTTGATGATGGCTGATAAAAAAGGACAAGCAGTGTGATAAGTGCGGTAGAAAAATGCCAAATTCAGACAGTTATTTGTCTTGTGTTTATTGTCTAGGGGTGCAGCATTTGAAAGTTGAACCTCCATGCGACATATGTAAGGGCTTTAGCGCCCGTACCTTGATGGAAAGGAAAAAATAAACTGATTCTTAAGGGTCTTCAAAAATTCCTTTCTCTGAGGGTATTTCTGAGATGGAGGGCTCAACCCCTCCCAAAGAAGAACACAAGAAGAGAAGCCATTCTGTTCATTCATCTCCACACCTTAGTGACTCAAAATCTGTTAAATCTTCTGAACCGAAGGCAAAACTATCTAAATTGACACCAGAAATCTCAGCACTGGGGCTTCAAATCCCTTCTTCAGTACCGTCCTCGATATCAGGGCCTCAGCCATCAACGAGTGTGTCGTCCTCAGCATCGATGTTTCAGCCTTCAACTACAGTACTGTCCTCGGCACCAATGCCGCAAGCTTCCCCCACGGTACCTCTTGTGAGAACGAAACCATCCAAATCTTTCTCCACAAACTACAGTTACAGTAAAGATCCCCCTTTCAGCACCAAAAAGTTTTCCCAACTCCGGTCATTGTACCCCCCCCATACATTTTGCTGGTCCCTTGACCACAGTACTGAAAGGTGAGATATTGCCTCGGACCCGATACTCCCAGTCAGCAGATCCCTTTTTTGGACAGCAGTGCAGCATCTTTTTACAACGCCCTGATTCTCTGTTGGGGATGTCAACCCGCTCCTCCAGGAGCCTTTCAGAATTCAACGTAGTGGGACTCCTGGATCAGCTATTTGCAGCCAGAGGATTTCCACCTTCTTCCAAATCCTCCCTCATACCTGGAGCAGAGGAATTTTCTCCACAGACTCCGACATATATTCCTCCTTTGACCTCCTTGGAGGTATCGGAACCCTTGACACCAATGCCTATCCTGGTACTGGCTTCTTCGGTTCTATTGATAGACCTTACCATGGCTCTGGAGCCTACCCTGTGGACATTGGCTCACTCGGAGCCGAGCCATCCTTGGGATCCTGACTGTGCTGTTGGCACCATGACCTCAAGTACGGCACCTATTTTTTCTACGGTGCCATCTGCTACTGTTCCAGTTGTCTTGGCAGCACGAAGTCCTTTTGTTGGTCCTTCCCTGGGGGGTGAGTTCATCGGAGCGGGGTGTGACCCCAGTCCCGAGGTTGTTTTTTTCGGTTCCAGGCTCCCACTCCTTTTCAGGCGGGCCCACTTTTCAGGTGATGGAGAGGGCACTTGCCTCTGCAGGCTCACAGCTAGTTCCTTCAGCACCTGAGACTCATATATATCTATCCTCTGAACCGCAGCTGACACAGTCCCCTACTCTAGGACATGGAGCACGGGAACCTCAAGATACCCTTCCACAAGGTACCCACTCTTCAGAGTCCTCCTCAGATGCCCCTGCTGATGTGGTACCACGTAAAAGATCATATAAGAGAAAGCACGTGGATTCCCCTGAGGAATCCCTTAACGAAAATACAGACTATGAAGAAGGGAAATGGTCCCCACTGTCATCCCCTGAGGATGTCTCCTTTGGAGACATACTGGATATTTTAAAGCAGCAGGGAGACTGCAATTCCACTAACCCTTCCTCTGAGGAGTCTTTATTCTTGCAGGCTTTCCATGCTTGACCCTCTACCTCTTGGGTGACCCCACCTGCAGATGACCTGGTGGGGCTGATTGTGCAGTGCTCCTGGAGGAATCCTGACACTTGTGAACTTATCCCCCAGAGACTAGACAGAATTCTTTCTCCACTGGAGGACAGTCCACATTGGTCCAAAGGCTTACCAGTAGACACTGTGGTGGTGGCAGTGGCCACTAAGAAAGAGTTCGCCGAGGAAAGCCATGGTGTCCATCCCCTGAACAGGGAGTTTTGGGCGATTGACTGGTTAGGGAAGCGGGTATTTCTTCATTGACCTTTGCCATCCGGTCCTTCAAATTACTTGGCACACTTTACCCAGCTCCAGAGAGACTTAATTTTGGAATTCTCGGGAACCTTAGCAGTTTCTGACGATGTATGTGACAAAGTTGCCTCACAGCTTACCACCCTGGAATCTATATCTAACTCATCCATGCGGTTGATCTCTCATACTATCGAATGGATGGCTAGAGCAGCGTGTGCATGCGTTGTCATGAGATGTCACACCTGGATGCACCTATGTGATTTTGTGGACCCTTTTAAGTCTTCCTTTCTCAACACTTCAGTGGAAGGTTCCTCTCTTTTTGGCCCAGAAGTTAGAAACATTGGTCAAGTGTGAAATGCATGGCAAGACCCTGTCTGCCGTGGCCGTAAATGTTTCCACCCCTAATGGTCTTACTCTAGGTATTAGAGGAGTGGAAAGATGTGGTACAAGAAGTCCCAGGATTCTTTCTGTGACACCTGTGATGAGTTTACCCTCACCCCCAGGCAGAGGGAGAAACTCATCTGGAAGATGCTACCACAGAGGTAGAGGGGGTCCGTGTAATCAAGGATCCAGAGATTCTTTTTTTGGAAGCAGTCAGGGAACGGTTTTCTCTGCACCACTTTGCCTGGCAAATGATAACCACAGATTTTTGGGTGCAGATGATAATTACCAGCGGTTATTACATACCATTCAGTCTTTACTCAAGGCCACTAAGGCGTATTCCTGACGTCCCACCCAGTCAGAGGGAAGCAGCAGCTCAAGAAATACAAAAGCTGCTCCAAAAAAGTAATCCAAGCAGTCTCACTAGACCACATAGCATCCAGATTCTACTCAAGGTTCTTTTTAGTGCCAAAAAAGATAGGGGACTGGAGGTCAATCTTGGACCTCAGCATCCTAAACAAATTTGTCAAACAAACAAAATTCTGGATGGTAACGGTTTAGTCTATACTACCTTTTCTCGGAAAAGATGATTGGATGTGCTCAGTAGATCTTCAGGATGCGTATTACCACATAAAAATGGACAAGCGCTCCAGAAGATTCCTCCACATCTGGCTGTGAGCTAATCACTACCAGTTCCACGAGCTGCCCTTTGGTCTCTCTACGGTCCCCAGAGTGTTCACCAAATGCATGGCAGTGGTAACAACTCGCTTGAGACTGCAAGGATTCCGGGTGTTTCCATATTTAGACGATTGGCTTAATACCGCTCCCACCAATCGTCTACTGGCTACAACCTTACATTACACTCTACAACTAGCAGCATCCTTAGGGATCTCAGTAAATGAGGAGAAAAGCAAGTTGACTGACTCCTTCGCAAACCCTGGAATTCATAAAGGCAACTTTCAATACTCAATCTTGCCTAGTCTCCCTCCCACTGTACAGACTAGAAAGACTAAGATCTCAACTCCAGGTAATACTCTCTCAGGACAAAGTTTCAGCTCAGGCAGTTCTTCAGCTATTGGGATCTATGGCAGCATTGATTACGATAGTTCCCCTGGCAAGGCTACACAAGGGCTTCTTCAGTGGCTTTTACTAACACAGTGGTCTTTGCCGTTTTTAATTTCTCCAAGTCTTTTGGGTTTCTAATACCATGATGGGAATGGACCCCATTCCGAAGTTCAAAGTATGATTAAAGTTCATGAAATTAGTATTGTTTCATTCTTTGATGTTGGCCAAAAGTGCTCTTCCCAGCACCCGCAATGTGCCCAGTAATGATGACTCCTGCAATTCGTAAAATATCTCTAGGTTTTGTTGTTAATATTTTCTCACTTCCTCAGAGGCTTCTTTTTCCAAAGAGATCAAAGTTTCTTGATCTATATACTGTTTTTCAAAAGTATGTTGTATTAATGAACACAAATGTTTATTTGACGCTTGCGACAGTTTTTCCTGTGGAAGTATTTTCTCTCTCAGTCGTTTTGTATATCTTGTGTCTGGAAATTCTGGGCTTTTTACATAATAGTAACAGTACATAATTTATTTATTATCCTCAATAGTCCACTCTATCGTCTTTATGGTGCTTCGGTAGCCAATCAATTTTTGTGGACTGCTGCTTCCTTCTACAATGGGGGGGGGGCATTCTCCCCCTGAGCCTGGCCCCATTGCAGGAATTTTTCCGTGTTTTGAGGATTCTACACTGTCATTTTTTTCCAGTCATGGCACCAGTGCACCTACCAGGATTGGGCACTTTTTTATTCTGGGTCTTGTGCACCCAGCTATCTTTTTTATTTTTGATTTCTTCTCTCCATAATATATGCTGTATAAATACAGTTTATATATCAGTGTTGCCTTCGTGAGATTTTGTGAAAAACAGGGTCCACCTCGCGAAGGTACTCACCAAGACTTGAGGATGAACTCCATTTCAACACTACTACTTTCCTTTGCTTGCTCACTTTTCATCTCTCCATCAGGGACCCCCCTTTGACTCATCTTATGTCCTTTCAGATCTGCATAACAAATCGATGCAAACAAGACTTAATTTGGTGGATGAAGCCAGAGAAAGACCTATGGAGCCGTCCTTTCTCCCCTCTCAGCCCAAGGCCACAGTGACCATGGACTCTTCCCTGATGGGGTGGGGCATTTCCAGGAAAAGAGAGCCCAAGGCACTTGATCACCTGTGGAGGCCAACCTGTATATCAATGTTCTAGAACTGAGGGCAGTGCTTCTGATGTTGCAAGATTTCCAATCTGTCCTCCCATCAGGGACAATTGCTATCCAGTCCTACTCTTTGTGTCGAAAGGCCATGAGAATTTGGCAATGGGCGATAGCTTCCAACTGCTTTCTGATAGCAACACACATTCCTGGAGATTCCAACGTGATTGCAGGCAAACTGAGCAGATGCATCCTCTTGCCTCACAAGTGGTCCCTCAATCCTGTCATAGTGGTGAAGATATTCAGTGTCTGGGGTCAGCCTTGCTGCAATCTATTTACATTCCCCCACAAACCACAAAGGCAGCAGCTACTTTGCCCTAATTCCCCACAGGGGGAGTCCCCGAGGGACACTAGTACACGATTGGCCCACAAGACTACTATATGCTTTACCTCCCTTTCCTCTTATATCACAGTTTTTAAAGAAGTAATCATCATACAAGTCTGGTTTCCCTTTCTTTGGCCTCACCTAATACACCAAACATGGATTCTGGATCGAACTCTGGAATTGCTGTCTCATCCACAAGGTTGATGCATCCAAACATATGGAGCCTCAAACTGACAGCTTGGTTCCTCCACTTCCAGTAATTGCCAGGCAAAATAACCTATCCTCCCCTGTACGTCGCATTCTTCTGGCTTCCCAGAAACCATCCACTGGGAAACTTTACCTCAGCAAGTGGAAAAGATTCATAATTTGGTCTCAAGAGAATGGAATAGACCCAGTTTCAGCTCTGCTCAGTTTGGTACAGGACTATTTATCAAACCTCCTCCACTTGGGAGCAGCAGCTTCAACTATTCAAGTGCACCTGGCAGCTATCTCTAAGTTCCACAATGGCTTCCAGGACTCATCATTCATTTCTCGCAGTCTTTGTAAGACCTTTTTGAAAGGTGTTACTCACATTAGGCCCCCCCTTTAAAGAGCCAATGAAGCCCTGGAATTTTAACACTAGTTCTACAATCCTTCACTCATCCTCCTTTTGAACCTGCTGCCACCTGTGATATAAAATTTCTACAAACAATAAAATTCAGGACCCAAGTAAAGATACAGGTAAAATAAAACTGTGAAATACAAAATAATAATAATACCGGATCAACACAGCTGGCTGCGGAATAATCAACTTTATTATAACACAAAAAGTGACTGCTTTCGCGATATTCCATTCGCTTCTTCAGACTAAAATATGCACACTCCATTATTCAATTTAAAACATCTGTTAGCCAATTACACTTCTAATGCTCATTACTACCAATAAACACCAGTTACGTCATAAACATGAGCCAAAAACACATCTGTGGCTAGAATAAAAACTACTATCAAATCTCAATACAAGTAATATAATGGCAATAAAAATGCATATATAGAAATACATTGATAAAAATCGTATATTTATAAAAACCTGCATACAGTGTGTGTGTACCTAATATTTATATAAACTATGATGTCATACAATCTGGTATTCAGTGTTTAAGTGGTCTAGCTTTCAAAAATGGTTTTAATGACAACATACCATTTAATCCAGGTGATTTTTTAGCATTAAAAAACATAATCCATTTTTGTCCTGCTGTCTCTGTAACATTTTTATGTCACCCCCTCTTATTCCTTCTGCTACAACTTCTAGAACCAACAATTTAAAAATATGTCCCCCACCTTCCTTAGCAACATGTTGTGCCAATGCATTTGTTAAGGGTGTAAAAAGTGTGCTCCTGTATGTATGTATGTATGTATGTGTATATATATATATATATATATATATATATATATATATATATATACATTTTTTTAATACAGCTTCATGATCTTTAGGGACCTATTATTCTTAAATGAAAAATGTGGTATTTCATCTGCTACGTGTTTCAATTCATCAGTAGTAGTAAGAATATTCCAGTTCTTTACGATATTGCAAACTTTATTAATATCACTGGAATATGAAAGTGGTACCCTAAGAGTGTTGTCATTAGAAGTCTTCTCTACTTCAACTACAGCTGTAGCCCTTTCAGTGTAATATGGTTTTCATTTACCCTGTCTCTCCTTCCATGCATTAGTGATACATGTGTCTATAAACTTCGCTTGTATTATATAAAACGTAACCACAAGGAAGTTGAGAACTGATGGTTTAATAACGCTTGTATGCAAAAAGTACGTTTTCGAGTATCTTCTTCAGAAATTCAAACACAAGTACCTTGAAATGCACACACCTTATATACATAGCTAATTATTTAATTTGATCAAATCAATTAAATACATTAACTCTTTATTTAAAAGACTTTCAAAAGCTAAAAAACAGTTAAAATATAGACTACTTTAATGTTATAAAATAGATAATCACATATATGCACTTTATGTCCTTAATATCAAATCTATTTATATTCTAAAAACCATTTTAAATTAAAATTAAACAGTTTTTAAAACATACTTATATATTAATGCTTGTATTTATTTGCTTTAAAATGATGTACTATCACCATCTAGTGGACAATAAATATATTACAACTTAGCAGCCCTTAACTTTAAAACAGGAATAATAGAAAGCATATCATTCAAACCAGGTTCTTTCGTGGCATCCAATATTATCTGCCAATATAATTCCCTATACTCAAGTTTGGTTTCCCACATGCCACCCCTAATTTCTTTGGGTACAACCTCCAAGACAAAAAATGAAAAACAGAATCCTTACAGGTTTGGGAATGACGAAACAATGCATTATTTAAATTACTTTTTCTCATTTCATAATAATGCTCATATATTCTAGATTTTAATTTCCTTTCTGTTTTCCCTACATAGAAAGAGAAACAGGAGTGGCATGTGGCTATATATACAACCCCTTGTGTGTTGCAGTTTGCAAATTTTAAACTTGAAATAGATCTGTTTCTACTGGGAATTGAAATGCTAACACCAGTTTTTATATATTGGCATTGGGAACAAGAACCACACTTGTATGTACCTGTTCTGTGGGTTTGACTATCACTTTTGATGGATCCCCCAAACTCAAATATATTTTTAAGGTTCATATCCCTTCTGTATATAAATTTAAGGGACTGTTTTTTTATATATTCAAGGTCTGTAATTTCCCTAAACCTATCCCATTCTTTATGTATCACTGTTTTAAGTACTGCAGCATCACCTGTATAGTCCATGACAAATGCATTTGAAAAATTGTTAGTTTCACCTGATTCAACATGATTAATAGAAATAACTGAATCATCCTGACCTAAAATGGGGGCAAATCTTCCTTTCCTACCTTCAAGTACTACTTTGTATACTTCTTCTAATAAATAGGATGGGTATCCCCTTTCCTTAAACATATTTAAAATATATTCACTATCTTTATAAAAATCACTATCTTCAGATGTCATTCTGCTGGTCCTGATCAATTGCCCCTTCAGAATGTTTCTCTTTTGACCAAATGGGTGCCCACTAGAAAAATGAAGATAGGAATTTGAAAATGTAGGCTTCCTATATATCTTGGAAATAAAATGGTCATCACACTTACTTAATAAAACATCTAAATAAATACACTCGTCAAAATTAATGCTATATGTAAAATCCAGAAAGGATGTGGTGTTTTTTATATAATCCAAAAATTCAAAAAACCTTTCCACCGTATCAGTCCAAAAAATGACTATGTCGTCAAGAAAACGTTTGTAAAAAACCCAACAGTTGGTGAATTCACATTTATTTATAAATAAAATCTCCCACTATAAAAGTATAATATTAGCATATGTGGGGGAACATTTGGCCCCATGGCCACCCCTCTCTCTTGCTTAAAAAATTCTCCTTGGAAATGCATATAATTGTTCTTAAGAATTATTTCCATTAACAAAAGACAAGACCTAAATACATCAACAGAAAAAACACCATGGTATGCCATACTTTCCTCAAGCCATAAAAGCCCAATGTCATGTGGAATTGATCCAAATAAATCCACAATATCCAGGGTAATAAAAATAATATTCTTAGAAAAGAGATGAGTCTTTACTTGTCTTAAAAAATCCCAGGAATCCCTTAACACAGTTACACCTTGGTTGGATAATTCCTTTAATTTTACATCAATGTATTTTGCTAAGGGGGTTGTGATGGAACCTTCGGAGGAAACAATAAGTCTCAAAGGGGGGGTCCTTTTGATCTTTATGAACTTTAGGAATTCCAAATACTGATGGAACCCTAGGATTCTGATTAATTAGGAAATTATAGGTGTCTAAATCAATTGAACCTTCCAGTAATAGATCGTTGAGTAATAAATTTATTTTTGCTTTGGAAATATTTACTTCATTAATGGAAGCTTTAGAATAATTAACAGTATTTTGTAAACTTTCTTTCATCTTGGACTCATACAAAATAGCATCCATTAACACCGCACCTCCCCCTTTATCAGGTTGCATGATTCTAATAGTTTTATTACCCTTCAAAAATTCCAGTAATTGGAGTTCATTTTTAGATAAATTTGAAAACACATGGTGTGAACCCACAGTATTCCTAATTTCCTTTTCTATCACTTTTTCCAGGTTTTTCAACTGTGGATGAAGTGGTGGATTAAAAATACTCTTTTTCTTTAATTTTGAATCAGTGTTGGTATTACAAACAGTTCCTTCAAACATAAGCCCCAAGTTTTGTTTTCTTAAGAATAGTTTTAAGTCAACTATAGCCCTCGGAATACTGACCTTCTTCAAAGGAATAAATTTAAAGCCTTTAACAAAAAGTTCAAAAAATTCTAAAGAAATATCCAAAGGACTGTAGTTAAAAATCTTGAATTGTTTTAACTCAGAAATGTTCCCATTCTGTTGAATTTGGTTATCAATTAAGTCTATTTCCTGTAATTCGTCCTGTGTTGATAAGGATAATGATGGTAATATACAGGGGCCCGGTTGCGTAACCTGTCTGACCTGCGCAGGGGGGGGTACATATTCTAAAGGGATCTCCCCTTGGTTGTCCTCATTGGTAAGGTTTTCAAACTCAGTGTCGACATTAAAATCAATATGGTTATTATTTCCTTCAAATTCCCCCCTATAAGTGTTGTATGGTCTAGGTTTGGGATAGGCAGTCCCTAATCTATAAGCCTTCATATCTCTCTCCAATTTAGAAGCCTTCCTTTGCATATTTTTCATGCATTCCTTCTCAATCTGAGTGAAAATATTATAATATAAATTTCTTTCTGTTTCAACTGAAAATATAAGGTCATTAGTAATTTTAGAATTAACAGTGTTAATCATAGTCACAAGCTGGGTCCTGACCCTATCATTCTCTGCAATAATGGCTTTTGCTATTTCCAGGCCAAATTTATCAAAAATATTTATTAAATCTTTGTGAAAGACAGAGTTTGCTTCAACCCTGTTGGGATACTTGCACATACGCAAGCCCTTTGGAACAATACCTTTGTTTATACACTCCTGTAAAAACGTAGAATCACATCCCAATCTCTCATATTTATCTAAATAAAAGTACAACGTATCAAGATAAATAATTAGCTATGTATATAAGGTGTGTGCATTTCAAGGTACTTATGTTTGAATTTCTGATGAAGATACTTGAAAACGTACTTTTTTGCATACAAGTGTTATTAAACCATCAGTTCTCAACTTCCTTGTGGTTACGTTTTATATAATACAACTGAACTGTTTTGGATTAACCACTTTTGGTCTCATACCCTCATTTGGACTCCAGAGTGAACTTTGGGTGGTTTTTAGTATCGAGTGTTCACTCTTTGTCCATCCCTTTTGTTTGCTTGTCTATAAACTTCTCCTTGTAGCCCCTGCTAAGAAATTCAAGTTTAAGCGATAATACTGCTGATTCAAGTTGTGTGTCATTATTATATAATCTCATAACTATAAAATTGTCATTTCATAACGTTACACATGACATGCCTAGGGTGCATGGTTTCATTATGTAATAAATTATTTTTCCTTATTGGCTTTCTATAAAGACTAGTTTCTGTATCCCTCAATTCTGTCTTTCTAACATTTACATCAAAAAATGTTATCTGTTCTGACCAGTACTTGAAGGTAAGCCTAAGAAAACTAGTAGTTGTATGTAAATATGGAATGAATTACCTTAAGACATCTTGTGAACCTTGCCACAACAAAAACATGTCATCCACAAACCACACATACCATACTATGTGTTTACTATAGTCATTGTTATGTAATACATTGGTAGTTTCCCACTGCACTAAGGATAGGTTGGTGTAGCTATTCGCATACGCTATGCCCATGGCTACGCCAACCTTCTGAAGGAAAAACTCATTTCCAAAACCAAAAGCATTATTCTCCAGAATTATTTCCAATAATGTACACAATAACTTAGCTTTGTCATTGTCAAAATGTCTTTCATTCAAGAATTCTCTAACATTCTCAACCCCTCATCCATTCAGGATCACTGTGAATAGGGAATTCAATATCTAATGTTACAAAGAAATATTTATTGTTCAAACTTGCTGTTTTGGCATATAATCTTGTACTGTTTCACAACTTTCTAATAATGAATGTAAGTTCTTCTCTACATAGATAGATAAGGGCTCTGTTATCCAGCCTTTGCTGGAAACTATCAGACACTTGGGTGGAACTTTACCATGTTTGTGAATTTTAGGTAGTCCATACATAGTGGGGATAAGGGGGTGATCAGCATTAAAATAATTGAATAAGCTCTCCGAAATCATACCTGTCAACAAGAAATCAAAAATAAGGAATGACACTTTCTCTGTCACTCCTGTTACTATGTTCTTAGGCACACACAAATATGTATTATCATCATCTAATATTTTTTTCATTTATTTAACATACAGTTCCCTATCTAGAACAATAATACCTCCCTCTTTATCAGCTAGTCTTATTTCCACAGAATACATATCTTTTAGTTCACACAAAGCAGTATATTCATCTGATGTCATATTATAAAAACGTGGTTTACTTTCATGGGAAAAAACCTCTCTAATTTGCTTTTCACATAAATTTACGAATGTTTCTATCATTGGATGTGGTGGGGGAACAAAAGTACTTGGTTTCTTAAACACTTCATAATTATATACAGTATCAGGAAAAAAAGTTTTTAAAGTTAGTGTCCTTCCAAACAATTTTAAATCGTTAAGCACATCAACCAAATTTGCTTTTTGTGCTGGGATAAAGGATTAGCCTTTTCCCAGCAAAGACATTTGCGCTTCAGTTAGAATCTGAGAAGAAATGTTTATTACTAAACCTGTTGCTGCCTCCTCCACATTTTCACCTGATTCACCAGGTTGTTTGTGCTGCGTAGATGCTGGACTCTTCCTCTTCTCCCTCAACTCCTGGAACGTTCCTTTATAGGAAACGGATTCTTTACAGTAAAAGAGCTCACTATTGGTGTTTGCGAGGAAGTAATGCAAGTTACTACCCCCAAAAAAGATGGTGAGGCTTGTTGCTTTAATGTCACTTCTTTACATGAAGCAAAACCTGAGTTAACATGCTTGTTAGCATCTAAAGTGGCCTGTACTTCCATTCCTACTTGAAGTGGCTGATTCATTTGATTCGTCTGACTCACCTCCACAGATCCTGCAGCTCCTTGTGTCTCAATAGACTGTTGTGAGCTTTCAATCACTCCTAGCAGACTGTCGATTTGCTGTTGGCCATCATTCTGACGCTGGATACACCCAATGCCTCCAATGTGCTGCCTGTCTCTCTGGGCCATGAAAAAAATGCCCCTTTTTGAAAGTCCTGCATATCTCTCTCTAATTTTTTGATTTTGTTGTTTGTAATCTCTTTTCATACATAATTATATTGTCATGCAGAGAGTCTAACTTGTTACCTATGATTTCTGCTAAGAAATCATCATAAATCTCATTCTGCAGTACATTAATCTCATTTAGGAGTTCCCTTTCATGTGGCATGAAAAAGTCAATCAGCAAGTTCGCATATTCAGAACCCAGTTTAAGATTCAGTAATTGCCACTGCTTAAGTAAATCAGGGAAAGTCTTTCTGTAACTAGGCATATTTAAGACTCTCTCAGTCCTCTAGGTCGATTAAGGAACTTGGAGAATGATTTATACCGCCTATACAGACTTATTTGGCAAAAGAGGCATTTACAGGCTTGTCTCCACTTTAAGGTTATCCCCCGCGGCATGAGGGTATTGTGCATGCCGAGTTACGGGGATAGCCATCCTGAGCTGCTACAAAAGTGGCAACAACTTAATATTGAGTTTGGTAATAAATATCTACATTTACTAATAGACTACTTTGCACCTATCGAGGCTGAACTTATAACCAAAGTGGAGGAACAGTATATGTCCCTTACAACAAACTATCCAGCTGACTTTTGTATGTCCAAGGTGCACAACATGAATAAGCAACTAGCTGTATACAGTAATAAATTAGAGCAAATCAAATTAAAAAAACTAAGACGCGACTATCAGGACTTCCAGCTAGGTCGCATCTTTGTTTGGCCAAAAACTAATCAACAAGAAGGTATTCGATCTTCTAATGCATCTGAAAGTACACAGGCGATGCATAATGAACCTACCACCATGGCCGTAGAACTTTTGGTAGCCCAGCCAATGACTGATAGCCAGACTAGTGGCATCTTTCGAGAATCTGGTCAGTCTAACATTTCTTTACCCTGTAATCAACAGGGTCTAAATGCTGACCTGGGTGCAAAACCGAAGACTAGCAATGCTAACAACTCACTTATGGCACCGCGATACCTTTAAATTTTCCTCTCCCTTAAGAAATGTGCTTAGCATTCAGCAAGTCGGGGGAGAATGAAAAGGAAAATGTCAGCGGAAACGCCGGAACGGAGAAGGAGAGCAAGGAACTAGAAAATCTGTTCTTTAACTTGACATCGAGAACTTTTTCTGTAGATGAACAATTTGTTCTGAACAAAGGTTTGTCGTTTATCCCCTCCAGGGGAAGTATATTGTCAGATACGCTGATAGGCCTACGTTTGTTTGTCAGGAAACTCTCTGAGAGTGTTATTTAAAAATAGTTCTCCCTCAAACGAATTTGATTACAAAACTGCATTGTATAAGAGGAAAAGTTGTTTTATGCCTCCAATACCGCAAATTGCTGAATGTCTCCTGCGTGCATGTGAGAGTGAGTTCTACTTATACTATGAACAGAATAAACATAAAGGTATATTTATTAACTTGAATTATGCACAAAGGTGTTGCTTGGATAATCTTTGTCAGGATGTGAACCTGGTCTTCAAACCAGCTGATAAGGGAGGGGGGATTGTCGCAATGGATACTTCTTTCTACAGAGAGCTCATGTATAACATGCTTAATAATGATAAGGCTTACAAACGTATAGATAAGAGCAAGATTACATCAACTATCAACTATGTACATGACACCATATATGATCTACTTATGACCAGATGTATAGACAAAACTTTGTATGATTTCTTAATGATTGAGTCACCTTTAATTCCTGTGATTAAGGGGCTACCCAAGCTCCATAAAAATGAAGACCCACCCCCTCTAAGACCTATAGTGTCAGGTGAACGCTGGGTCACTGAAAATGCTTCTTTATATATACAATCTAAGTTAGGAGATATGGTTAAAAATGTCCCTACTATTTTAAAGAATTCATATGAACTTCTTGATGACCTGAAGACAGATGCTGTTATTAACAGCATAAATAATAATACTCTCCTGGTCACCTTAGATATTAAGAACTTGTTTACCAGCATACCTAATGACTATGGTCTTGACGCAATTAGATCTCATCTGGTTGAGCTTGGTACCATTGAGAACAATGAAATTATGAATATCTGTTGTTTATTAGATCTGGTTCTTAATAACAATATCTTTCTGTTTGATAATAAAGCGTATGCACAGACTTGGGGAGTGGCAATGGGCACTCCCTGTGCCAATGCGTACGCGAATTTAGTGGTTCATAGATGGGAAAAAGAACATCTATTTAATGATTCTAGATTCACTAACGTCATCCTGTATAGACGGTTCGTGGATGACGTACTAATGTTATGGAATGGAAGTACGGAACTATTGAGGGAATTTATTAGTTATATGAACTCATCCACCTCCTTTTTTAGTTTTACTTATGAGAGCTCTTTAATGCTAACTATTTGGATATTACTATTAAGAAGGACAACTGTGGTAATGTAACTACTACTTTATTTAGAAAATCTTGTTGGAAAAATAGCATTCTACAATATGATAGTTTACATCCACGTTATATTTTTCGCAACATTGTTAAAGGTCAGATGACAAGGATACTTAGAATATGTAGTAATGAGCTAGATGCTATGGAGCTAATAAAGGATCAAAAACAGCATTTTATAGATAGAGGCTATCCAGCTGAATTAGTTAATGATACAATTAATACTCTTTTTGAAATGACCAACTATTCATCAAATATACATTATGTTAATTATAAGAATGAGAAATATAAAGATCTAACATATGAAATTAAATATAGTAATGATGTTGATAATCTAATTAAAATTATTAGGGGAAACTGGAAGATTTTGTTCCTAGACCCCGGGTTATCACAAATAGTAGGAAAGAAACCTACATTTAGATTTACCAACTGTCTAAATATAAAGAGATTACTATGTAAAGAAAAACTGGATAGACCAATTACTGACATAAGAGCAAATTTAAAAACTGGCACTTTTGCATGTAGCAAGTGCTCATTATGTAGATATATTCATAAAACACAAATTCCTAGTATCTTAAGTACCAACACAGAATTTAAACCTGCCTTCTATGCCACCTGCAATACCAGAGGTGTTGTTTATCTTGCAGTTTGCAATCAATGCGATGGATTTTATGTAGGGATGACATCGCGTCGTCTCAGAGACCGTATTTACAATCATGTCTATGACATCAGAAAGGCTAACCCTGCTAATGCCCTAGCGATACACTGTCAAGATAAACCCCAGCATTGCTTTAGTTTTCTGGTGTTGCAAGTATTAAATTCCAACAAGAGAGAAGGTGATACCTTAAGCAGTATTGAGCTGTTTGAATTGAGATGGATATTGAAATTGAAGGCCCATATTCCACCAGGTCTCAATACGGTGGTCAGTTTACGCCCTGCCTTGTTAGGATCGTAGTGACACAATATTTTAATGGCCCTTCCTGACATGTCACCATGTTTTCTCATTGTCTTTCTCTTCACATCTTTATGAGACTATTTATTCCTATATGGCTAGCTCCATAGGATTCGATTCATTTGACCTAAACCTCCCCCCCCTCAGACTTATTTATTTGATCATAAAGTCTGTGCTATGCTGTTCCGCCTATGATCAGGATTCGTAGATCATGAATATATATTCTATAACTTGAGGCTCTAGAATTATTAATTATTGTTTGTGATATAATCTATTAATGTATAACATTGAGATGTTTAATTTTGCTATATACTGAACTCTAATATGCCCACTTTATATATGAATATATTAGGATCATTAGTAGTGGTTGAATGTTTATAAAAGCTTGGATACTATAGCTGAATTTGCTAAACGATGCCTGTTACAAGTGGTATAAGAAAAATAAGTTATGTTTATCCATGTTCTCTGATTAAATATGCATTAAATATATAATGCCCATATGACGCGTTTATAGCGCCTTTGAAATGTGTTTTATTATTTATTCATTGATAGCGAAAGCTGGAGTTTGTAAATGAAATTGCCACATGATTTTTGATGTTAAGCACCATGAGAAGAATGAATAGAGTATATACAAGTTTTGCATATAGGCCTAAGCTTAGGCTTAAGGTGGAAATACGTATATAATACGTTGCATACTTTTGCATTTATACTGTTATTTTTAACTTCTAAAGGTTATATGGTTGTTTTAATACCTATGATATAGGCGTTTATATGCCCTAATTTGCCAGTACTGAATGAAAAAACATGTTAATATTTTAAATAATATACTGGCTCTTTATATAATAGTTTTAGATATATTTGACATAAGTATTATTGTTATATCTTGTTATGTTGTTATGAAACGCTTTTTAGTGAATATTGAATGCTAGCGTTTTAACAAAGATATAGAAATGACACTCACTAAGATTCATATATTATGGATCTTGGAACTTGTTTCTTTAAATGTAGAATGATTGCTTTCTTAACTAGATAACTAATTGTTGATTAATTGCTTAATTATTGTGGTTTTGTGTATATATTCTGCATTAGTTCTATATGATTTGTAACCTGATGAAGCGCACCTGTGTGTGCGTGAAAGCGCTCGTTCAATAAACCTGTTTTATATTTTTCATGGTGGTTCCTGACAGTTTCTTCATATCCTCTAGGTATCACTTTATGCTGCAATGACGCTTCTAAATGAAAGCGCTGCCACTGCAGATGCTTAAACTTAGTTTATTCTCAACTGCTCTATATTTATTCCGGAAGCGTTCATGCAGTTCATCTTCATTGGTACTCAATGATGTTAGTAAAATATTTCCAGTACTTAATGGATTCGTACCCATATCCAGGATCCTATTTAAGCGGTCATTCCTGATCCTTGTAACTGGACGAACAGTATTCATTGGATTAAAGGCTAATTCCACTTGAGTATTTTCCACCATGACTTCTGCCATGCTCAGGTCTTGAAATACATGAATAATAGACTAAATACAAACAAAATTCAGGACCCAAGTAAGGATACCAGTAAAATAAAACTGTGAAATACAAAATAATAAAAATACCAGATCAAAACAGCTGGCTGTGAAAACACATTTATGGCTAAAATGCTTGTAGGAGTTGTGCAGCATGCAGCTATATATATATATATATATATATATGTATACAGGAGCACACGTTTTACACCCTTATGCAGGTTTTAAAATTGATTTAAATTTTTATGCTGACTGTAAAACTAGAAATGTGTATTTTAGGTTCTGTAGTGCATGTTACGTTTTCTATACAGGAAAAAAACAACCGCTCCTTAAAGGAAAGAATACTGAAGCATTACAGAGATATTAAAAATGCTAGAGATAAATGCATTGGCACAGCATGTTGCTAAGGAAGGTGGGGGACATATTTGTACATTTTTGGTTCTAGAAGTTATAGCAGAAGGAATAAGAGGGGGTGACAAACAATGTTACAGAGACAGCAGAACAAAAATGGATTCTGTTTTTTAATGTTGATAAATCACCTGGATTAAATGGTATGTTGTCATTAAAACCATTTTTGAAAGCTTAGACCACTTAAGCACTGAATACCAGATTGTATGACATCATAGTTTATATAAATATTACGTACACATACATTGTATGCAGGTTTTTATATATACACAATTTTTATCAATGTATTTCTATATATGCATTTTTATTGCCATTACAGATTTGATGGTAGTTTCCATTCTAGTCATAGATGTGTTTTTGGCTCGTGTTTAAGATGTAACTGGTGTTTATTGGTAGTAATGAGCATTGGAAGTGTGATTGGCTAAGAGATGTTTTAAATTGAATAATGGAGTGTGTATATTTTAGTCTGAAGAAGCGAATGGAATATCACAAAATTGCTCACTTTTTGTGTTATAATAAAGTTGATTATTCTGCAGCCAGCCGTGTTGATCCGGTATTTTTATTATTTTGTATTTGTTATAAAATTTCTATCCAGGAAAATTTTATTCCTGGTAGCTATTACTTCAGCAAGACAAATATCTGAATTACAAGCCTTGTGCATAAAACACCCTTACATGGTCTTCCATAAAGACAGGGCATCACTTCTGACTAATCCCACCTTCTTACCCAAAGTAATTTCCGATGACTTAATCAAACAATTGACCTGCCAGTTTTCTTTCCAAATTTTTCTAACAAAGGAGAATACTCGCTACATTTACTTGATGTGCGTAGACAATTGCAATTCTACTTGGACAGGGCTAAATCACTACGACAGTCTGACCAACTATTTGTGTCTTTCTCAGGACGGAAATTGGGAAGATCTGTTGCCAAAGTGACTCTGTCTTAATGGTTGAGAGATTGTATTTGCTTTATCTATCAACAAAACAAAGCTCTTCTAACATCTAAGGTCAAAGTGCATTCAACCAGGCCAGTTGCAACATCTGTTGCCTTCCATGCAAGAGCTTCCATGGATGACATTTGTGCAGCAGCAACATGGGCCACCCCTCATACCTTTATCGTGCATTACAAATTGGATTTGGTCTCCAGGGGAGAGCTTCCTTTGGTTCAGTGGTGCTCAGGAATATCCTTCCATAGGTCCTCCCAAGAAATAAAATAGCTAGGGACTCTGTCCCATCAGTAAGGAATGAATGAATGAAAATTAACAACATCAGATAAAGAAGTTATGTTCTTACCATAAAATTCCATCTGTGTTGAACATTCATTACAACCCACCTGCCTTCCCCCCTCCGAAAGACTCCTGAAGGTTCGGATTTGGTCCTACCTTATGATAGGGAAGTTGCTCAGATAAAGCCTCCACTTTCTCCCTTTTTTCTTAAGGGGAAACTTGATCTGAGGTGATAGAGAGGGGCACTATGGGTAAACTTAGCTTGAGAGTTTTTTTTGGCTGGCGTGAGCTTGTTATAACAGCTGACTCAGTTCCAAGGACAGAACTGATAACCATCAGTAATGAATGAATGAAGATCAATAACATAGATGGAACTTTATGGTAAGAACATAACTTCTTTTTCATAGTCATTTAGTTACATTGCAGTGCTGACTGTTTCTCCTTCCAGGGCTTGTACTAATAGTGTACCACATCAGACTGACACTTTGTTTCCTGTGCTGTTATTGTTCCTCATTATTGTTTTAATTAGGTTGCTTTGTCTTTTTCCGTTTGTTTTCATTTTTTTTATTATCAACCAGGGAGCAGGCAGTGGTAAGTCATCAGTCACCAAATTCTGTAGCTACTGCACCAGTTTCTGGTTCCTCCAACAGCCCTCAGGTCTGCCTCTCTGCAGGGTTATAGGTACCCTGTGGATTGCACCCTTGAGGGCTTTTGGAGTATTTGCTTACCAAATATGTGCATAGCAAATGTACTGAGCTACTAAAAGTAATGTATTGGGAAAGTGTTACTGCAATGTGAAATATTTGCTCAAGTGTTTTACTCAGGAAATTGCAGATCTTAGGTAAACGCAAATAGTGAGTACTGAAGAGTTGTTTTTACAAAAAAAGCTTACTGAGTTTTAAGAAGTTTGACCAGTTAGTTAACCAATTAATTGTGAAGCACTGTGGTTTCAAATTATTCATGACTTGGGAAAATTCACGAACTGTAAGAACATGTTGCTAGTATATGCAAGGCATGAAAAGTGGTCTGCTTAAGAAAATTAACTAGTAACTAATGTAAAAGTGTTGAAAAACATTTTGTGACGGTGCAAAGTCTGGTGAAAGATCTCTATTGAGGAAAATTGTTGCACTGGCTTTCTGAGAAAATAAGCCTAGCGGTTCTGCAGTGTTTGTCCTGGAAAATTAAGACTATTCTGGATTCTATTCTATTTGGAGCTTTTCCCCAGGCCTCTGCTGAAAATGGGCTCCCACCCAATCGGACTTTCCTACTAACCAAATGTCAATCAATAAATAAATATTCTGTATGTTATAAACTACAGCCTAAACAAAGTACAGATATTTCACAAGCTGCAGGTTCAGTAGCATGGTGCTTCTGAAGGAGCTCAAAAATATTGATGCACAGATATATACCCAGTAATATTTCTGCATTGTACTGGTAACCCAATGACTAACAAGTAAAGCCCATTTAAATGAACTGCCTTTTGGAAGAAGGAAACCCAAGCCAGAGGGAGCTTTTGCAATGAAAAGGAAAACATTGAGAAACAAATTGCTGATGCAAAGCTGATACCTTTATAGTGTGCACAGAGCAGTCCCAACAATCTGCCGAGACAGTTCAGAATATAGTGTTATTGCAACCGTGAAATAAACTACTTGCATGAGCCAGACAGTGTTCTTCATATAGATCACTGCTGCAGTAGCCAAAGCTGTATGGGGTTATATCCTGCTAAGGATGTAACAGCTGGTCAATTTCCAAAGCTTCAGGACACCCCATGCACCCAAACCATTAGTCATCATGAGATCAGATGACTAAAATACATGCTTGGGTGCCAAGCCCTTCAGAGCTTTCCTGCTGTTGAACAGAGTGCTCTTCTGTGGGCTTTCAAGGATGGATGGTTGGCTAATGCTATTCCATTGCAGGGCAATTAAGTCCCCTGCATTTGGGGGGGCAGATCTTTCACTTTATTGTTTGACTAAAAACTTATTTTGTCTGTAAAACGTAATATTTTAAGCTAGGAGAAAGTGTTTTAATGACTGTCCTGTGACTTTTGATTACTTTAAATAGGAGTGTGACTTTTTTACTTTTGTGGTAAAAAGTTGTTAAAACTAACTTTAAATTATTTTTTCCTGCAGTAAAACTTATGTTACTTTTGGGGCTAGGGTAAGCATTTAAACTGTTCTTTTTACTGTATTTTAATGGGGAAAAAAGTAACTTTTTGCAGCTTACTTGTTTTACCAACAATTGCTGCCAGTCTTCCCTGGAATCGAGCACATTTTCTTTTACTTAACCTTGCAACAATCTGCCATGTCCTTCCTTTTTTCCATGAGAGTCCCCCCTTTTTTCTAAGAGATTCCACCCTCACTTGCCAGAAGTGGCTCATGATTATTTTCCCTCCTGTCCCTATGTATCATGGGCATTTATTAGAAGGTGGTATGCTAGGAAGTCTCCGGAGGTTATGTGGATGGTATCTTAGTTTGGGTATTACTGTCTGCCTCTGTCTGAAACATGGGGGCCAGACCCGAGATGAATTTCTAATTTCCCATCCATTGGTCAAGGTTATACTTGAATAGCGTTATGGATGGACTCCACCGAGATCTGCCTCACCAACATGTCTTATTTATGCCTCAAGCAAAATTTAAATCCTTGGATCTACTGGCTCTTATGCTGTACATTTTGCAGATGTGCAAATTGTCCATCAGAGCTGGATCAAATGACGACTTGTATGCCAGGAATAGATCACCTCTCAGTAACCTGCAGGAGACATAGAGTATAGAGATAGGGCTTTAGGGCAATCCATGTAGGACAATAAGTTTATACCCTGTATTCTTCCTGTAAGGAACCTTTGGGGGCATTCCAGCTGTTGCATATGTCTGGTCATGTGTGCCAAAGGGAGCATTATACTCAATGATGGGTCTGATAGGGTCAAATAAAGTTTCAATATGACTTCTTTAGACCTGCATACTAATGCTCTTATTTACATGTTGGGCAACATAGAATGATTTTCTTACTACCTTGGCCATATGTCGGATAAAGGCCAGATTACTGTCTACATATGTTCCCATATCCCTGACTATTGTATCAACTCTTAGGGGTGTCCTATTGATGGCGTAATTAGCCTGGGTGGCAGCTTTCCCAAAAGGTATTATAATGCATTTCTTGGCACTGACTTTTAGTCCAGGACTTTGGCACCAATCATTTGTCTGTGTTAGACCCTCATTTTGGACATTTCTAGAGGTTTCCCATTTCTGGATAGCATTATCAGTCTCTCTGCATTACCTTTTGATCTATCCAGTCTTATGGGATTTACAAAGTGAATAACTGTTGTAGCCTACTGCAAGGTGTTCACTTATTCCTTATTTAGGCATTTTGCCTTTCTTTGCAAAATATTTTTTAAGGTGTCAAGGATCTCTTACTTGGGTAAGGGATCTACACAGACTAGGATTCCAGGAGAATATGCAGATTTATTTAACTAATTCTCATAGGATTATTTTCTTAACTGTCTCTGGAGCTCCTCAGTTCAGAGCTTGTCTTTTTCAAGGGAAAAAATATATATCTTAGATCTATTCCAGAGTTTTCCACGAAGTCTATTGTCTGACTTGGGAATTTGATTGTCATGATACCTTTTCCTACACTCCACATAAAAATCCATTGGTACCTGTGATTTATTTGGTCGCCACATCTACATACCCATACCTTTGAATTTCCAGTGTTTGGGGTTTGTCAATAGGGAGATTTTTATTGGAGATGCCATATTTATCAAAATACATGTCTCCCATTCTCCCCTTCAGCTCCAGCACAGTCTTCCATTACAGATGCCTCAGACTTTGCTTGGGGAGCATTGTCTATGGAGATAGACGTGCTAGGTCTTTGGAGCAGAAAAGTCAGACCTAAACACACAAAATAAGTGATATTGGCACTTACAAATGTTCTCAACTCTTTCATACTTTGGTTTAGTCCCTGAGACCTTTATAAATGTTTACAGACAACACCACAGTGATGGGGTATATAAGCAAGCAAGAGGGAAACATTTCTTACCCTCTATGTAGACTGGCCATGGTCACCTTGGGATACAGCTTTTTAGCATAGCCTCGCTCTGAAGGCATCTTACAAGCAAAATGTGGCTTATGAGCTGAGTAGGACCAGGACAGACCATCACTTATGGAATTTGTATCATGTCTTCCAAGATGTGATCCTACTGTGGGGAACACCTTAAAATACATCTTGTTGTCTCTCCTCTTAACTATCAGTTGATGGAATTCTGCTCCAAATCCCAACTCCTAAAGGACAGATGCTTTTTCATGTCCTTGTACAGGAATTTTCCTGTATGCTTTCCACCCTTTCCAATATTATACAGTGTCATTCTGAAGATTCAGAAGGACTTTACAAAGATCTTTGTGGTGATTCTCCATTGTTTTAGTATTGCCAGAGGAAATTGCTGCAAGCTTCTCACAGTCTGGATCTACTCACAGATGTGTGATGGTGGTTGATATATCCCGATCATAACCGCAAATGACTGCCTGGATGATAGAATCTTGACACCTTTAAGGCACCTCTTTTATAAGAACATGCAGCAAATATTAAAAGAGGCAACAAATCCTGCTACTACAAAATCATTTATTAGTAACTGGAAAATGTTTTTTTTTTTTGTTAGTACCAAGAACAGAACCAGCGCACACTCAGGGCTACTGCTTTTCTAGTTCTTCATTATTTGTGACTTACTATCCTTTGGCCTGTCTTATTCCTCATTCAGGGTCCATTTGTTGGCCATTTTAGTATGTCTGCCCATGGATCCCCTGTTACAATCCAGTGTCTTGTGAAAATGTTTTTGAAGGGGGTTTCACATACAAAGCCTCCAAGGAAACAGGTGGCTTATCCTCAGAATTTAAATTTTGTGTTTAGAAAAAAACTAACTTGCTCCATTTGTATCATCTCATCAGGCTAACTTTTGAAGTCCTTGACATGTGATAGTCTTACTTATTGCTCTGCTCTCTGCAAGAAGACCATATGAGCTGCAAGCTTTTATAGTGGGTCAACCTTATCTTATTTCTACAAAGACAATGTTTCTTTAAGAATTAATTATTAATACCTAGACTATATCTGAGGTTTAGCTTAAGCCAAGCTATCTAGCTTACTGTTTTCTTTCCAAAACCTAGAAATGAGTGAAAAAAGATACTCCATACCTTAAATTTACACAGACAACTCAAGTACTATCCTGACAGAACAAAATCGTCTCATGCTGTTACCTTTTGTTATACCCATGACAGCAAAACTATTACAGGCTTCATTTGTGGCTTTTTAGAAAGAATGGGATTCTGGAAGTATTCTAGAAACAGCAACTTGGTCATCTGTGCACACTTTTACAAAGCATTATCACCTAGATTCCTACTCCAGATCTAGGGGAGGCTTTGTTAGGACCATTCCATAAGGGCTCCTGGACCGTCATCCATTCTCCACCCAGTCATATTAAGCTATGGATAGTCTACCTATGTAGCTTAGGCTACTGCAGCAGTGATCCATATGAGAGATAATATATAAGGAGTGTAGTACAGTTGAATAAGTAAACGTTCCATAACAGCAGATGTTTAAATGATCACTTGTGTAGTAGCTGCTCCGTCCCATCCATTCCCCTTATTTCTGTATTTTATATGCCAGGTTGTGGAAATGTATTATTCATATCATTGTCCTCAGGGCTATAGCCTTCCTTTCTCTTTCTTGACATGAAAGTTCTGAAGGGCTTAGCACCCAAACCTGTCTTTTAGTCAACTCAGCTTGAGCTGGGTAAAGGTTTGGGTACATGGAGGGTGCCTGAAAGATTTGGAAGCTGGCCGGCTGTTATATCCTTAACCAGGATTATTCAAACATTTATGATTATGGTAAGTTTACTTGCATAACTGTACCTTTCTTTTATTTGTGAATTGTCTTGTGTTCAAAGCAACAGGAAAATCGATGTCTATTTCTTTCTGAAAAGCTTTATGTGTAAGCCCCGCTTGTTGAAAAGTAAATACAACATAAATATGTGGCATGTAGAAAGTATTTATAAATTGTATAACTTTGTAGAACACTGAATCCTACTAGATGCTGCCTGTAGAAAAAGGGTACAAGACACAAAACCACATTTTTCTTAGGAATGAACTGTAATACTTAAAAGAAAACCAGTATACCTACAAGAAAAAAAATACCTTGTGCTTGTAGAGAGTCTTGCTCCAACAATGAAAAACAGTTTTCACTGCTGTTAAAAGGTAGCTTGGAAAATAAATTTCTTTGCTTGTGTCATACTAGGGGACATGCGGTTAAAAAGGTGTATAGGTAAAATTGCTGTACCAAAATTCTGGAGGTACTTTGTATAACTAAAGGTTTTGCAAGATTTTGCTTCTAAATGTTATATCCTCTGACAGGGAAAGAGGGCTCATCTGTTTAAACCAAGAAATAACTTTGTGTGCAAATTTGGTGAAACTGATTGGGAATTGCATGTGTTGAAAAATTAGACGCAAAAGACATAAGCAAAGCAGTACATGTGCTTGTGCCTTCGTGGAGGTTGCTAAGGTACAGCAACATGGATTCTGAGAAGAAAGTGGTATTCACAAAGTCTGATCAAAAGCATTGTTGTAGTATAAACCGATGAGAATTGGATATTTCGTAGTTCAGCTTTGCAATTACACAAAGTGAAATCTTATTTGAAAGTGGTGACACTGGCTCTAAATATTCTGAGAGAGCTGGAAAATGCAGTTGTGTAAGTTAAACTTACCATAACAGTAATGTTCAAGTGATCACTGCTGCAGTAGCCTTAGCTATATGAGTTAAATCCTGTCAAGGATATAACAGCCGGCCAGCTTCCAAAGCTTCAGGGCAACTTCCATGTGCCCAAAATGTCAAGCTGCTTGAACTGAGCTCACTAAAAGGCAAGTTTAGGCACAAAGCCCTTCAGAGCTTTCTTGTTAGCACATTGAGGGAGACAGAGCCCTAAAAAGCCAAGACTGAGTAACAAAAGAATAAAAGTTCACACCCTAGCATAAAAAAACCACCAAAAAAAAAAAAGTGGGATGGAGGAAGGGAGCAGCCACTGTAGCAGCGATCATTCAAACATCTACTGCTATGGTATAAGTATAACTTGCACAACTGTACTATTTTCTTCATACTAATAATTGCTACAGTGCGCATAGCTATGTGGGTAGATTACCAAAAGTTAGGTCTGCTTTGCAGACACAACCACTTCCTTAGCCCCTCTACCCGTCAAATCCTAGCATCCACTTTCTTGCTCCCTCCCTAATGTATGGTGCCCCTCTTTTCTCAAACCTGCATATCAGCGTACGAACCAAACTGGAATCTTGCTACCACAAAATCTGCAAATTTGCAACCAATTCCAAAAACTCATCCCACCACTGCTACTCCCTCCTCTCCCTCAACTGGCTTGAACTCCCCAACTATCTCAACTACCTACAACTCACCATTGCCCACAAGCCTATCTTTAATCCAGCTAACTGCCCATCTCTCTTCACTGCCTTAAAGCCCTACATACCCAACCGCCAACTCAGATCCACAAACCCTCTAGTCCTCCTGGCCAGCTTCTTCTCTCCTACTCTATAGCCAAAAACTGGAAACCCACCCCCCCCATCTTCGCAACCTTCCTAACCATACCAATTTCAAATCCCAGCTACTGTCTCATCTATCAGCGAAATGGGAGTGCCCTTGCCATTCTCCTACATAAACTCCTCTCCCTCTCTGTCTACCTGGTGCCATTTCCTTCTTATATTTAAAATAGATGTGCCTTAACTCAAAATGCTTAGCTGACTTAAATTGCCTTTGAATATATTCAGTTTTACTTGCATGTAAATATGGACAAGTTTACTTTATTCAGATGTTACATCACTAGATCCTATTCATATGTATTTACACATTTCTGGATTTATCGTAATTTGTTTGTACAAAGTTCTGATTTGTTATACTATGTAATTTGGCGATTTGTCATAATTTCTGTAACCTGATTGTACTGGAGCTTTTCTCCCCGGGCCACCACTGAAAATGAGCTCTTTATGGCCCAGTGGACTTCCCCGGTCATCAAACTTTAAATAAATAAAATAAATAAATTACCATAGCTAACTATATTTGGGATGTGGAAGAAGAAGGGTTCAGGAGCCCCTAAAGAATGGTCCTAGAGAAGGTATTCAGCTTATTGTGCTTTGTAAAAGTATGTACAGAGGACCAAGTAGCAACTTCTAGAATACTTCTAGAATCCAACCCTTTCCCAAAAGCCATAGAAGAAGCCAAGGTCCTTGTAGAGTGGACCTTGGCCCTGCCTGGAATAGATTTGTCTTGGTGAGTATAACAAAAAGTAATAACCTTAGACAACCATTTGGAAATAGTCTGTTCTGATACTGGTTGTCCCTTCTTCTTACCTTCATAAGTAATGAACAATTGATCTGATGATCTGAAAGATTTAGTTCTGTCAAGATAGTGCCTGAGTTGTCTGTGGACATCTAAGGTATGGAGTATCCCTTTCTCCTTCATTTTTAGGTTTAGGAAAGAAAATGGAGAGATGGATAGTTCGGCTTAAAGAAAACTCGGATACCACTTTAGGAATTAAAAAAAAAAAAGAATTAGTTCTCAAAGAAACCCTGTCCTTGTGGAAAATGAGGTAGGGTTGATTCACCATAAGAGCTTGCAACTCAGATACCCTTCTTGCAGAGGTCAGAGCAATCAGTAAACCAGTTTTCCATGTTAGGGACCTCAAGTTAGGCAGATTGGCTGGTTCAAATGGAGCAGTGTCAGTTTCTCTAACGCAAAATTAAGATCTGAAGTAGGAGCCACCGGTTTACTTGGAGGTCTGTTATGTAAAACCCCTATCAAGGACATTTTGACACGTGACTGCCTTGAAATAGGAGTTTCCATGGGCAGATATGCTGAAATAGTTAGTAAATGAACCTTGATAGAGGAATAAGAAAGGGACCAGATAGTAACTCACACAAATATTGTAAAACCAGAGAATAGCTAGCCATGAATGGGTGCTAGTTATGTTGCTGTCATCAAAGACAGAACCTTTTCCATTTAATAATATATGATTTTCTAGTAGCTGGCTTTCTTGCCTCTATTAGCACCTGCTGCACATCCTTAGAAAACAGGTCCCTAAAAGGAATTAAGACCCTGTCATCTAGGCAGTCAATTGAAAATGATTGATGCTGGGGTGTATCGTACACTACTGCTCTTGTGTGAGTAGATCCATTCTCTGAGGAAGCTTGAGTTAATTCCCTTGGCCATTTTCAAAAGAAGGGAGTGCCACTGATGCCTTTGCCAGAAGGGAGTCACCACAATGATCTTGGGGGATTCCTTCTGAATCTTCACAAGTACCCTGGATATTGGTGGAAAGGATGGAAAGGCATACAGAAACATTCCTGTCCAAAGAAAAGGAAAGGCATCTGTCTTATAGGCCTTCTTGCATGGAGTTCTGTAGCAGAATTTTTGATTCTTCAAAGTGGAGGTAAAGCAGTCTACTTGAGGAACTCCCCACAGATGCATCGAATATTGGAAGACCCCCCTGATTTAGTTTCCATTTATGAGGATCTGTCCTGGTCCTGCTGAGTTTGTCTGCCACACAGTTTTGCTGTGACCGAATGTAGGATGCCTATACAGTTAGAGATTGTGCTGTGAAGCTATATTCCAAGCTAACATGTCTAGTCTGCAAAAGGGTACAACCTGGTTCCCCCTTACTTGTTGATGTATCACATCACTGTGGTATTGTCAGTAACCACTTGAAGAGGTCCCAGGGACAAAAGATGGTTCAGAGAATTGAATGTCTTGATTAGGGCAACCATCTCCTCGATATTTATGTGCTTGTACTTGTTCTTGGCGTTCCACACTCCCTGCACTTTTATCTCTCCTGAAATTGCACCCCAAGCATAGTCTGAAGCATTTGTGGTAAAAGAATAAGGGGAGACCTTGATTTAAGGATATCTGTTGTCTCCACCAAGAGATTTATTTTCTGACAAACCCTAGTACTGGAATCTGAAAAGATAAAGTGTGTTGATGCTGTGACTGAAGAGATTTCAGATACCACCGTATCTTCCTAATTTGGAGTCTTGCCAGGGGAATCATGGATGCCATGACACCCAAAATCCTGAGGTATTCCCTTGCAGTGACTGAAGCCTGAGTAGAAAAACTTAGAAATAGATCTAAATAAAGATTAATTTTCCTGTGGAAGAAAAGCTCTTTGAAGTGAGATGTCTAGTTGACCTCACAGGAACACAGTCCTGTGTAAGGGAGTCGAGAGACTTTTGAATATTCTTTTGGAATCCCAGCTTGTGCAAAAGATCTCTCACCCAAGACAGAAATTCCTGACATTTTGAAAAAGACTCTGCAAAGATAAGCAAGTCTTATAAATATGGAAACGTGTAGATGCACTGTAGCCTACAATGAGCTGTAACTGAAGCTACACACTTTGTGAACACACTTGGATCAGTGGACAGTCCAAAGGGTAAGGCAGAAAACTGATAATGTGATCCAGACACAAACAACCTTAAGAAACACCTGAAGTCTGGATGAAGAGGAATGTGATGATAAGCATCTTTTAAATCTAGTGCTGCCAGGAAACTTGAAAGAGGAAGAAGAGGCAACAGGTTGTGAAGTGATATCATTTTGAATTTGGGCACTATGGCAAACAGGTTTAGGAAAGAAAGATCTAGAACTGGTCTGCAAGTGTTTTCTTTCTTTCTTTGGGACTAGGAACATCCATGAATAAACCCCCTTCCCCACCTGGGAAGGAGGAACTGGTTCTATCACTCCTTGGGAGGACAGCATGTATGAAGAAGAGTCTGATCTGCAGGATGAGGAATAACCCCTAGAATAGAGGAATTTCCTCCCACTGCCATCTGTAACCCTGATGAATGATTTTCAGAACCCATTTGTCTGAAACAATCTTTTGCCAAAGGAAATAAAAGTAAATTTCGACTTTCAGAAAGAGGACTAGGGTGGGAGGGGGTCACAAGGTCTCTTGAATAGTCATTCAGACTTGTTGGAGTGTCCTTAGTTTTGTTTGAGACTTCTTTTTGGAACCTCCTTGCCACTTTTTAAATGTTTGTTTACCTGAATGCTAAGACTGTTTGCTCTGATTTATTTATTTATTTTTTTGCCAAAAGTGGATGAGGAGGAGGGCTGAAAAAGTTTAGATATTCCCTGCATCAGCTTGTCCCTTTCATCATACTTTTTGATCACCTCTAACTCTGTCCAAGGGAGAATATAAAATCTCATTTTAACACCATCTGGAAGGTTCTGAGAATGCAGACAAGCGCAAACGTCCTTAAAAACATACCAGTGTCCATAACCCCAGAAGAAGTATCAACAGAGTCATACAAACACTGTAAACAATGAGTAGTGACCTGCGCAATGGAAAAAAACATATTTAAAGCAGATTTTTCTTCACAAGAAGAAACTGTAGATACATCACTCATACTTTCACAATATGTCAGAATAAACTTTAAGATATGAGATTGACAGTTTAAGATTCTGAAATTCAAAGTCACAGAAGTATACGCTTTTTCTCCATACTGAACAATACTTTTCCCAGCTTTATTAGAAAGAGTAGGATTTGAATTAAAAGGAGTCAACTAAGGCTATAGCTGCTGGGTCAGGTTTGGGAATAGTATATAAAAAATTAAAAGATTGAAAAACTTTGTACAGCCTATCTGCCTTTGTAGGGACAGATGGCTGACTATCAGGAAAATTGCAGGCATTAAGACACACATCCTCTAAAGCAGACAGGACAAGAAGAATGGATGTAGGTTCTGGAAAATCCTTCTGTAACAACTCACAATATTTTTTGAGGAACTGAGAAACCTTAGTGTTCTCCCACTGAAAACACTGGGACAGTCTAGCAATAGTCTCAGAGAAAAAGACCCCTACAGGAAGAGCCAGAAAGAAAGCTCTCTCCTGCATCTGAATCAGAATTCTGAGGACAAAACCCTGAATCCATCCCTGCATCTTCCTGTTTCAAATTCAGAATCTTGAATCTCTTCAGGAAAGGCAAGCATCCCTCTTCCTTTTAATGGAAGCTGCTGTACAAGAAGGATAAACAGCCTGAATCAAACCCTGAGCCAGTCTCAGTAAACTACTCCAGTCCAAATAAATTTGAGGAGAACTAGATATATGCTTGGTTTTCTATTTCTTTTTGACAGGAAAAAATGGGGCAGCTATGTTACTAATGGCAGTCGCTGCTTTCCCAGGGATGGGCACAGCATTCTGACACAGGGGAAACCTTCTCTGTTCTGTCTCCCAGGACTGATGAGTGTTTCTCACTTGCCCACTGAGGAGACCCCAACAGCTGCAGAGGATGTGGCTAACCTCCAATCCATAGTGACCATAGGTGCTACACCAGGGTAAAAGATGAGTGGTCTGAGGTGCAACAAATGGCCACAGCAGTCACTCAACTGCTGTGGTGGTAAAGGCTGATTGCTTACCTTTTTCTTTTTGTGGCTGGAAGAAGGATCAACTATGGGAGCGACAATGTGTCCCGTGGTCAAACAAAAAACGGTGCCTCTATCCTAGGGAAAGCCAAGCAACAATGCCAGTAAAACTACCAGCCCAGAAAAGTTACTTTTTTAATGGAAAAAGCATAGTAAAAAAACTTTTCAAACACTATGGCAGCTCTATAGCCTTAAAATAATTATTTATCCACAAAAAGTAGTTAGTTAGATAATACTACTTTTAAACCATCAGAAATGAGTGCTCTGTTCAAAAATACATTAGTCTCGAGACAGCCCCTTAAGACACAACAGTCCTAGCTTGAAAATAACTTTCCTAAAGGGAACTTATCTGCCAACCTCAGAAAAGCACAAGCTGACTGTCGATCCTCAAAAGCCTCACAGTGGCAGTAAAGCTCTGAAGGGTTTCATGCCCAAACTTGTCTTTTAGTCAGCTCAGTTCAAACCGCTTGACAGTTTATGCAATGGAGGGCTCTCTTAAGCTATGGAAGCTTGCCGGATTTATATCCTTGGCAGGATATAACCCATATAGCTAAGCCTACTGTAGCAGTGATCAATATGAAAAACATTAGATGTTGCTAAAGAGCAGAATTTGGAATTAAAATAGTTTGCATTGTTAAGGACTTGGAGAAAGACAGTGAAGCTTGTTTCAGGAAATTTGCTTACTTAGCAAAGGGATAACCAAGAGCAAATAAGATGCACACTCAACATTATCTAACTCTACAAAGACAGTGTAGAATTGCTAAGACAGACAGGGTCGCTGTCTTCAAGCACTAAGAGTCAGTTCCAGTGTTGAAACTGATGGCTTCTGAAAATTAAAATAGTTTTACAAAGCTGTTGGCTAAACTTTACTTGACAAGCAAAAGAGAGCAGAATAAAACAGAAACTGTTTATTTGTCCATGGGACTATTAGCTTTCTGTATAAGTTGAAACTTAACCATAACAGTAAACATGAAAAGGAGAAAACTGTTCTGGTGTTAGAACTTGAAATTCAAAAGAGAAGTTGGTTTCATGCTCAAACTGACATTATATATCTAGAGACCGAGAAGGAAAATTTGTGTAAGATGCTAAAAAAATAACACCTTGCTTGCTCGAAAAGTGAAATATCTGAAGCAAGTTGCTAATGGCATAACTTTGAGAGACTGAGAACAATGTGAAGTATTATTGGCAAACATGTTGACAACAGGGATATTTTTATACAGCAAACGATAAATTAAGCAGTTAGCATTGATAAGTGAAGAGCTCAAAAAGGCTGTATGTAAAGAATAAAGAGACAGAAAAACAGTGTCATAAGTGTTCTTAACACATCCAGAAAATGGAACAAAAATATAAAATGAATGAATGCAAAAAAAAAAAAAATGAAAAGAAAAACCTTATAGAAATCATGCAGGAAGAAAAAAAGTTGCTTTGCAAAATGGAAGTATAACATGATGCTCTTTTCTAGATAAAAATAAAGTCCAAAGCAAAACTTTGGAGGAAGCAAATGGCAAATTAAAACAATGGCTGTTGACCCTTGCTTCTCATGCTAAACTAAGAAAAAGTCATACTGCTATAATCCACCTGTTGAAAGGAAAATAAATTCCTTCAAACAGAAGGATGATTCTCTCACTAAACTTATGAAACTGAGAGAGGTGCTTAATGTATGCAAAAGCAAAAACATTCAGAATCTGAAAACCATAGAAAACAGAACTATACTGATACCATATCAACATACCTGGTGAGACCATAGAACAAATAGTTACAGAACCCAAAGCTGCAGAACTAAACCAAAATCCAAATGGGAGTGTAGTTGCCTTGGATATACATCATATTGAGTCTAGTCTAGTCTAGTCTAGTCATGGAGTCTAAACCAACAGAATAGCCATTTGTCTAATGGCAAAGAAAACAAAGTGAAAGAGCCGGTGTTAGTGGCAGCACAAAAAACTAAAAAGAGATCATGCAATGGAAACTGAAAGATATTAAAATAATAAACCCTTAACATTTCTACGTCATAGGATATCTTAGTAAAAATACAATCACTTTCAGAACCCTATGGTGACAAGGAAGATAATGCTAAGGTTGGTTCCAATATTAAGCAAGAAAAACAGCAGTAGGGTGCCGTGGTCCCCAATACAGCAAATGTGGCCACAGTAAAACTCACTGAAGAGAGTTTGTGCTGCAAGTAGTCATGGTCTGTCATTTGATTCACTTCATTGGTTAGACAGGAAAATTAGTAAAATGATTCTGAATCCAGTATTAAGAGCCTACTAATGAAAAGGGTTGTCTTGTGCAGGGAACTGCTGTCAACCACACAGACATCTGAGGTGGTGAGTAGTAGTTTGCATTTATGTAACCTAGCACCACCCTCTGATGGTAACATGCCTACCCATATCACAGTAAGGGCTGCCTATGCTCTCAACATGTCCACAAATGCACACTCCTTCACATGCAAAGACAAGGAGATACTATCTCTGTCTTGGGCATCTGCAAAACACATTTCTTCCAACTAGCTACTGCTTTCAGTGCTGCATGTGACTCCCACAGCATGCCACTGGAGTATCAGAAATGGCCATGAGGCAAACCAACAATCCCCAACAACAGATGCCACCTATCCTCATCTGACATCCCATCATTTGCACAAACTGCTGAAACCCAGGTCACCTGACTCATAGTCAATGCTTTATCCCCTATATGCCAACAGCAGGCTCTGTAAAAAGTAAATGGATGCTTTATAAATATGCCCTAGTGGTACTCCACAGCCAAGTTTTCTTTCAAAATGCTCACAGTCTGAAATTGGTTATATTAGATTGCACGATGGGGGATTTAAATGTTTGATTTTTTGATGTATTAATTTTGTAAACTGGCAAACCCATTAAGACAAAACTAGCCTTTAATCATCATAAGTCCATTTAATTTTAAATAAATTTAATATATGTTTACTATGATTTACTATGGTCTGTTGTTTCTTTAACTGAATCCTTTTTAGCCATGTAGTCAGTTTGGTTCTGGCTCAGTACTTGGATCTCTTGGATTTTTAAAAATGCATACCAAATCACCCAGTCCTCCATTTTTGCCATACTTACTTGTAGGATATCTCTGCCCTGATAGTACTGAATTTGTAATAACGTTCTAATAACTTGTGAAAATGGTTCCTTATTGTGGCTTATGTCATACAGGTTTGTTAAAACATCTCATCTTTAAAATGATGATGAATTTTGGAATGCAACAGTCTAAATCTTGTCATCAGCCCATATAGTAATGAATCTATTAAAGCACATGAATAATGACTCATAGTATGGAGAAAATTATAGCTGATGTAAGCTTTCTGTTAATTTTTAAGTTTTACCATTTTCATGAAATAATGTGACTTCTAAAAAAGTCACTAAATGTTTTGAATAATCAAATGAGAAATGTAAACCAATTCATTAAATGATTTTAAAATGCATTTTTGTGCCTCAGTTATAAAAATCCTCCCACCTGGCTATTTGCACATCTCTGGTATACGATGAGCATCCTCTTGTGCCATCTTTAGTTCCTTCTTGCTCATGTCAGCACCAGGGATCTGAGCTGAACTGTGACCACCCAGGTGGCGTACGCTCCAAGAATGGCAACCCAGCAAGAAAGGGCAACAAATATGCCTTTCCAAATCCTAGGTCAAGGGGGATCACCTTGTATGGGTAACAGAGAGGGAAGCTAGGGAAATAGGTGACTAGGTACACACTCCGAATGCAGGCTCAGACAAGAAAGAGAAATAAAGAAGAGCAGAGGGAGGGACATATTAATGCGGAAGTGAACATTTTAATCATGATAACCTAAGAGAAATGCAGTATGTTCATCACACAGTTGACTCTTGCAGTAGTAATAATATTTGGCAAGATTCCCAGCACTTATAGAACAGTGGATGGCTAGTCCCAAGGAGGTTGATGTTTTGCACCAGACCCTGTAGTATGGCCATAATAAATTATGTCCTGGCTGTAGAGGTAATGTCCAAGTTATAATGCTGGGAGAGGTGGCCAGATGACCAGGTAGTTCCTTCCAAGGTAGCCTGGGTACTGACCCCTCTATGTAAAGCAACAGTAGCTTCTGTGACTCTAGTGATATCACATGTTTTGGTACAGTCTTATATATGTAATACAAATATTTCAGACACTGGCAATAATGAACTTCTATCCTGTCAATATACCAAAACAGTCATTCCCATAATAAGTGTTCAAGTTGTTTTTAAAATAAACTAGCGTTTGCTTTCATGTAAATTGGTAGTCTATTCCATGTATCATCTACTCTGAGTACCAGTTACCACATCTCTCATTCCTATATAATCTTTCAGTTTAATTTCTGTAAGTCTTTTGGAATTTCTAATACCATGATGGGAATGGACCCCATTCCTAAGTCAAAGTATGATTACAATTCTTGAAATTAATATTGTTTCATTCTTTGATGTTAGCTAAAAGTGGTCTTCACTTCACCCACAATGTGCCCAGAACTGATTTGTGCAGTTCATACAGAGTTACGTGTATCACTAGCATTTCTATATATGGCTGTAAATTCTTTTTTTTTTTATGAGATCCATTGCTCTTACTACTATTGAAACAGTCTGGGTAGCATTCTTCCACATTGCCCTCATTTCTGCCTGCAAATTCTGGTTATTTATGACTTTGTGTCCCTTTGTATGAAAGACACTGTAATCACCGGGTATAGCAATTTCAGTGTTCAAAGCTACTTTTGTCCTTTCATGGACTACTGTATCTGGTTTTCTTGCATCTAGTTTTTGAACTGCTGGTAATGGGTGATCCCATGTGGTATAAACTTTATTTTCTATATTGCTTTGTGGTTTATGTTTCCAATGCTTCTCAGCCACTGCAATATTGTAATGTTTGCACAACCCCCAATGAAACAGTCTTTCCACAGTATTATGCCTTTCAGTATACAGGCCCTCTGCCATCAGTGTATCACACCAACAACAAGATATGTGACTGTTTCTAGTTTCCTTTTACAGAACCTGCATTCATCTGTTTCTCCCACATGCTCAATAGACTTAGTAGACCAACATTCATGCAGACCACTATCCTGGGCCACCAATATTAACCTTTCGTCTTTTTGCTTAAAATTAACCTATCCAAAACCATTCCTGCGTCATTTCCTGATAGGAGGTTGTTTTGGGAGGTTTCTGTACTTGCAACTATATTTATGCCTTTTCCACATTTCTTGCCTTCTCATCTGATTCTTCACTTTATATTCTTTCTTTTGTTTTTTAGCACATTCAGTTGCTGCCTGATTTTTGTCTGCTTCTGGTTTGATTTCCATTCCTGCTTGACACCAATATGCTTCTGCTAAACTAAGCAGGGAAGTCATCTTAGACTTGCTCTCCTCATTTTCCAAAATTGTCACTAAGTTTGGACATTGTGAGGTCAGCAGATATATATGCAGTCCTATGATTGCTGATCTATGCATGTAATCAATTTTGAGGAGGACCATACCTCCTTCAGAACGAGGAATATATAAGCTTGGTATACATTGAATTTTATAAATCACTTGATAAACATGAAGCATTTGTCTTGTTTTCCTGTCCAACTGATCCAATACCTTTTGGGGCCAATCAGTCACCCCAAAACTGTAGTTAGAACAGGAAGAGCAAATTGGCTTATGGCTTGGATTTGTTCCTAGATGTCAGGGGCGTTTTCACTATTAAATTTTAGTCTTCTAAAATATTCCTTAACTAAGTTTTATTTGCATTTGTTCATGTTTTGTTGTTGATCCTTCATAAATTCCCAAATATTTGTACACTCCCTCATGCTCAAGTTCCTGCATTTCACATTCCGGTCCAAGGCTGATATTTTCTCGGTGCTGTAGCTTTCCCATTTAAAGGTTGGTTTTATACATTTATCAAGACCAAATGACATTCTTGTATCATCTGATAAAGTTTTGATCACTTGCAGTTTTGCTTCCAGTTCCTCATCTGATAAACTATACAGTTTTAAATCATCCACCAAAAGAAGATGAGAAGTCTTTATACATTGTTGTTTTTTGGGAGCCAAATTGCATCCATGATCTAATCTATTAAATAGACAACTTAATGGGTTAAGGGCAAGACAAAAGAGCAGTGGTTACAAAGAGTGAATATCCCCATATGAATTTTTATCCCTGGGATAATAATTTGCCCTTTATCATGGCATAGCTGTTTGCCACTGTTTCATGGTCACTGTAATGTAATCGATCAGTGTAGGATGTATGCTGTAAACACTTCTTTATCCATGAATGTGGAATGCTGTCAGATGCATTTCTGTACCTACGCCATACTTATTTTCTTACCCATTTTACAATTCTTCATTATGACTTTAAATATGACTTTCTTTTGTTACCCTTTTGTTCTGTTGCCATGATTGCATTTTTCTTCTAAATGACTATAAACTCTGTCAGCATCAATTCCAGTGTATAGTTTATACATTGTCGGAAGGCAAGTGTATCGGTCTATAACTTTTAGAATATCTTGCAGGTTCACTCTTAAGGAGGAGTATAATTTTTTTTGTTACTAACCAGGCTGGTGTTTGTTCAGGGTGCGCATATGAATAGTTTTCACTTAGGACTAAATCTTTGTGTAAAGGTATTAATACTTTAAGCCAGAAATTAGGCACTCCATCTGGGCCTGGGGATTTTCCAGTTGGGAACTTTTCTTAATTTTGTTTCAGATTTTCTGGCCGTTACTTCATCCCGTTTCATATCCTGTACATTTAAACTTCATACTGTTTCTTTTCCTTCTATCCATTCAGCATCTTTATTATGTTCCACAATATCTTCATAGATATTTCTCCAAAATGTGTCTATTTCTTCTTTTTTGCTGGTGTTTCTATTCCTTTTGCTTTGCTTCCCAGTTCTCTATAAACCTTTTTTGGGGTCATCAATGAATTGCTTATTTTGGTACTTTTCCTATGTATTTATCTGCATATCTTCTAAGTTTTTCTGCCTGTGCTGATATCTTTAGTTTATTATTTGCAGTAGTGTCCAATAGGTAGGTCCTGGTCTGTATTTTTGTTGATCCATTCTTTCTTCTGTACTCTTTTAACAGTGGCAGTTCTTGTCTTAATTGCTTTATAGTTTTCTGTACTTCCATGACAGCATTTGATTTTTTCTCTTCCTTTCCTTACTGCTCTGTTTTTGTGGTAAGACTTTATCTTTTATTAATTTAATTGCACAGTAATGTATCCAATTTACTTCTGTTATATCACATGAATTTCTGTGAGCAGTCTTCTAACATTCTAACCTTTTGGGTATTATTGACTTTATGTAATATATTTCTTTCACGGATTTTAATATGTCTCTCCATCTCTATTAAATCAAGCAACTCTTCTCTTAGATAATTTTCTTCTAAACTGAGGGCACTTTCTTTGCTGTCGATTCCCTGCAGGCATTCTACAGAAAGTTTCAGAACATTTTCCTTTGACATATTCTCTTCAGCTTTATCCTATGCCATCCATTGCTTTTTCATATGGGAGTTCACTGGTCTATCACTCCACAACACTGACTGCATCATAGTTGCTACTGTTTCCTGATGTTCTTCGTTTTTCACTGTTGCAGTCATTACATTTGGGTTATCTGCCCTGCAGTAGACCTCAGTCGGCCTGATTAACAAAGTCTTGGGTCCTGTGTCAGTTGTTGTCCCTTCTTCCATGACGTCAGGTCATCAGGGGTATAAAACATGTAGCCGACACCATTACATCAGTCTTTCTTGCCGTGCAGTGCCCGAAGCAGAAGCAGTTCGCAAGTGCCAGTTGGCCGACTCCTGAAATTTTTGTTTTCGAGTTTCAGAACTGAAGTCTTCAACTAAGGCTAAGTACCCCATTGGGGAAACTTTTTCTCGCTCCTTACCGATGTCAGTAAAAGTTAATAATTGCATTACTTGTGGAAAGCAAATACCTCACAAAGATTTTCTTTCGTACTGTACTCCTTGCCTAGGCCCTGACCACAACGTACCTTGCTGTAGGTTTTGAACTTTATTTAAACAGCACACTATCCGTCATCGGTATATCTTCGCCTCTAAATATTTCGGTTCTCAGTTTAATTATCCAGAAATGTCGTTGATTAGCCTTCCGACTACGGGGATTCTGAAAAAACGTAAAGACAGAGACAGGCCGCCGAGGTCCAGCACTGCCGATGATGCTTATCCTAAGCCAGTCGCCAGTTCGCCGGTACTCAGTGAGATGCTTTTGCAGCCCCTGATACCCGCTACTTCTGACTCGCAGGCCTCTACTGAGATCCATTTATGAATCTTCAAAACAGGATTCTGATTTCTGATGATCTGGATTTGCCCTTATCTATTTATGAGGATCTGATGCAGGGCAGAGGGACTCTCTTCCCTGCTTCTCCTCCAGAAGATTTTTTTTTTTTACCCCTACTAAATACTCTTAAGGGAACATTTCCACTGGGAAATTCATGATTTCTCTGAGAAGAAGCTTAGAGGATTTTCAGCAGCTACCTCTAGGCTCCTATAGGCCTTTAGCTATACCTCCATTGTTGGACATTTTGATGATTGAATCCTCAGTCAATCTAGTTTTCTTTGCCTCTGGCCTGCTCCCCTGAAACCCAATACAGGCTAAAACACAAGTAGGCTAAACCAACCAACAAAATAAATTGATAAACCACACGCTGAAGTATAGAAGTACTCAGTAAAAATACAAATGTTAGCACTTTTATAAAACAAACTTTGTAAAAACTACAGACAGACACAACTTTACAAAGTCAACAGAACAATACAACAATCAACAAATCATACACATATAACACATAATAACCCTTCATCATAAAATCAATCATAATAAAACATAATAAATGCATATAATGTTATATAATAAAAAATAAATATAATAAATAATAACAATAATATATAATATAATAATATTATAATATATAATAATACAGTTACAAATTAATATAAATATTAATATTAATATTCAATATAAATTATAGGGAAAAATGGTGTGTTCTTGTAGTGTACTCATCTTGTCAACATCCAAGGTCAAGATTGTTAACAGGATTATTTCTATTAAGGGTAAATTCAATTGTCACACACAAGGGGTGGTTTATGCTGCCCTGTGTTCACAATGTCCCGGTTTTTATGTCGGGAAAACCCAACGGAAATTGAATCAGCGTATTTACGAGCATCTATATGATATTCGCAAGTGTGAAGAGAAAAATGCTTTATTTAGGCATATTAAAATGTTTCCTGACCATGCATTTAAATTTGTGGTGTTGCAGCAGGTCAAGCGGGGGGATTGTCATGGGCCTTGGAAGTTATGGTTGGAGGATAAAGAAACTTGGTGGCAAGTCTTTCTCAACACCCATGTCCCCCTGAGTTGAATGACACTATTTCCATTAGCAGTAAATTAAAGCTCAGGGTATTAGATAGATTAAATGTTTTTATTGCAATATATTAATATTATTTTGTATGTGAATGCTGTATGCATTTATTATATTATGTGCAATTATTATTTAACTTATCTGTGCAATTTACATGTTATACTATTATGTTTAAGTGCATTGGTTTATTATCAATTAGAGTGATTTTTCATTATTAACTAATTGAAGGGTATGGGTGTGTTATATAAGCTGAACTGTTGTATCATTGAATTGTCTGATGAAGTTTGGTCTATGTGCCTTACGAAAGCACTAATGTTTGTATTTTTTACTGATCTTTTAGATATTACAGGGTTCCTGATTCTCACAAGTTCCTTTTTAAAAATCCTATTGCGGATCCAGAGACTATTTCACAGGGACCTAAGGGCAACACTTCTGCAATCTTGGCCATTATGGCTTTAAACTGCCAGTTTCATATGTTAAAGTATCAACAACATGTTATTGGATTGCTTAAACAGAAAATGATGTTGATTCCTGACTGTGCTGAACATAAAGAATTGCAGGATGTAATGCATTCTGCTGAACAGGTTGGAAAACATACTTTGCAATGTGGATTTGATTCATTAGAGGCCTCTTGCAGGGCTGCTGTTACTGGGTCTGTGTTCAGAAGGCATGCTTGGCTTAAGGAGCAAGCTTTGCCTGATCATGTTAAAGCTAAATTGTTGGATGTTCCCTTAAATCAGGACTGCCTGTTTGGCAACAAGGCTGAGGAAGTTCTTAAAAGGATGGAAGATAAAGCTAAATCTATGCAAACTGTCAAAGATTTCTTACAAGTCCAGCCTCCTAGATTTAGTAGACACTGGCTGGCCCACTAAGAATTGGTCCTTTCCGGCCCCTTCCAGGTCTTCTCAAGCCAAACCCAGACACAGCAGAAACCCCATGTTTCAGTTCCAAGGGACACACAAGACTAAGCAGTGGGGGTTTCCACACCCAAATCTGGGAGTAGTAAGGCTCCCCCCTATGGAAAACTGTCTCAATGACTTACATTTAAAATTTCCAAGGACTTCCCAACTGAATGCCCCTTTAGGCGGAAAGATTGGTCTGCAGGCCAAAAACTGGGAACTCATTACCCAGGACAAATGGGTTTTAAATATAGTGTCCCAAGAATATAGATTTCACTTCCACACTTTACCAACTCCAAGCGGGTGGCCAGATCTACCCCCAAATCAGTGAACGGAGGCCCAAAATCAAGTACTCTCCCTCTTAAACATGGAGGCTATTTAGTTGGTACCAGAGGAGGAAAAAGGACAAGGATTCTATTCAAGACTTTTCCTGGTACCCAGAAAAGGCAATATATGGCGTCCTATCGTGGACCTTTCTACTCTAAGCACCTTCCTGGTTATTCCAAAATTCAAAATGCTGACTCTTCACCAGCTGCTTTCTATGCTAAGCAAAGATGCATGGTTAGCAAGGTTAGTAACACTAGACTTAAAAGAAGCATACCTGCACATCCCTATCAGGGAGTCTTGCAGAAAATACCTACGTTTCAAAGCAGACTACATGCACTATCAGTTCTCTGCACTACCCTTTGGCTTATCTACTGCGCCCAGGGTATTCACAAAGTGCCTAGCTCCAGTCATTGCATCTTGCAGGCAAAGAAATATTCAAATATACCCATACCTGGACAATTGTCTAATTCAGGCAGAAAGCCAGGACATACTTTTGAATCATCTGGCCTTTGTTCAAAGGGTACTGACTTGTCTGGGGTACATCATAAACTAAAATAAATCACACCTGGTACTCTGTCAGCAAATTACATTCCTGGGAGCAAGCTTGAATACAACTTCCCAGATGGCTTTCCTCACATCAGAGAAACGGATTTATTTGACAGCCTACTTCGAACAAGTGGCCACAAAAACCCAGCTATCTGCAAGCCGTGGGGTTCATGGCCTCCTGCATTCTTCTAATTCCATATGCAAGGCTGCATACGAGGAAACTACAATGCCTATGGTGTCAACATTCACAGGATCTAGAAGCAAGGATTCCAATCATACCTTGCCTACGCCTAGAGTTCCTTTGGTGGGCAGAGGCCTGCCACCAAAACAAGGGACTACCATTCACACTACCCCCTGCCACCCACATTTTAACAACAGACACATCAGACTATGCATGTGGGGCTCACCTGGCAGGGAAGTGCATTCAGGGCAAATGGAACCCAAGTCAAATGCCACCTGCACATAAATCAAAAGGAAATGTTAGCTGTACAGAATGCTCTGACATCCTTCAAGGACCACATTCTTCCAGGACAACTAATGGTAAAGACGGACAACACCACTGTGATGTGGTACATAAACAAGCAGGGGGGTACTCATTCTTACCCCCTCTGCAGACTAGCCATGGCATTGTGGAACACAGCCTTGAGCTACCACGTGAATCTACAAGCTCAATTTCTGCCAGGAAAACTAAATACACTGGCAAACGGACTAAGCAGAAATCTCATGGACCCACATGAGTGGAAACTGGAACCAAGTATTTTCAACATGCTGACAAGCAAATGGGGGAGCCCAGATATAGACCTGTTTGCCTCCCCCTGGAACCATCAATTGGATAAATTTTGCACAAGGATTCCCCACAAGCTAGCTTGGAAAGTGGATTCTCTATCCTTCAGCTGGAAAAACGTATCAGTTTATGCCTTTCCTTCTCTGCCTCTGCTCTCCATAGTACTACTAAAGATCAAACAGGACAAGCCAAGGACGATTTTAATTGCACCAGACTGGCCTCGCCAACACTGGTACCCACTCATGCGCAGTGTGTCACGCTTGGCTCCATGGCACCTGCTTCAGACTCCTTCCCTGTTGTCTCAGCAGGAGAACCAGATTCTGCACCCTCAGCTGCAAACCCAGAACCTAGCAGCCTGGCTAATTACCTAATCTCTCCCTTACCATCCCTCAGTAAATCAGTGATGGATATCATTTTAGAGGCAAGGTGGCCCAGTACCAGAAAATCTTATGCTGCAAAATGGAAAAGATTTTGTACTTGGAACCAATCTCAAGGAATGAACGCAGCAGTGCCCAATTTACCACAGATTCTACAATATTTGACTGAGATGCTTCATAAGGGCTTGTCCTTTTCCTCCATCAAAATTCATGCCTCAGCCATTTCAGCTCATTATAGCATGGAGTCTCCCCTCTTCTCACCCACTGCTCAAGCAGTTCCTCAGATGGGCCAAAAACTTAAGGCCACCCAGGAGAGCTCCAACTCCAGCCTGGGATCTTGGAGAAACTCACTCTTCCTCCTTTCGAGCCAGATGCTACTGCAGATTTAAAATGTCTTTCCTGGAAAACAGCTTTCCTTTTAGCTATCACTTCTGCAAGAAGGGTATCTGAATTACAGGCCCTTATGGCAGTGGAACCTTTCATCATCTTTCATGCGGGCAGGATGTCCTTCAGAACCAATCCCTCCTTCATGCCCAAGGTGGTATCCAGTGTGGCTCTTAATCAGTCCATTCATTTGCCAACCTTTTTCCCTAACCCACAGAACAAAGGGGAACGGATATTGCACTCTTTAGATGTGCACAGACAGCTTAGATTCTACTTGGACAGGACTAAACCTCAAAGGAAATCTGAACAACTGCTGGTGGCATTTGCTGCAAGGACAGAGGGGCAAGCCATTTCAAAACAAACCATTTCAAAATGGATAGGCCACTGCATCCTTTTCTGCTATAAACACCCTAGCAGCTGCTACCTGGAGTTCTTTACATACTTTCACCAAGCATTATCATTTGTCTATTTTCTCTACATCCAGAGCTGGTTTTGCCACTGCAGTCTTGCAGGGCCTTACAGCTGGTCCTAATTCTAGTTAAATTCCTCCTCCCAACCTTAGCTTTGGGAATCTACCCAAATGTAATGACTGCAACAGTGAAACATGAAGAACATAGTACAGTTGTGTGTACAATTACCATAAATGTAGATGTTCGAGTGTATTCACTGTTACAGTCCTGGTTACCCTCCCCTCCAGCCCCCTTTCTTATTTTGGCTATACCTCTACTCACACTTACACCAAAAAAGCTTTTTGAGCATAGTATTTTCTTTTTTGTTGGCGGTATTTCCTTGTATTTATAGATTTAATTGCTTTCCATTAGGGGGGCACCTGACATCTGGGGCAAGAAAAACTGATGTAATGGCATCGGCTGCATGTTTTATACCCCTGACGTCATGGAAGAAGGGACAGCAACCGACGCAGGACCCCAAGATTTTGTTAATCAGGCCAACTGCAGAGCAGATAACCCAAATGTAATGACTGCAACAGTGAATATACTTGAACATCTACATTTATGGTAAGTGTACACAACTTTACTTTCCTTCCCTTGCTGTGCTACTCCAACTGAACTTTTGTATTGGTTTCCTATAGAAGGCTCCAAAATATCTTCATATGGCAACCAATCAGATGCTTCCTACTCCACTGTTTTCTCTTTAATTTGGGGATATATTGCAGTGTCCTGCTTTGATGTTACCAGAGTTGAGTTTTCTACACTGTATTCTTTACTTATCAGGTAATCCATAACTCCAGTTTCTATTTCTTTAACTTCTCCATTACTAATCTGCTTTTCTATTTTCCCTGTTTGTTTTCTTATTTTTTGTATTGTAAAATTGTCCATATCTGGATGCCTTTGCCTATAATTCTAGTCAAATATCTTTGGTGCTGCTTTTTTGTATTGATTAGTTAACTTTCTCCTTTTCATAAATATTGCACCATATTAAATCTCTTTATTTCCCATGTCCATGTTTCTTCAGATGTTTCCTTCTCCTCCTATTTCTCCTTACTCTGGGGACTCGTTTAAGGACCTGGATTGATTCATCATTGTTTGAAAATAAATTTTAGAATCTGCACACTATTTATCGATTTGCATGCTTTTAGTTCTACCATATGTTGTACATCTGTAAAAATGTTTTCTTATGTCCAATATTTTTATATACATTTTCTCAGTGTTTTTCTTGATCATGTTTCACAAGGCTTACCTTGTCTGTTTCAGTTTTCTAAGTTATAATTCAACCTTGTTTCCATTTCTTATAATTTTTCTCTCATCTTAATTACGTATCTTGTTCTTATGGAAATTTATCCCCCTGACCTTGTCTGCCTAGATCATGATGATATTTTCTTATTACTATTACTTTTTGCATTCAGACAATTTTCCTTTCAAATCTTGTCATATTCCTTCTGCAGTTTTGCTAATGAATGCATCACTCCTATTAGTTTTTCAAAGTGACTATTTTGCTTCCATATAATCTTTATATATATATATTAATCTTCTGTGCATTGGTTTAGATTTCATTTTAGCAACATTATCTAACAGTAATACAACCTTTATAATCCCATGATCACTGCACATCAGTGGTGGTAACTCTTGACATTAAATAACAATCATTTCATTTGGAACACAAACAATGTCCAGTATATTCAGTTCCCTGCTAGTTTTTTGTTTTACAATCTGAAGTAATTGTTGTTCTTGAACATCTGTTGCAAATAATTTCCTTACTAATGTTGTTGAATCAATATTATTCCGGTCTGTTTCTGGTAAAAGTAAGTTCCCAGACACTATTTTCACTCCTATGCTTTATGTAAAAAATTTATGAATTTCTCTTGGTCATCAGCACTTAACTTTGGTAGTCTATGCACTCTGACATTTATCTGTAACAGGGTTGTCTTTACTGTCACAGTTGCATAATCTACTGCATTGGTGGTGTCACTGAACAGGTAATAATTACAGGTCTCATAACAATCTTTAATCCCGATAATAACACCTCCACCTGACTTTTTGTTAGAATGTCTGTTACAATAAAAACATTTATACCCAGAAAGAACTGGTTATCATTCATTGTTCTTTAGCTATGTTTCACATAATAATCTTGAGGGAATGTAGCACATTCTCCAAAAAAAAAAAAAAAAAAGTACTAGTATTTGTTTGACAACCAGCACAGATGTATCAAAAGTTATATCTGAGCTGTTAAATTTCTGACCTGACAAAATGCCTGTGTTGTGTTACTCAAATATTGCAGCTGCAAAAATTCTCTTCTCTTGTCTTGGCAAGTGCACTCTGTTCTGTTTAAATACACATGTAAAAATTAGGATTGGCTAGTCTACACATTTCTGTTTTTAAAATGGGCCATTTTTTGGGTAGGTATTTACCCCAAAAAATCTTGTCATTCACACCAATCTGACTCTCCCCTTCTGTATGTGATGTACCTGTAGAAGCTATGCTGTCCAAGAGGGCTGCAAGTTCCATACTAACAGTCAGAGAGTCCTTGAAGACCATATCAATCTTGCAATAGAGGGAGTAACAGAAGCAGATGATAACTAGAGATCTGTTTAGAGATGGGCCTTTATCATAGGATCATAGGAAATGACTAGGCTATCAACCCAGAGGTCATTTGAAGCCTAGCAGTTTCATCCCAATGTAATACTATAGACATGCTAGTTAGTACCCAAGTTTGCATTTAGTAATGCCTACCCATGTCCAGGGGGTTGTGGGCACTATCCCCTGTAAGAATTTATGGTGCCCCATCCACTCGTCCAGAGTCCTCTTGAACAGTGTCATAGAGGTGCTCTGTTTCATATGAATTTGGTAGCCTGTTCCAAAGACTCTGGAATTGCTGAGAGATAAATCTGTCCCTCCAGCATGTCCTATTTAAGTCGCAGGCCATATTTTGGTTCTTGGAATGGGTAGCCCTAGTCCCATTTTATTTACGGATATGCAGCAAGTTCATTAGGTTTGGGTCTTGGATTGCTGTGTAGGCCAGGCACAAGTCTCCCCTAAGAAGTGTATACAATTCAGAGTATAGTGACAGGTACTTTAGTCAGTCTGTGTAAGGCACATGCTGGAGCCCCTTGATCTTCTTTGTTAGAAACCTTTGAGGTCTGTCCAGTTGCTGCAGGTGCTTAGTACGGTACATGCCAAACGGGGCGTTATATTCAATTATGGGCCGGATAAGTGCAGAGTATAGAGGGGTTATATCCTCTTTTGCTCTCTAGGTGATGCCTTTACTAATCAAGTGTGCTATGTAGAAAGCTTTCCTTACTTACTAAAGTAGACACACGACAGTCGAAGTTAAGGTTGCAGTGAACTTGTGATCCGAGGTCCCTTACCACTTTATGGGTACTTAGGGTATTGCTGTTGATTTGATAGTGTGAGGGACCTTGTTTGTGCTGAAGGGAATGATAATGCATTTATTTGCATTTGGTTTGTGACTGTGACTAATACACCAGTCACTGGTCTGCATGAAACCCTCCTGTAGTATACTGACCTCATTTGAGGATTCAATAGTTGCACCTAGTTTGCAGTCCATTTGCAAACCTGGTCAACCACAGTCCCTTAGTTTTGACCTGGACTTCTGAAAATTATATACCAAACAGTAGGGGAGCCAGCACGGACTCCTGTGACACCATACTGGTAACATTTCTGCTGGTTAATGTGAAGTCACCCACTTTGAAAGTGTGCGTACAGTTTGTGAGCCAGTTGGCAACCCATCTTACAACGAAGGGGTTTACATTCAGTTTGCTTAGTTTATCAGTAATGCCTGAATATGGGATTGTGTCGAAAGCCTTTGCCAAGTTGAGGTATGCTGTATATACAAATTTGCCTTGTCAATGGCCCTGGTCACATTTTCAAAGAAATCCACCAGATTTAACAGGTAGGATATGCCCTTCACAAAGCTGAATTGGTTAGGATCCAGGGTTTGGAGGTCACCTATTTCTTTATTTATGAGGTCCATAATGATACGTTCCATGGCCTTACCGATTAGGCTGGCTAGGCTTAAGGGTCTAATTCCCTGGGTCTGTTGCTAGGCCACCTTTGTGGAGGGGAATAACTGTTGCTGTTCTCCATTCCGTTAGAACAAAGCCTGTGGTAAGGCTACGATTGAAAAGTGTACTTAGTGGTGATAGTAGTTCATGTTTCAGCCTGTTTAGAAGACAGCCTGGGATGTCGTCTGGTGCCATAGACACTGTGTTTTTTGCCTTGGTCAAGGCTTTGAGGACCTGCTCTTCAGATATGTAGGGTGGGGGGTTAGGGGAAGGTTTGTGATAAGTTAGGAGGGGATAAAGGAGTGAATTTTTTGCCAAACATATCTGCTAGCAGGTTTGCTGTCTCTGTGGGGTCAGTGTGTGTGATACTGTTGGCCACTAGTGCTGCACATGCTTGGGTCATTCCTTTTAGCCTACATATGTAATTGTAAAAGGCCTTATGGTTATCCTTGGCTGTACTTTCTAAGATTTTCTTAAAGGAGTCCTTGGAGGATTTGACAAGTTGTCTTATTTGCCTTTTGAGGCTCAGAAAGGTGCTTTTCCATTGGTGTGGCCTTGCCTTTGTTTTCTTGGACAGCGACTTTTTGCCGATGCTGGATGTCCACCATGGCAGCTTGTTCTTACGTGGGGCTGTAGCTTTGATTCTTTCTAGTACAACTGAATTTATACACTTATGCAAGTGATTGAATAGGGCGTCAGTGTAAGCTTTGGAGCACTTATCACTTCCAGCTTAGGACGTGGCTTGAAATTCATTTATACTTTCACCTAGGAGGGGTACACAGTTCACCTTGGTGACGTCTGATTTCACCCTTTGTGAGTTCTGGTGTTAGTGCCAGCTTGAAGATGACTAATTTGTGGTCAGTTTTAACTAATGGGGGTTGTGGCAGTGCATCTGTTTGACATGTTGGTGAGGACCAGATCTAGAATGTTTGTTCCTCTTGTCAGGGAATGGACAATTTGTTCCAGAGCATAAAGTCAAGGAACTTTTGTGATAATGAGTTAGGGCAAGCATAGGTTTCCCAGTTGATGGTGGGATAATTGAAATGCCCCGTAACCAGTGTGTTTGTTAAAATTTGGATTGTCTCCAGTTTGGTCAAGTAGGCTTCATGGGCGATGTGACGCATGGAGGGGGATCTATAACTGCTGTGACTTGAATGTGGGTCTTACCTGGACTTAGTGACTCCATGAAGTTGTCCAGTCTAACAAGATGGGAGCTGTATTTATCTCTAATATAGATTGAACCACAGCCTCCTTTGTTTTTCACATGTTAATTTTTGGTCTAGAGGTGTGGAAGGCATTGTAGCTTTGCAAGGCCAGGGCATACTCTGAGGCCTTGAACTAGGTTTCTGTGACTGCACATACATCTACATCTTCTAGTGATAGAAGTGCTTCCAGGGAGTGCAGTTTTTGGTTTAAGCTACTAGCATTTAGCAACATGACTCTTATTCTGTTCTCCACTGAAGGCAATACTGCCGAGGCACTAAACAGATCTAATAAATATCTTGGTATTTTTATTGGATTCTGGACTGGACTGTTTTTGTATATTTGTGCATCTCTTTTTGTTGTTTTGAACGCAGTGAGGTTTGTTGACTGTGGCTTCCCAGGCAGAACTGTATCCCTTTTGAATGACACCAAAAACTAAGCCATTTATTGAAATCAGTCATTTTTGTTTATACTGTGGCATCATTCTAGGTGAAGATGGTATGTTGTTCAAGGCTAGGGATATACCTGCCTGGGAAACATACTCAAGAGAACTCAACCATGTCTCTCTTCATATAGTCCAGTGAGGTACATCTCAAGTCATTCACACCAACATGAACTATGACAGAGTCATAATGGTACTTGTTGCTGAGAGACCTGAGTGCAGTGAATGATATGACGAATCCCTGCACCGGACAGGCAGCTCACCATGACTTTCTGTTTAGTCATTTCGAAGTAAAATCTTAGTTGCCTCTGCACATTCCAGATAAGCAAACTTACTTCCCCTTGTTGTGTGGGGTAGACTAGAACACAGCCTGAGTTAGGGAAACCTCTATAAATGCTGAGGGCATGACACTGTGACTGGTATAGAGATACAGTGTTCTGGAAGATGAGAAAAGATAGTGTGCACACGACAGCCTGCAATTCTAACATTTTTCTAATATCATTTTGGCAAGGTGTAATGGCCATTAAAAAGGCAGTTTTTTAGGTCAAGTATCCGAGTGCACCAGAAGCCAGCTGAAGAGGTGGTAAAGTTAACTTTTCTACCGTGCAATTAAGATACCGTAGTTGAAAGAGTCCTTTCTTGGGGTCACAGATATAAGATCCCCAGGTAGCAAAGAATGGAGGAGTGGATCTCAAGCTAGATAGGCTGAAATTGTAGATGCCTGCACCTTCACGAAAGCATAAGATAAAACTGATTTGTAAAGGTCAGACAGTTATTTAAGGATCATGGGCAGTAAAGTCTGATTAGTGTCCTACCCCTTCTCTGGTATCAAAGAGAGAATTTCTTACATTTGGATAAATATGACTTTTAGTTTCCTCCATAAAGTCCATCCTTACCTGCAATTTAACTCAACCCTGAGGTTTCTCTATGCCTACAGTATGGCTGAGTTACCAGAAACTATATTGTACTTTATAAAACTTTCATTTTTTTGCTTGCTTTTGAATCAAAGAAGGAAAATTCCACCCACCTTTTTTTAAAGCTTAACCTGTTTGTGTGCTTTGTCAGAGGAATACATCTGTCATTGCATGACATACCATAGATATGGGGTCATTTTTCTTATCAGGTAAAATCCATAATCTTGCACAGCCAGTCCTTACTGTTGCTTAGTCAGCACCTGCTATAAATATAGTGTGTTGGAACTTTGCTCCACTGTCTTTGTTGCAGAGAGGAAGAGAAACCACTCAGTGTACACAGCTGACCACTTTTTTTGTGATTCAGTTGTTAGAGGTAACTCTGTTTTGTCATTGGAGCATCTTTATATACAGTAGGTGTGGATTCGTAAAGACTTAGCACAATGGGGAAGTCTTAGCCGAGACATTTTCCATGTTAGACTAAGCCTCTCCAATTACTGCGCTGGTGGTGCTGCGGTAGCATTGTCGCTTCATAGCAAGACGTTGTCCCGTTCGATTCTCAGCTAGAGCGTCTTCTGTGTGGAGGCATACGTGAATGGGGCGTGCCTTCATTGAAGGTTGTGCGTCAGGGCTGGTAACCCGGTATGTAAAAATCCACTACCAATTATTAGCGGACCGGAGTTCCGCTGTGGCGACCCCTAACCAGGAAAAGCCGAAAGACACAAACAAAGACACAAACTAAGCCTCTGTAATTCAGAGACTTCTCGACTGCTAAATTTATTTCCTCTTGTAGGTACCTCCGCATGGAGAGTAATTTCTCTAGCAGAGCTACATGCTAATGTGGTAGTCCAGGGGAATGGCTAATGCTATTTAGCCATGTGTGCCCCCCCCCCCCAGTAATGTCTACTTGTCAGCTGAAAATTCTCTCTAGACAGAAAAAGTGATGGCCATAAAAACATGGTAGCCACCTATTTACTACTATGAGAGCACTTGCGGTGCAGGTACATTCAGCAAAGATGTGGGAGGTGATGAGTATGTGGATGTGTCTTTAGGGATATGAATGAAGCTGTTCATTTTTTCTAGCAAGTGATCAACTGTATTTTTAACTAGGAGCCCTATTCCAAATAACAGGAAGAGTAATTTTTTTTACTTCTTTGGAAGAAGACTTAAACATCTGCTCTGTTGGCTGTTAGGGCCTTTAATTGTCAGTCTTGCATGTTCAAGTTTCAGGAGTCCCACCTTAACCTGCTAATGAGGGAGATGCTTAATTTATGTAGCCTCAGTTGCCATGTGCTTCATGAAATGATGCTATGATATACTTGATATATCATGCAGTGCAGCTGCCATGGTGTCTGTAGCTCGAAAACAAACTTGATTTAGGACACAGCCCTGCTAGATCATGTAAAAAGACAACAACTTAATGCATCTCTGGAAAAGGAGCTTTGTTTCAACACCTGCAAAGAAGGTGTTTAAGACTGGAGGAAAAGGAGAAAACCACACAATCAGTCAAGGATCTTTTTCATTCGCTTGTATTGCCATATAGTAGGACATATTCCAAAAATGTTCCTTCTGCCCTTAGCAAGGCAAGGGCAAGTCACAAAAGGTTAACAAAGGCAGCTACAAGGAAAATGGGAAGTGGATAAGAAGGGGATGCCTGGAGGCCCTCAGGGCCCAGAGAGAACAGTTATGAATAAATAAAGCTTGTCCCTCACGTAGCCTCATCTTACTCCACACCTACCTTGTGCTCCTGATCTGTATACAAGGCAGACTGTCCTCTTCTCAAAATTATGGAAAGTCACCATACAGGACAGAGTGATTTCTGCAGATTTTAGATTTTAACGCAGGGGTACAGACTACACTTTGTAGGCATTCCAACAGTTTCCAAACATGAAGGCCACCTATCACCCCTGTTAAAATGTTAATCTCAGACAGCCACAGAGAAGGTACTATAAAAAAGAGGCTATGAAGTTTTACCTCCGATTTTTCTAGTTTCAAGACAAAAAAAAGGATTTGTATGCTCATTTTGAATCTTCAAGGTTAAACAAGTTTCTGAAGGTTACAAAGGTCAAAATGCTAACCTTACAGAGCTATTTTCCTTTACTCTCCCCTGTGAGCTTATATGGTCATCTTAGACTTAAAGTGCCTTTCTTCGCATCCAGTGTCCAGGGTTGACAGACAGCTTCTCAGGTTTGAAGGAGGAATTTCCATTAGTTCACCTCGTTGCCCATTGGCTTGTCTACTGCGCCTACTGTGTTTAGAAAGTGCTTGGCTCTAATAAATCTCTTTTGTAGGGCTAAAATTATTCACATTTACCCATACCTAAAAAGTTTCCTCATGCAAGAAATATCACTTAAGGAAATGCAGAAGGCTATAGAACTTACTCTGAATTATTACCCGTCCTTGTATTGCTATCTAAACCTCCACAAAGTTGCACTTTTCACCCTTGCAACAGATGCTTGCAGTATTTTGGTGACACTATTGGATTCATAACAGCAAAAGGCCTTCCTTCCTTTGGACAAGGTTCTATTCTTGTCCCAGTATTTCTACACAATCCCAACAGAACTGGATCTTGGCAAGAGGGTTTCAGTGTCTTGGGCTACATTTTATTTTGCATTCTGATTGTCCCCATGGCAAGATTGCATATGATAAAATTACAGTGGCTTGTAAGTAACAGATGGTGTCAGTGTACACCATCCCTGCAGTGCCCCATTCCACTATTACCCTGGATACAAAAGCTCTCATGGTGGATAAACCAAGTTTACCTCAACCAGGGGGTACTCTTGAAGTTAACAATGGGATGTCGGCTACTCACAAGCTCATCAGACTCAGCTTGTGGAGTCCCTCTGGGGGACCTGAGGATCCAGGGTAACTGGGGCAGGGCTTTCAAGGGAAGATACATCAACAAAAAGAAGATGATGGCAGTCCTTCTGGTCATCAAGGCATTTAAGCACATTCGGCAATGGGGAACCTTGCACATCCAGGCAACAGTGTAGTGATATGCTACATCAACAAATTGGAAGATACTCACTCTTACCTGCTTTACAGGCTAGCAATGTAAGCTTGGCAGCTGGCTCAGAATTCATGTTTGATCCTTGAGGCATCTTACCTCCCATCTCAGGAAAATATGTTGGCAGACAGTGAGTGGAAGCTAAATATGGACAAATTTCTAGACATAGTTAACAGGTGTGATGTGTTAGAAGCAAACCTAAAAAGAGACATCTGAGTAAATACTGAACCAGGATGCCAAAGTGGATGCTTGAGCAATAGATGCCTTCTCCATAAACTGGGAGGTTCTGTTATAGTATGCTTTTTAATACCCTTGATCCCCAGGATGTTACAGAATAAAAAGGGAGAACAGGCCAAAGATGCTATTGATAGCTCCTTTCTGGCCAAGACTTCATTGGTTCTTTCTGCTGAACATAGTACAGACAGGACTGGTTCTGTTACCTCAGAGTGTGGATCTCTTAACTACAAATAAGGAGTCCCTAATCCATTCCAATTTTAGAACACTAAGACTGATGTCCTGGATGATTTAGTACTTGCCATACATGTTTTCTGAGGACATGCTGTTCATCTTGAGGGAGACAAGGAAACCTAACACAAGGAAGTCATACCTAGCTTAAGGTGAAGGTTCTTCCTATGGTGTTCTTAATAAGGAGCAGAACCCAGATTCTGCCCAGGGGTCACTAGTTTTTACCTATCTGTCAGATCCCTACATAACTGGCCTAACCTATGTCTCACTACAGGTACATGCTTTGGCCATGGCAGAATGGCATGTCTGCCACTAGTACCACTTCTCTATTTTCATTTGCCAAATTAAGGGATGTTGCATTAGTATCCACTAAAAAATAAACAAAAAAAAAACCACTCCATCATAGGACCTAAATTATGAAGTGAAAGGCTGACCTTCCCTCTTTTTGAACCAGCTGCTTCAATTTCCCTCACACTTTGGTTTGAATTTTGGAACTTCAGACAGTCAAGTGCAAGGAGTCTTTCTAAACTTTTACAGGAACACAGTAACTGTATGGAATATCCTTTTCTGCTTGTCTAAATGAGTGACAGAGTTGTTATTGAACTAAGCTATTCTCTTCCCTGTATTTCTCCATTACCTCAGAATACGACAGAAGGAATCGTACACTCAGTAGATGTGCACAGGTAACTGAGATTTTTACTTAGACTGAATAAAGTGTATTTGCTAGTCTGATCAATTATACATCCTTTTTGCTAAATGCAGGGTGGGTGAGCCAGTTAAGCAAATTATATCAAAATGGATAATGCATTACATTTACTACTTTCACTCTTCTTATCATAAGACAATTGTAGATCCTATTATAGCATATTCTACAAGTCCACTGCAGGCACTACTACCCCCTTGAGAGGAGCTAGCACACAACCTAGTATTGGAGGCATTTACTTGGTCTTCTGTACAGACCTCTTCCAAATACTAAAATCTAAGCAGTGCTGTTAGATCAAGGGCATGTTTTGCCATGGCCATTCTTCAGGGTTGTACCCTGGCTCTTACTAGGGCCAGCCACTCTCTGGACTGTAAGATCTGAAGGTCTTCCCAAGAGTGAGTACTATGACAGTGAACATTGTGATGAAAGTAGTAACAGTTGTGTTAAGAACTTACCATAATTGTAGCTGTTCAGGTGTATTCACCACTGTAGTAGAAACTTCATCTCAAAATCCCATCTTTTCTGGGAAAGGATGGGTTAAGTTGGTACACAGGTCGGCCATTCTCACCTTCACTGTAGCTCCCCCCAGTTCGACACTTCCCCCTCCTCAGGGTTTAACAGCAACTTGGGAGCAGGTTTTAGATCCTCAGGTTAAAACATTTACCACATGGGGGCTGATTCTTCCCAAGGTGGTTTGTGCTTTGGCACCATTCTGCTAGATTCAGAAGATGATGCTTGCTGCTGCTATTCCTTTATACAACTGATGTTCTGAGGTTTGAGTGGTGGGAAATCCACTGAGCTAAGAAGGGGAAGATTGAACAGCTCTGGAGCTTTGGCCTGGTATCGGGCTTCTGCATGCAGGCATCACAGAGTCAGTACTGTAGCAGTGAATATACTCAAACATTCATTTACAGTTCTAGCAAATTCCTATCACAGCTGTACTTTCTTCATTCTCCTAAGTTTAATAATATCTGAACCAGTCCTGTTTTCTCAGTGTGTAGACCCATTAACACAAGAGAAAGGGATCTTTAATTTATACCAACCTGAGGATTTTAAGGCTAACCCTTGGATGATTTTGCACTCATCCCTTTTAGGCATGTGTTTTCAGAGAATGTGCTGTACATTATAAGAGAAGCCAATAAACCTAATACAAATATGTCACACCTAGCTAAATAGAAAAAGAGTCTCCTTTTCATGTCTTATCAGAGGCTGGACCCCAACTAAAGTATTGGTGCCCGTGGTGCTCCCCTACTTGTCAGATTTTTACACAGCAGGGCTTGTCCTATTCTTAGCCTGAAGATATGTCATCTCAGCTTAATGGGGGTCTTGCATTTGACACCACCTGAGTGTGATCTCTCTACCATGCAAACTAATCTATGTTAGAAAAACTAACTGTCCCCTTTTTGAGACAGCTTCTTCTACAATCCTCAGATTCTTTTTTTAAACACTATTAGTGAATTATAACTTGTGACTTACATTTATATAAAAGTAATCAAACCATATGAGCAAGTTCACATTTACAGACATTCTACATCACATATATTTTATATATTCTTTAATCTAAGTAACATTACATAAATGATTCAATTCCTGCCTTCTCTTAAACCTCATACCTCATCCAAAACATTTTTCTGCATGTATTGTTTCTACAGTTTCCAATTTTTTTCTATGTAATTTACTCCTACACTTTTCTAAAGAACCCACTTCCTGTTTTTATCTCTTGTTACAATATTCACTATTTCACATATAGTTGGTTTAGATTTTGATTTCCACTTTCTAGTAATTGCTTTTTATGAAAGCACTAGAATTAAACTTAACAAAGCTTTACTATGTTTTGGCAATTCAGATCCTGTATCCTAGCTCAAAAAATAATTTCCTTAGCTAAACTCATTTGCTTGCCCAGTATTCCTGACAGAGTACTCTGTATGGAATTTTTAAAGTCTGCCATCTCATTACACTGCCAAAACATGTTCCAGGTTACCGCTTTCTTCCCCATCGCACCTCCAACATTTGCCATCTACCTGAGGAAAAATTCTTTGGAGTCTACTTGGGATATATATCACTCCGCTCCCCCACCCTGCCCCCAATTCCCACCCGCCCCAGTGGTCCTACACTTATTCATCTAGTAGATACTCCCCTATCTTCTTCAATCCACTCAAATTGTTAACTCAATAATCCACTTCGAACCTCTGATAGTACCCACACACACACTAAATTAACATATCTAGCTCCTCCTTCTTACCTCTAACCTATACCCTTCCCCATCTGTACCATACTTCTCATCTTCTCCTTGTTCACTATCCCTATCATACTATGTTGTGTACAACTTCCTTCTTTCCTTTTCCTACTTATCTCCTTATCACTATATCACTTTTTCTTTTGTTTTCACTTTTTTACATCCTACAACAACACCCTCTTACTCTTCCTTTTCCCTTCTAAATATACCTCTACATCTATCTCTCTCTCTATCTCTCCTCTCTCTCTCACCACCTTAAATCAGCTAAATACCCACCAGCTAAATACCTAAATAAAGCACACTAAATCAAGCAAACTAAAAAAACTAGAAAACAAAAACTACTATGTACACAAACTAAACTACAAAAATATATAAACTCCTCCCACTCAACTAACCCTGAGATATTCATCCTAACCCTGGCCTCCACCAAAAAATACCAATGTCCAAATAAAAACAAAAACAAAATTAACTCACTTCTCCCATATCTGCCTATCTAAACATTGGAAGTATTTGTACAATATACCAATAAAATCAAATAAAATAGAAATCCATCAATTAAACCATCTATGTTTATCTGAAACATATTTTATTTGAAACATGGCTCAAGCCAACCATTAAAGACAATGAAATCACTCACTTACATCTTGAAGCATCATTAGACTCAACACACTGGGGGTAGGTGGAGTATACAAAATGGAGGGGGTAATTGGTAAGCTTAATAATCTCTATCCAGAGAAAGTAATGCTGAAATAATCAGGCCCAGACTTCAGGCCGTGAGAAGTCAACACGAAAATAATCAATATTTATCCTTATCCAGGAAATAACATTAATACCCTTGAATGTATCCTCAGTTTCACTCCACACCACCTCCCTCCACACTAAAATGTAGTCTTTTTTGACACTGATTTGACCTCTTAGGTGACTTTAACATTGATTGGTTACCTCCTATATAAACCTCTCCTACCTCCCATATAAACCTCTAGAACTTCATACAACTCATCAATAGTCCTACTACAACTCTGATTACCTCCTATACCCACTAACAAAACAGAACAGAACTACTACCTACCTTAACAGAACTACCTAGACCTAAGTGACCACTATAAGACCTTATTAACCAACATAAACCAACCTAATATACCCTTACTACCATAGAACCAATATAAAATAACATTACACAACCTTCACGCTTTTAAGCTACAGAACATTTGAGCATTTTCCCTATAAATAATACCTCCCACTTGAGGAGAGTTAATTCTTTAATCTTGGTCAGAGGCAGTAGATCTCACACCAATTCCACTTTCATACTATTAGAGACAAAAAAAAAACAACAGTCCCCACCACAACCCTACTAGAAAAATAATTCTGAGAAACAAATCTTGGGCAAAATGGCATACCACAAAAAAAAACAGATCACACCAGAGCTTACTTCAAAGAGCTTAGGAAAAGTACACAAAAAAAAGAACTTCTACAAACAAAAACAAAACCAATTACAACAAACCTAAAAAAAAAACAATAAAATAAATAATCAGTATAAATAAAATAGCTCCAACACACCCAATCACAATGAACCTAAAAACAACAATCAGACAAAAATACACAATTGCCCCAAACTTCACCTACTCAATACCCATCCAAACTCCAAAACTACAAATTCTTTCCTCACTCCTGACTACTCTTACCCTACTACAACCCTCATACCATTCTCCTCTTCTTCACTCACAACCTATATCTACATCCTTTCTCTCATCTCACTAACAAAAACCAACCACCAACCCAACCACAAAGCTCCATCTTTGAATTCTGGCAAAAAACCATTGCAGCCAAAGCCATTGCTTTTATCTCTATATTAATTAATAGAATTAGATCTGAAGCTGTCTGGAATTCTGTTCTATCTCTTATCTCCTATCTCTATTCTACACAATATAAGGGGTATTAATGAAGGAATCCCAATACAACCGCAACAACAATTACCTATCATCTTCAGTCTTCATTGACTTATCTAAAGTCTTAACATGGTTAATTTGGAAAATGTGGGAACAAGTTACCCTCTGATATCACATCTTGTCTGCACTCTCTTTTTTTTAGACAACCATCTATGCATCTCAATAGTCAATGGCTTTGCCCTGTAATAAAAGTATATATGCAAACGCTTCCAGGCAAAAATCCTAAATCTTCTAGACCTTGTTGACTATGTGGTAGCCATACATATGTCCTCTATTGTTTGTGAACTGCATATCTAATCTCTCTTCCCAATCTTTTCTGACCTCTTCTGATTGATTGCTATAGTTATTGTGTAATATTTTATATGCCCTACTAATTATCTCTTTTTTTACCAGCAGCTTCTTCTAGATTCAGTGAGAAACTCATTCAAAGCAGGCCTTTCATTTAGGATTACCATATCCCTTTCTCTTTGTCTGTACACTGATATCAATCCCTGACAGGGAAGGCAATCACTAGCCTACAATCCAAATATCTTCTTAGCCACTTCTCATTCTATTACCTTTCCTTCTCTAATTATTCTTCTCATTCTATTACCTTTCCTTCTCTAATTATTGGTTCCCAATACTTTAGTCAGCTTCTTCCAGTAAATTCCAGCCCCCTCTTGTCTATTCTCTATACCCTTAATTGCAGTCTACCCTATTGGTAGAATCTCCTTTCTCCATTCCTATGTTGGCTTAGTTCTAAGTATACTTTCTAAATACATTATTATTATAATAATCTGTATGAATGCTGTTATTCTCCTTAAGGATCTGTGTCCAAAATCCCATTCTTTTGTTATTACTTGAATTAACCCCCCACTTCATCATTTTCCCTTTCCACTTTGAATTATAGCTTTTTGCTTCTGTTACATATAAGCCTTAACTGTGTAGCTCTAAAATATACCTTCAAATTGGGCGATCCTAAACCTCCTTGTTTTTTGGGAGGAGCAACTTATCCCACTTGACTCTTGTCCACTTCCCCTCCCAAATAAAATCCTTCAACTCTTTGTTAATTATCAACAACTTCTCCTCTGGTTGATAAAAATATGACTGACCTGTGTATAAAACTAGAGAGTCTAAAAATATTTTACTGTTTGTATCTTGCTATCTATATCCATAGGAAAGAGCTTCTAGTTTCTCAGTTTTTCTATTAGTTTTTGTTTAGTTTCTTTCTACATATCCTTAGCTGCCATAACCAAATCTTTTTTATCCATACTCCTAAATAACTTCATTAATATTTCATATTATTGCACGACCATTTCATGTGTAGGTACATAGTTTATAGCCTTAGCCTTTATTTCATCTTCATTAATTTTGTATCCTGAAAAAAATGGAACTGACTCAGAATATTCCACAACACTGATAAGTCCTTTTCTGGTTCCATCAGATACAAAATAATACAATGTGCAAATAAAGCCAACTTTTCTTGAAAGCCATACCAATTATATCCTTGAATTTCTGAGTCCCTTATTTTCTTTGGTCCTAAATGTAAAGTATCAAAGGGGAAAGAGGACACCCCTGTCTGGTTCCATCTGTTCAGGCACAACTTATTAGGGAGGAACCCTCCTACTTTGATTTTTGCCTCTGATCCCTCATATATATTTCTAATTAACCTTATTATTGTATCAGGAAATGCAAATGCTTCCATAGCCCCAGTCATAAAATCCCAGCTTACTCTGTTGAATGCTTTTTCTGCATCAAGAACGACCAGTAACAGCAGTATTTTCCTACGGCCTGCTTACCTCTGGATCATCATTGATCTGTTAATGTCAAATGTTTGCCCCCCCCCCAAAAAAAAAAAACATATTAGTCTATATTTATCAATTTTGGCATCACCTTTGCCATTCTTTTAGCCATTATAGACATAAACACTATATAATCATGTTTTAAGATTGAAATGGGCCTATATGAAACTGGATCAGATAGGTCTTATCTGACTTTAGGTATTACAGCCACCACAGCTTTTTTCCAGGATGCTGGTGCCTCACCTCCTTTTAAAATAATGTTAAACAAAACCTTCCAGATCTTTATCAATTTTTTTCTCCTAACTTCCAAACTTTTACCAGAATACCAACTAAATTCCTGGGACCTTTCTGTAGATTGGTTTAAATGAAATATCTCATCTCCTCCTCCTATCTTAACTGTAAGTTGTTGAGCCTTGTCTACCTCTAACCTTATGCTTTTTCTTGATTTCCCCACTTTTCTGCTTTATACAAATGTTCATAAAATTTCCACAATATGTCTAATACTTTGTAGTGGATCGTCTTTATTTTTGAAAATTCTAGTTTAAGCTGCTGCAGTGCTTCTCACATAATTCATTAGACACATCTCAGCTTGACCCTTTTAAAACATTAACAAGCAGATAGTAAATGTTTTATTCTAACTTTATAGACATTATAAGGTTTATGTATCCAGTTCTTTTCACAAAATGTGCTCTGATCTAATCCAGTTTAAAGTAAACATATAAGACATGTCTAGATAAGAACATATAAAATTTGTCAAACTGTCCTCCTTTCCACAAATTTTGCAATGTTTACTCTTTCCAGCCTTAAGAATGTGCTCAAATTAATTTTATCATAGTTATGATGGCCTTAAACTTTGAATGAAGTTAGTGTTTTTTCCGTTAGGAAAGCATAAAAGAACTCATGACTGTGCATATGGTTGAATCTCTCTATAATGAGATATTCTAATTTCTGTATCATGATACTGCTTTAATAAATAATGTGTTTGCATCCAGAATATTTGACAGTCTTTATATTCAACTTTATAGCTGCATGAATTAGAAAGTAACACATTTCCGTTTCAGTTGGTGCTGTGATATGGATTTCCAATCAGGTTTTATAACAACTGTTTGTTTGGTTGATATCACTGAAGCCTGTGGCAAGGATCTTGTCGACAAATACTGGGCACCCATCTCAGTAAGTGCTTTTAACTTGCACTTTGTTCTTGAGTTTCTGTGAATTTTAGTGATACTTATGCAGATTTGGATTGCATGCACATTTTTTACTGAAATGGTGAATGCATCCTCTGATTAGGTTAATATTCACAGTTGTGAGGTTTGTATATATCATATGCAGCGTAAATTGACTGGGAGTGGCACTGCATCAAGACTGAATTGGGTTTCAGTCTGAAATAAATAGCAGAGAGGGGCCCTGCAGTGAGTGAATGTGTATGAGTGTGTGTGTTATGTGGTAATAGGACTTTGGAAAAAAAAAAGAGAGAGAGTAAAATAAAATGAGTACAACAGAAAGTGAAACTATTGAAACATTAGCTGGATCTCCAGCTTATTATACACATAATTAATCTGGGGCAAATTCCTTTAAGTATATAAAAGAATGGCATAAACTAAACCCAGACTTGTGTATCCCTGAAAATGGTACTTTTGACAGAACAAAAATACTGAACACAGTTGGAGAAAAAGGGTAAAAAGATAAACTCTGATCAATGGACTTGTTATAATGATTGGTATACAGAAACCTTTAAGAGGGAAAAGGAATCCATGGTAAAAGGGTTAAAAGATACAAATGAAAAATTGCTACAGCAAGCACTTAAAAGTACAGTAAAAGCATGTAACACTGCTCCATTATAACCGCTGATTTCAAAAGATCAAATGGTAGTTTGGGAGGGGGGGGGGTCTTCAGGGGAAGATGGTCAGCTTCCTTTTTTCCCTCATCACCCATCTTGACATGTCAGGTCCCAGTCTGTAATCCAGACAACTACACAGAAATCTGTAGTTTTATTTATTACACCTCCTGCACTTCCATGCACAGCATCACCCTCATCTAATCCTGACCTTTCTGGCACCAATTTCTCTGGGATACTTCCCAACTTAGACAGTAAGGAGATCCCAGAAAACAGGAAAGGGTAGAGCGGCAAGGTAAAAAAGTACACCACACTTATTCAAAGGCAAGACCAAGCTATAGAAGAAGAAAAAAAGGGCAAATTCCTTACATCCCCTCAAACAGGTATCACATCATGATGGCCATATGGCATTAGACCACTGACCTTGGATGCTTACTGATTTACATAATATATTCAAAACCTTCCCGAAAGTAAGGCAAGACCCACAAAAGTTCAAAGAACAAGTGAGTATTGTTGTTCAAATATATGAACCAAACCTGGTAGATTTAAGGCAATTGTTACAAGACATATTTCCTCCTGATATATATAAAAAATTAAAGAGGAAGGCTAGACTAACCCCAGAAAAGTAACCTGATTGACTGCTGGAGAGAGGCATGAATTACATGAGGTGCATGATAAGCTGTTAAAAGGAATTCTAAAAACATGTCCCATTAAACCAAATTAGGAGAAAATTATTGCATGTAAATTAGGGAAGGGAAAAACACCAGGTGAATAATTTGGGAGCCTTAGGAAAGTATTTTCTGCACATTCTGACATTGCAGATCCAACTGTAAATGCTAAGGCAGCTTAAAATTCTGCCTTTGTGCACAGACTGTTACCAAATGTACAGGTATTAATAAAAAAACGCAATACCAAATGGCCAGTGTACCAAGACTTCAGTGAAATTTATTAAAATAAATGCACATAATATCAAAAACAGTGTCCACCTCTAGTGCCTGGGCTGTTAAGCCTTTACAAAGTATGCCTTTCTCTTACCAAACACCTCTTAAATACACAAAACCATAATACCATTATTCAATTCAGCAATTAGAGTTAATTGAAATTAATCATAAAAAAACTTTTAGAAATTACATTATGCAACAGTTTTTAACTTTGTTACAATATAGTGTGGAAAAGGAATTTAAATTCTAATGAAGTAGGACTATTAAAATCTGCTACACCTGTAAAAATATGTGTTGATCCCATGAAACCACTTCTGTGCATAGCACAATACCATTTAAAACCATAAGAAGAGCAAGGAATCAAACCTGTAATTAAATCTTTACTACAGCAAGGAATTATAGCAAAAACATGTAGTGGCTGTACTACTCTCATCATTCCAGTTAAAAAGGCAGGCAGATAGTATACAAGTTTGTACAGGAAATAGCAGTCAGAATGTCATACCTTCATACCCTGTAGTGCCAAATCCAGCAACCATATTGAGTTGCATTCCACCATGGGCCACTTGCTTTTCCATAGTAGATTTAGGTTTAGCTTTCTTCTCCATGCCTATTCACCTTGACAGCCAATATTTATTTGCTTTCACATATGGAGAAATTCAATATACATGGCTAAGAATGCTACAAGGGTTTGTTGACAGTCTCTCAATCTTTTCAAAAATTTTAAAGCGGGACTTTGAAGTAATTTGATTCCCATGCAAATCTGTACTGGTATGATATGCAGATGATTTAATTATAATTTCAGATTCATTAACATATTGTCAGCAGGATACTATACACTTATTGACTGAATTAGCAAAAAAGGGACACATTGTATCAAAGGAAAAACTTTAGTTATGGTCACCTAAGGTAAAATATTTAGGTTACTTAATATTGCATGGTGAAGGGCATCGCTTGCCTTCAGGTATTGACATCACAAAAGCACTCCATCCGGTTACCTAAAACAGCTGTGAGCCTTTCTAGGTTTGTCTGGATACTGTAGACAATGGGTACCAAACTATGCAGAGATTGCTAAACCTTTGACTAATATGTTCAACAAGACTCAATAGAGCCATTGCCCTGGGAAGAAAAAGAAGAGAGTGCTTTTACCTTACTAAAACAAGCCCTTGCTACAGCTGCAACCTTAGGACTCCCAGATTATAAGAAGCCCTTCACTCTGTATTGTCACGAAAAGGGAGGGTACACAGCAGGGGTACTAGCTCAAAAACAGAGTGATGCATTTAGACTTATTGCATATTATTGTTCATTCAGTTATACCAGGCTGCCTGCAGGCAGTAGCAGAAGCTGCACTGATGGTGGAACAATCTGCGCTATTAGTCCTGGGGTGCAAAAGTATAGTTATAGTTCCCCATATTGTATCTGCCCTGTTACTAACATCTATGATGAATCAATTTTCAGCTGCCAGGTTGACTAAGTATGAGCTGTTACTTATTTCAAACCCTTCAATCACTATTAAGCAGTGCATCTCTTCTGGCTATGACAGCAGATGGTGTACCGTATAACTGTATAATTGTAATTAATCATGTGCCTTCTCCTAGACCTGACTTAAAGGATACCCCGTTGGACAATGCAGAGATGGAACTGTTTGTGGATGGATCATGTGGAAGAGACAGAAATGGAAACCTCACTGCAGACATTTCCATATGCACTGAAAATACAGTGTTGTGTCAAGAAAGACTGAGATGGGTTACATCTGCACAACTAGCCGAACTAATTGCATTAATGAAAACATTTGACATAGCTAAAAATAAGGTTGTGAACATTATACTGATAGCCGTTAGTGATTCAAAGCAGCCCATTACTTTGGGGAATTGTGGAGACAGAGAGGATTTTTAACATCAGCAGGTATGAGTTAAAAAATGTAAAGTTTGTAAACAATTTATTGGATACTTTATTGTTACCAAAAAGTTTAGCTGTAATTAAAGTCTAAGCTCATATAAAGGGAGATACTATCACTGTGAGAGGTAATTGGTTAGCAGATCATACAGTTAACCAAGCTGCTGGTATGGATGTCTCTAGAAATTTTGTTCTAATTGTACAGGAAGCAACTATGAAGTTTGATAACCATTGTAATTCTAATACTTTGATTACTTTAGAAAATGAAGCTCCAGAGACTGAGAAAAAGAGGTGGATCATTTTAAGTTGTAAAAAGTATGCTGATTTATTGTGGAGACACTCTGATGGCAGGGTGGTGGCACCTTTGAGTGTACTTCCCTGGTTGGTAAGGGCTTATCACTTAACAAATCACATTGGTAAGCAGGGACTTGTTAATCCTATCCAATGTGATTGGTTTGCACCTCTTTCTCAGTCTCTAATTGGCCATTATGTAAATAATTGTGAAATCTATCTGTCATGTAACATAGCACCTCCTGTAAAAACTATGCCTTCTGCTCTGCCCTCACCTTGGGGGGCCTTTTGTAAACATTCAGATTGACTTTGTACAAATGAAAAAATGTGCTTCGTTTTCACATATTCTAATCATTGTCTGTGTTTTTTTCTGCATGGGTGAGCCTATCCAAGATTCAGAATTCCACACAGAATTAATTCAGACAGGGTTACTTATTTCATTGCTGAAATTTTTAAAAGACTATGTTTAAAATCGATTTGCGGTTATATTGCCTTCACCATCCTCAGTCATCTGGCCTTGTTGAAAGGTCTAACCAGACTTTTAAAACTAGAATTAGCAAAATTTGCAATCAAACAGGACTTTAGTGGCCAGACATTTCCCTTCTTGCTTTGATGAGTATGTGAGGAACTGTAAATGCTACCTGTAAATTAAGTCCACATGAAATTCTTATGGGCCGTCCAATGAGAATGCCAACTTCTCCACCAGTGGAAAATCATGAACTGGTACCTACTGATGAAGCTTTGCTGAACTGTTGCTCAAAATTTGTTTCTATCTTACAGACTTTCCATAAGAGAACTTGAGAAACCCTTCCATGGCCTGATACAGCTCCCTATCATGACTTGTGACCTACAGATTAGATCAAAGTAAAAGTATACCAACACAATTAATTTCTGGAGCCACAGTGGAAGGGGGCTTATCTCTTCTTCCTAACTACCTATACAGCAGTAAAGTGTGCTTTGCATTGTGTGAAACCTGCCTGACATTCACCGAGATGAAAGATAATGGCGCCACACCTCCTCCTGATGTCACTAGGTGGTCTCCTTTTACTGATTCCAATCAACATGAGGGAAAATCTGTTTCTTCGAATGCTGCAGCAATACACCAGTGACCTAAATGTTACAAACTGCTGGGTGTGTGGATTTGTGCCCCATTACACCAAGGGAGGCATTCCAATGCTACCTGTTCCTGTTCGATAGACTGATTTTGAAATGTAAATTACTATAGAAAAATCAAACCTGGCATAATTTCATGGACTGGACTAAGAAAATATACTACCGATTGGCTGCGTAAACAAAAGGGTTACATCAGAAAAGGAGCTGTGTGGGTAGGCTGTAGCAATTGTAATTACATTCACGATAAACATGTAATGACAGTACTTAAATTAAAAATATATAACTTGGGGAAAGGCATGGGAATGTTGGACAGTCACTATTTCATCTGCAGAGATTGTGCCTACCTGTGGTTACCAAAAAGCTGGTCTGGTTATAATGTGGAACAGATGACTCCAGCTATTTTTTATTCCTTTTCTACACTGGCAGGAAGGTTGTTAAATAGAAGAACTATATAGCCAGCTGAGCAAGTAGTAGCTGTCTTTTTTCCACAGTATGGCATACTTTGTATTATGAATAAAGTGACTCAGTTGTCCCTTAAATTAGCTGAAATGGTTAACAGAACATCAGAACATATCTGCATGGCAAATACCAAAGTGACTGAGGTTCGAGCCACAGCACTACAAAACTGAGTAGCCCTTGATTGCATACTAGCCTTGAAGGGTGGAGTTTGCCATTTGATTGGAAAATGGCGCTGTACTTATGTTTCAGACTTTCAAAATCAGCAAGAGAAGCTGACTGATTTTATGGAACAAGTTGCCATTAATATATCCAAAACTGAGTCTGTTTGGTGGAATATTTGCAAATGTTGGTACTAGCATAGTGCAAAGTTTGATTACCTTTGTTCTAACTGTACTTTTCATAGCTCTTGTATATTCTGGTATTAAAAATATGCTAAAACGCTGCTTTGTGAGAAAAGGCATACATGCTATGGTTGTTATATTTGAGCAAAAACATCCTCAAGCTTATATGTCTGATGACCTAAATAATGACAATATGATTCATGATTTGGGATTGTTTTGCTTTATAGTATCAAAAAGGGGAACACTGTAGTGGATTGTCTGCATTTCTGAAGATTATAATTTAAGTTGATGCAGTGCTTCTCATACTTTTTTTGACAAATGTCAGCTTGACCCTTTTAAGACATTAACAAACAGATGGTAAATGTTTTCTTCTAACTATGTAAACCTTATAAGATTTGTGTTCTTTGCACAAAATATGCTCTGAGATGAGCCTATTTAAAGTAAACACACAAAACATGTCTAGATAAGGACATATAAAATTTGTCAAACTGTCCTGCTTTCCGCATATTTTGCAATGTTTATTCTTTCCATCCATAAGAATGTGCACAAATGATTTTTATCAGAGTTACAGGTTCATAGGTAGGTACTAGGCTATTGGCCCTAGAGCCTATATAAGCCTAGCCAAAAAGGTACCCTGGCTTTTGCCATCCAAGAAAATTATTTTCCTGTGCCACTGTCGAGCAGAGCCACAGAAGTGATCCCTGGGGGTGAATTTCCTATTTCCCATCCAATTATAGTGCTAATGAGCTTTGCTTGATATAAATAGGTAGTTTGTTCCAGAGTATGAGGAGTCTCTAGGACAGGAATCGATCCCTCCAGCATGTTCTGTTTATTGTGGTGACCAGGTTTAGGTTCCTAGAGTGTGTAGCTCTGAGGGATTGGGATTTCTTTAAGTGGAGCATGTCCAATAGCTCTGGGTTTGACATAGCTTTGTATGTTAGGCAGAGATTGCCACTCAGTAGGCGATATGTGATGAAGTAAAACTGGAGTTTTTTGAGACTGTCTGCATACGGCATCTGTTTGAGGCCAGTAATCATCTTTGCGAGGTATTTCTGCGACCTTTCCAGTTGTTGTAAATGTCTTGTGAGGTACATACCAAAGGGGCACTGTACTCTATAATGGGTCTAATGAGTGATGAATAGAGGGGAACAATGACCTCTTTTTTCCTGGATGAGAAACCTATTGTGATGAGGTAGAAGGACTTCCTGACTACCGTGGTGATGTGATTATCAAAGGAGAGACTACTGTCCACCTGTGTCCCAAAGTCTCTTATCACACTTTCGGTGTTAAGTAGACTACCGCCTATATGGTAGTTCATGGGTACAGAGTTTTTACCAAAGGGGATGACAATGCAATTTTTGGCATTGAGCTTGAGGCCATAGCTTTGACACCAGGCATCTGTTGTCTCAGTGAGGTCCTTTTGCAGGATGTCCACATTGTTAGGAGTTTTGATTATGACTCCTAGTTTGCAGTCATCTCCAAACTTTGTTAGCCAAAGACTTTCTGTGTTAGCCTGTACTTCAGATAAGTAGATACCAAACAGGAAAGGATCTAGGACTGAACCCTGTGGTACTCCACTTGTCACTGGTCTGAAGTCGGATTTGGAGTCTGCTACTTTCACAGTGTGGGTTCTGTCAGTGAGCCAGTTGGCAACCCATCTTGTGACATAGGGATTTATACCTAGTTTATTTATTTTATTTATTTACATTTGTTGACCGGGAGTGTCCGACTGGACGTAGGTCCATTTTCAGTGGAGGCCCGGGGAGAAAAGCTCCACATTTAAAATAAACAAACAGTAGTTACATTGGATTACATAGCGATTAACAATTTGATTAACATAATTAATTACAAACATATTTACAGATGAAGAACATAGTACATCAGTAGACAACTAGAATCTTTATCTGCTTAGTACATAACAGACATTAGCAAATGTTGCAATAAGAAGTTCCTGCTGTATAATAAGTACTAGGCTTATGAGCACCTGAGCTTGCTATAATCAAGGTAGTTAGAGGGTGGAAAGAAAGGTAGTTTAGAGAGTTTACCTATAACTGCAGAGTGGGGGATGGTGTCGAAAGCCTTGGCAAGATCTAGATAGGCTGTGTGAACCACCTTACCCTCGTCTACAGCTTTGGTGACTGCTTCAAAGAAGTCTATCAGGTTTAGGAGACATGATCTGCCTTTTACAAACCTGAACTGGGTTGGGTCCAGAGTTTGGAGATTACCAATGTCTTTGTTTATAAGTTCTGTGATACGTTCCATGGACTTGCAGACCAGGCTCGTCAGGCTAATGGGGCAGTAGTTCCCGGGGTCCATGGTGGCTCCCCTTTGTGGAGTGGGATAACCATCACTGTGCACCATTCAGTGGTCACAAAGCCTGAGGTGAGGCTATGATTGAATATGGTACTTAGGTGGGGTGCCAGTTTGTTTTGTAGTTCATGTAGAACGCAGCCAGGGATGTTGTCAGGTGCCATGGATACTGTGTTCTTGGCTTTGGAGAGTGTGTTTTTTACCTGTGCAGCCATGATTACAGGAACTTTGCATTCTTCTGGTATAGAGATGGGTCCTTTAGGGGGTGTGAGGAGGGTAAAGTTAGCACTGAACCTATCTGCCAGGATGTTGGCAATATCAGTTGGTTCAGTATATTTAGTGTCATTGTGCTGTAACTCAGAGCAGATCAGAGTATTGCCATTGAGATGCTTGACATAGCTATAGAATGCTTTGTGGTTGTCTTTAGAATCAGTGGTGAATTTGTTTTCATAACTAGCTTTGCAGGATTTTATGAGGGATCTCAGCTTCTTACTGAGGCTGACCAGGGAGTTCCTCCAATCATGGGATTTTACTCTTTTTTGCAACAGTTTCTTTCTTCTGTTGTAGAGTTTGTTTATGGCAGGGGACCACCAAATTGGCTTCATTTTTTTTTTTTTGGAGAATAGCATCTTGGTTCTGTTATGGATAGCACGATCCATGCACTTGTGTAAGTGCTTATAAAGTGCATTTGTGTAGGATTCAGCAGTCGTAGTTCTATTGTCCATCTGCATGGGTGTCGCGAAGTTTGCCACTTCTGTCTTAAGAAGCGTGAAGTTGGCTTTGGAGAAATTTTTTTTACAATAGTTGCCCCAGTGCAAGGTGGGGCGGGGGCGGGATGTCTAGGGTGATTAGCTTGTGGCTGGATCCGACCAACAAGGAATTGACCTTTGGTGTGGAACACTGGTCACCCATGTTGGTAATGACCAGGTCTAGGATAATGCTGCCCCTGGTGGGGGTGCGGATAAGTTGATCTGAGGCATTGTAATTTATGAATTCCACAAAAAGTTGAGCAAAAGAGTTGGAATTTGAGTAGTTTTCCCAGTTAATGGTGGGGTAGTTGAAATCGCCCATTATTAGGGTGTTAGGTTGTACCCTAATATTTTCCATTGTATCAAGAAATGAGGAATGAGAATCCTGGGGCATGGTGTGGGATCTTTAGTAAGCTACAATTTGGATCGTGGTCTTGCCCAGAGATAGTTGCACATGGATAATCTCTGATGCATTATGCTGAGCAACTAAACTGGAGGTGTGGATATCCTTAATGAATATGGACACACCTCCGCCTTTAGTGTTTCGGTCCAAGTTAGGTGGCCGAAAGATGTGGTATGAATTATAACCTGGTAATACAGGGGTGCTCTCTGGAGCCTTGAACTAAGTCTCTGACACTGCACAGATGTCAATGTTTACCATTTTAGGGAGTGCCTCGAGTGAGTGCATTTTGAGGTTTAGACTTCTAGCATTGAGTAGCAATACCTTCAGATTTTGCTTGCTTGTACCTGTTATGGTGGTGAATTTGTCATTTGAACCTTGCCTAAAAAGGCACTATAGGGGTGGAAAGAGCCTTAGCCAGTATCTGTAATCCCAAGGGTGACAGGTGCAGGCCATCTCTGGCAAAGCATCGTGGTCTGTCGATCATGTCATACCAGGCAGACAGAGACTGGATCCTCTTAGAATGACATTGTTGAAGTCAGTCATTTTGTCCTTGTACTCTGGTATCATTCTGGGTGATGGGAGGATGCTCCTCAGGGCTAGGGTCATACCTGCTTGCGCTGCAAGATCGGAGAGCTCCTCCATGCTTCTTTTCATGTTGTCCAGGGAGGTACATCTCAGGTCATTCACACCAACATGGACAATGACAGAGTCATATTTGTATGTGTTGTGGAGTGACCTGAGTGAGTGCGTTATGTGGCAGATCCTGGCACCTGACAGGCACCTGACAGGCACCTGACAGGCAGCTGACAGTAACTTTCTCTTTGTTTAGCCTGGTGAGTGGAACTTCAGTGTGCCTGACTATGGAGTCACCTATGACTAGAGTATTGGGTACGTTGTTATGCCTTATGGGCTGTGGTTGAGTGGCACACTGAGTTTGTGGGCTATGTGTCATTTGGGTTGTGTTAGGGGGTGGAGGTTGCTTGCATTTCTGCTTTGGAGGGCTCTGTTGCTTGGGCAGGTTTTTATTGAGAGGCTTCACGAATGTAGCTGTGTGTTTTGTGTTTGTGTTTTTGGTAGTGTAGGTTTTGAGGGACTATGTGATGAGTGTGGTGTGGTGCAAGTGTTTGCCTTCTCTTCTTGACTGTCTAGTCCAGTCCAGTCTTGGGTGATGAGAGCTTTGCTTCTAGTTTAGCTATGTAAGTGCATCTCTCACAGGTTGTAGTGTTGGGTGGTAAGAGGAGAGTGTTGTCCGTGTACATGAGGTAATTGCTGTATTGCCCCAAGATGCCCAGACTCATCAGGTAGACAGGAGAAAACACCAGGAGCAGACCCTTAGATATGCCTGGATAGGTGCTAATTATTAAGTATTAAAAACTGTTTTCCTCTAGTTGTGAGGAAAGCTGAGCGCTGTAGTAATTAGTAACTTATTTAGTGCTTACAACAAGTTCTGAACACCTTCTTAATGTAAAATAACTGGCCCAAAGCCCAAGTCATTAAACCAGAACTAATGCACTTTAGAATAACAGACATTAAGCCTTCAATCAGCAATTCCCTACTTAGAAGGATGTAAGCTACCTGTTCTGCCACAACAGTGCAGACCACAAACCTTCTTAATGTAAAACAACTGGTCTGAAGCCCAAGTCCTTAAACCAAAAGGCTTAGAATAATGGTTACAATTTAATCAGGTTACTACCAAGCAGTAATAAATACAGCAGAATATGTACAATTGAGTATTTTCAAGCAGAGGCAAAAGCAAAATAAAGTAGGAAGAAATACGAATACAGTAAAAGCAGATGAATAAAGTGCATATTTTTTCCTCTCTGTATTAGGTAGAATGAGCTAATAACACTAGACTGGGAGAAGTGTCACAGATCAAATATACAATAGGGGCGGGCAATTGCAAAGCCACCAAGTATAACAAGAAGACACCAACAGGAAGGGAGGGTGGGGAACACAAGTTGTTTGACCAGTATTTAACACAACAGGAATAAGGGTGGGAGAAAAATAGCACTTTCAGCACAGATCAGAAGCCATCAAATATATACATCTAAATCAATCAAGCAAAAACAATTAGGATACTGCAGAACTTTGAAAAGAAATGCCCAAAAATAAACTTATCCTTTATATTTCAAATTGTTTCTGTAGCACTCTGTCAGATCTGAATGAGTTTCAAGCAATGAATGCAGAGGTAACAAACAGGGAATGTTAATTATACTAGCAAGCCTTGAGACAATCAGATAAAACACACAAGTTCTTTGAACCGTATTTAACACAGCAGGAATAAGGGTTTGAGAAAATTGGCACTTTCAGCACAGATCAGAAGCCAGCAAATATATACATCTAAATCAATCAAGTAAAACCAATTAGGATACTGCAGAACTTTGAAAAGAAGTGCCCAAAAATATACTTATCACTTTATATTTTGATTTGTTTCAGTAGCACTCTCAGTCAGAACTCAATGAGTTTCAAGCAATGAATGCAGAGGTAACAAACAGTGAATATTAACTATACTAGCAAGCCTTGAGACAATCAGATAAAACACACACGTTGTTTGACCAGTATTTAACACAACAGGAATAAGGTGACACCCTTATACTTTGTGTGAAGTGATAGCCTTAAACTTTGTACGAACTTAATGTTTTTTTCTGTTAGGAAGCATAAAATAACTCATAACTGTGCATATGGTTGAATCTCTCTATACTGAGATATTCCGTATCATGATACTGTTTTAATAACGTGTTTGCATCCAGAATCTTTGACAAACTTTATAGCTGCATGAATTAAAAATTAACAAATTTCCGTTTCAATGTCTACAGGATCTCTTGTTATTTTTCTTGTTATAGGCGCCCTAAGTTTGGCAACAAGAATTTCTACTTTCTGTTGCCTAAGATGATGTGCCAAAAGTTTTTGTGTTCTGGAGTTATTAAAAAAAAAAGACAATTGCTTAACAGCAATCTTTCTAAACTCATGCATATTATCCAGGTACTTCCTTATTTTCCTTTTAGCACTCTGCAATTGTACATATTCTTGTTCTGTGAGATTCCCCTAATTTTATAATCTGTTCACCTTTGTCAGCCCCTCTAAATAATTCTTATTACGTCTTAACCAGATCTCTTTTATTTCTACCCTATTTGTAAACTCCACTTTCATTTTATCCCACTTACTAGCTATAATTACTGGGGTACTTTCTATATTAATAACTCCTGGATAATTTCCACTATGCATTCATTAAATTCTTCTTTTTAATGGGTAGTTGGGGATGTGCCAGTGCCTCATCTTTACTAATTTCCCTGCATTTTTATCTTAGTAATTATCAGCGCATGATCTGAAATAGTTATTGGATGTGTACTGAAGTCCTCAATTAAACAGAGATGCTCCTGTGAAATATAATTTCTGTCAAGTCTAGCCTGGTTATTGTACCATGCAAATAATATGTATATTTTCCCAAAGTTCCTACCACTGAATTCACTACTTCATGGCTGATTTTTTGTTAGCCTTTTGCATTTCCTCCTTAACTTGATCTGCATCAAAAATGATTTTGATCCTCCAGGAAAAAATATTCTGAAGACAGCTGGATACAGCAGCTTGAATCTCACACCTGTCAACATTCCCTGATAAATGCAATACATTTGTTTCTCCTCTGCCTGGTGTGCAGTGAATAATCATTTTCCAAAAATGCTTATCTGTCTCCAGCTTTCAGTATTTTGCCCTTTTGTCACAGTTTTGTCAGGATCAGCTCTTTCTACTGGTAGGTTTACATTTTTACTAATAAAGGTCTTGGCTGCTTTTTCATGGCCAGATTAGGAGCATACACAGTGTCTCCTCTCAGTTAGCAGTTCCTGCTGTGGAATGCCAGTACAGTTGTTCATTTGTGCCTTCTTAAAATTAATACAGTCAGTTCCTTCTAATATCTCTGGTACAGCAGAAAAGCTCACATTTTCCTTAGTGATCTGTCCTCCAATTCTACCATTTGTTTTTAAACATCTCTTTATAAGCAGTCTCATACTCAGCCTTTTCTTCATTTCAGCCTCTGATTTTTGCAGTTTTATCAGCTGATATGAATATCTGTTTAAAGTTTCTTCCATTTTTCCAGGCTTTTGTTATTGGAGTTGATATATTCCTTCAGTGGTTCATTTATTTTAATCAGCTCTGAGCACATTTGAGGAATTTCCTATCCTCTAGATTACTGGAAGTCACATCTTGCACCAAAGCTGGAGCTTGAAGTGCTTTTTGCTGAACAGCTGCAGGATTCTTCCCTGTCAGAGTTTTCTCCTCACCTTTTCTAGATGATTTTCTTTCAGGCTCTTGTAGTTTCTTCTTTGGAGGCATCTAGGCAGTGTACTTACAAGCCAGTAACTAAATTTTGCTCAAGTTGACAACATAGTGTTCAACAAACCAGGGACAAATCCAAAAATGATGAGGGACAATCAGGGACAGTATTAAAATATTAGTATTATTAACTTCAGATATTGACAAAATAAGGGAATGTGAATTAATATACATTTTCTGAAGCAAAAAAAGTCTATAAAATTAATTATTTTCATTGTTAAGTGTAATTCACTAACTTTTCTCCAAAAATCATATGTTTTAAGAGGGATTAAGAGGGTCAGAGCAAAAAATTGAGTCAAAATCAGGGACGGCTGAGAGGTACAGTTGATAATATCTCTGGCTGCAGCTTCTCAATTTCTGTTTTAACACTGGGAGAGCTGAAGTTAAGCTGTTGATCAGTGTGCAGCCATCTTGGAAGTCACAACCTTCAGATTATTGTCCTAGAAGACTGTTTTGGATGTGGCAGTGACCTCTGCTGGAAGAATTTCAGAGTGGCAGGTCCTTGTGCAAAGAGGCATTTCTGTTATTCCACAAGGACAGGGTTACCCTGTGTACTGAGCCTTCTGTCTTCCTGCAGTGGGACAGTTATCCTTAAATCAGGTTATTCATCTCCCTGTTTTTTTTTTTTACACATACCCCACAAATAAGGGGTTAAAAGATCTTGCATTCTTTAAATGTGCCCAGACAATTGAGATGTTACTTAAAAAATCAGTCCATTTGCTTATTTTGTTTTAAACTCAGGGAGAGGAAGCCATATAGCAGACAATATCAAAATAGTTAACACTGTATCTGGTTCTATGACACTTTTTTATAGCGACTCAACATGGACATGTGAGGGTCCTCTATACTAAAGCCAGTGTAGCTACCTTTTTCTGTCTTGGAATGGTCAGAACACAATCTGTACTCAAAGCAGCTACTTAATGTTTTCATATATTTTCTAAGCATTGGAATCCAGTTCTTACATCCAGGGCTAGTGAAGGATTTGCCATGATCATCTACAAGGAGGTACCACAGTCACCAATACTTCCTCACTGTTTGACCTTCAGGAACCCCCTCCTCAGGGTTGACTTAGAACCCAGGCAGGCAAATTTGGATCTTTTAGTTGGGTCCCTTAGCTGGAGACTAGTTCCATCAGGGCAGTCTTTGCTCTGGTACCGCTTTCCCATTTTTGCTGGACAGGGTAAGAAAAAACTGAAGATGGTACCAACGAACATCCTTCTTACTCAACTGACATGCTGACATTCAGGTAGGAAGGAATACACTGGGCACTGATGAGGAAGGTAAGTGTTGGAAGTCCAAACAGCCATTAGGTCTTCTGTAGCAGGAAGTCCTAGAAGCCATCACTGTAGCAGTGAATAACATCTACAGTTAAGGTAAGTTCATAACAGTACTTTCTGATATCGTTGTCTCAAAATATTATTGATTAGTCCAAAGAAAATCACTTTAGTTGGCAGATCTAGGAGAGACTGTTTCTAATTCCCTCCCCATGGGAGGAATAAAGATACCCTGTTGAAGTTTCAGGTAGTTTATTCAGTTATGTAGGTAGATGGATAAGTGTTCATGTCCTAATTGCCAAATATATGCATTTGCATCAAGTTTGGCAAATACTTCCTCATATCTTTGTCATTTGTGGGGTCTCAGTTCATGAGCAGCTAGACTGTCAATGGTCTACTTGCATGACTCACAACACTTTTGGGCATGTGGTAATATCTGTATCATGGACACCCTTTTATGCCTTACTGCACATGTAAGTTAAAGTTAAAAGAAACCAGCTTTAAGTTCTGCATACCTAGTAGATTATACAATTATTTACATTTTATATTCCAAAACAGCATGCAACATTTGACACCAGGCTTGATTATTTAAAAAAGTCTTTATACGTTTGTTGCAGTAAGTATGATTTTTCTGATTGGGTAGTGTGGATATGCTACCCTTTGGATGCAAACAGCTTTAAATATAGTGTTTTATAAGTATGGATTATCTTCTTAGTAAAAAGAATTTAAAGATTACATTTAGTAGCATATTACATTACACTGGCTCCACAATGAAACACAAAGTTTTTTTTTAATAAGAAATGGAGGTTTTTAAGATCTTTATCTGAGGCCAATTGAATGATATATGGCCAGTATTTAAAGAAAAGAGATCCAAAGAAGAAGAAAAAACTTTTAGAATATATATAAAGTTTATAATAAACTTATGCCTATTAGGCCAGATAAGTACTTGACTTACTGGATAGCCACTTCCAAATCATATTAATTACTTTAGTCTTGAATATAAAATCAGACAGAATAATAAAACAGACAAATATTTTAATATTGATAAGCCTAGTAAAACATTTGTTATACAGGTTAAGAAATAATAAAAATATATGCAAGTGCACTGGCATCCAGACAGAAAATAATATACTGCAAATGTTATATAGTATTCCAGCATTTATTTACAAACCTTTACCAGCTTAAACATACTTTATCTTTAAAGGCTATAGATTTATTTTATTTATTTGTCAGAGAATGCCATATAAAATAAAATAGTAATATTCAATAGAATGGAACTTGACTGGTATATGTGTTTAAAACAAGTGAATTAAAAATAAGTCTTGTGGTCTGGATAAAATTACTATTGGTGTTATTTACTGTTTTACACAGTTACCACCTCCATACATTTTAGATTTGTTCAGTTATACTCCATTTCTGGTTGGAGTCCAATAGAAAATTTAAAACAAATCCAAAGTTATACTCTCCTCTAAATCAGGAAAACCTGCTAAAAATATTTATAGTTAGATACATATTTCCCTACTGAGTAGTGACTACAAGGCAATTGCTAAAGTTATAAATGTTTTTAAAGCAATTATTAACTGACACAATTTCTACTCAACAGTATGTATTTGTACCAGGAAAGTAGGTACTAATTATTTTTCAATAACTGATGTAGAGTCAAACCAGAAGAAAGACATTTCTGGAAAGTCTATGTTTCTTAACATCAGATGCATGAAAATCTTTTGATGTGATTGACACTAACTTTATTTTTGTAACATCAAGATATTATAGACTTCCCTATGACTTGCCTACTAAAATAAGATGTTTGTTTTGTAATACATATGCATATATTTTGACTAATAGGTTAGATTTGGAGACTTTATTGCAGGAAAAAGAAGTAAGGCAAGAGTACTCAGTGTCTCCACTAATTATTTTATCAATGGAACCATTATTTGAACTAATTTCAGTAGAACCAAAAATGAAAGGCATTTGTCTTGTGAAATGCCTTTCATTTATGCAGATGATTTGATATGAATTTTATCAAAAATTCAAGAGTCCATCCCTCCTTTCAATGCACTAATTGCAAAGGCTGCAGAAATAATAGTGCATCCAATTTTTATAAAATCAAAGATACTTCATATAATTGATAAAATGAATTCTACTGAAAATGCTGAAGTAGTTGAAAATTTAAATTATCTAGGTTGGATGTATTATTCTTTGTCAAATACCCTAACTTATAATTATAGAGATACTTAGAGGGAAATACAAAAATGTATAGATAACTAGATACATTTGCATATTTTGCTCTTAGGACATATAACCAGTTTAAAGATGATGTTACTGAATGACTTTTTATCCTTGCAGCTCATTATATGTTCCTCATTTTGTTTTGTGATTACAAGTTAAGAGTATGGATAAAGCATTTTATGGAGGGGTGGTCACACTGGTGAAGCGGTTAACATTGCTGCCTCACAGCAAGTGGTTCTTTGGTTCAATTCTTGACTGGGGAGCCTTCTATGCGGAGTCTGCATGTCCTTCCTTGCAGTCTTGTGGGTCTTCTCTGGGTGCTCCAGTTTCCTCCCACATTCCAAAAACATGCTGCAGTTGGATTGGACACACTAAATTGGCCTTAGGTGTGAGTGTGTGCCTTCTGTGGAAGGTTGGGCACTGGGATGGCATCTCAACACATTAAAACTCCACTGTCAATCATTCTGCAGGCTGTTGTTCCATTATGGCAACTCCTAACAGGAAAAGATGATTTGATGGGGAGAGGTGGTCCTCCATGTGTTCTATGGACAGAGTTGATTAAGCAAGCTGATAAAATGATGTGGGAGGGGGAGAATTAGAAACAAGTGGTATGTAGTGTTACATGAAATTTTGTGGTAAGCAGTGCATCACACACCGGGAAGGGGCAATTCAGAGATAAATACTGCATAACTGTGCTACCACAGAAATAATGCTGCATAAAATTAGCGCAATGATCCACACTGACCACCTGTGCTGAATTCCAAGATTTTATTGGTGTTTTGACCTTCACTTGCATTATGATGCTCGGAGTAGTATCAGTATTAATACAGCAGCATGTGTTAGTAGCCACCTTCAGAGCCAGAGTCTGAGATGTGTATCATTGACACCAAGTTACAGATACCAGTGGCTGACCATCATCTTGAAGAATAGGACACTGTCAACCACTTCCATGTAGCTAAAGACATCATATGGAAGTTAGCAGATGTGCCACCCACACATTGGGATCAAGGAGGATGCATGTAATGCCTGTCCCAGTGGGCACAATGGTTTGTGCAACATCTTCCATCCTTGCTACAGTGGCATTCCAGTTTCTGATAAGGGGCATGTTAGACGTTTTGCTGGAATCAGTCTTGCAAATAATTCATCATTTCCTTGAAGTAATGTAGCATTTGGAGAAACATTAACGGTTTCCTTAGCTGACAGTGGCAATAAATGCTACCGTGCAGGCATTCTACAACACAGCCAATTTCTCTGTGGTCCTGGGGGCTATTGACTTCACCCATTTTGCTGTCAAGCTTCACCCACTCTGCATGGGTTATGGTAAATCTACTGGAAAGGCTTCCACTCCTCCTCCTACAAGGTGGTATGCAATGTACAGAGTATTTTCTAGAGTGTGTCTGTGCACTGTCCACGTAGTTCCCCTTATTTTTCCATCTGGCACACAAGATCCCTACCACTATTTCAGGGTGGGGTGAGGTTTCATAGGGTCATCTAATTGATATGTGCACACACTGACTGTCTTAGAGTTCTGCATATGCTGTTCCCAAGAATGTAGGCAGCAGGCCCAATATAATGATGTCCACTGATGTTTACAGAAGTTGATGCAAGATATGTCTTTGAACCATGGCTGATGGGCCTCATTTGTAGTCCTTAAACCATGTCATAGATGGCATACAGCATCAAACTCTATCTCAGGTATAGAACAACACTGAACATGTTTGGACACATGAAGGCCTTTTTCTGCTGCCTGGGTACATCTGGTGGGTATTGTAGTATGCTCTGGAGATCTGCTGCAAGGCATTTGTGCTCTGTGCCTTGCTGCGCAATATGACAGTATGCAAGCAGATACAATCTGGGAGCATCACAGCACTGGCTGACAGACCTGTTACAGCAGCAACAGAGGAGGAGTCAGATGAGAAAGTATCGAGAAAAGCAACACCAGTGGCACCTCATGTGAGGTAGATGCAGTAAATGAGGCACTGTCTGGTCCACAACTATGGGTCATGACAGGGACAACATAGACTAAAACTGATGCATGCAGTAACATACCCAAGATATGTATTTCACTGCACTGACTTACCATGCTGTTTATCAGACATTACCTTACCCACATAGGCCAGAGTGGTGAGCGGAGCCAGAAGGGAGAGACCCACAAGCACAAGAGTACCCACATGGGGGGCAGCCATGACCAGAGGTGTTAGGGATGCAGTGCCTGGTGCAGGGATTACCATCTGAGTAAACATGGCCTTTAAACATGTGCCACCCATCCCTATCTTTCCATGGGTACATTTACCAGTATGCAAAGGGATGTACCAACGGATGCTAATTGGGCTACTGCTGTCTTCAATCATAGGTCTCACAACATGCTCACAATTTCATGGTGTTTGTAGTGACAATCTGTGCCTGGATCACTGACCTGTGATTCTAGTTGATACCAATTGCAGCAACAAAGTCAAGAAATAACCTGGAGTCATAGCAGTGGCACTCAGTTACAAGCCCATCATATATGGTGGTGTTGCACATCTTGGTAGCCATACAAGTCACACATGCTATTGTGACCTCTGTGTAGCTTGGGTGGATAATATATGGACAAGATACCTACTACTAAACATGGGTGATATTAGAGGTTCAGGTTGTTTTTCCACCATCATTTCATAATCTGGGGATATATATTTATCCTCCATTGTTAGTGTAGGTGACATTGCTACTCTGATTTGACTGTGCCATGTGCATCACCATCATCATCAGTATCAGAGGTGGCCTGCTAACATCAGGCATGTGTTGACTTGACTTGTTATGCTGGATCCTCTACCACTGGAACTGGAAAGGCTTAAAGATAGAGTTGGAATATATATCCCACTTCACCAGCATGTGCTGCATATACTGGTTCATGCCAATTTCTTGCATTGCAAATGAGCACACACCTTGTCCAAGTCTGACACTCTTGGAGGCCCAATGTATCTAGAGAACAGATATGCATATGTCTACTGAAGAATAACCATGCTGAGAAATATGTGTCAATTTACAACACTACTGGAGAATCTTTGGACTAATCTTATGCATCCCCTTCAAACACTTGGGCAATCCTCACCAGACCAACTTCCACAGTCAAGCCACCATCAGGTATTAGGGTTTTCTTATCTGTCCTGAACACTATTATCATGAAGTCCTCTACATATGTGCTGCTTCCGTGTTGGTGGTCCACATTCTATGGTGGACCTGCCCGTGGTGATGTTCTGTGCAGTATAATATAAGTGACTCTGTACATGTGCATGTACACGTTGTATCAGTGTACTATTATGACTGCCTACAGCACTGATGCATTGATTCAAGGCCTACCCTACCTTTTCCCAGAAAGCCTCTTCTACTTTACTCTTGTCAGTGATATGCATGCCAAGCATGTAAGGCTCTGCAGTGTCACCTCTGTCTCTGGTGCAGTGAACTTTTCCAGCTGTTGTCATTCTCTCAGTCCCAGGACAAGACATGTACACCTATGGGTGACCTGGATTACTCTGGATGTATGCATAACTGTCCTTGGCTGCTCTCCATGTCTAAGCACTGTCCACCTACCTCCATACAGTGGCAGTATTCCTGTCTGGTGATAGGATGACACCACCCACAACTTGTGCCATGCTTACATCATTAATATACATGTTATCACTGCCCACCTAATTGCTACCCTTTGATGGCAGCACATCATGAGGCCTAAATACAGGAGCCCATATGTCCCCTGTAGAATTTCTTGCTGTTTGTGTGCAAGTGATACAGTGTGTATCCCCCAAATAACATGGCAGTACTCTCTTCTGTCCTTTTGCACTAATGCCTGTCAGGGTAAGCCCCCTACCAACAGCAGGTCAGTACTCTGTCCTGCAGTTGTACTCTGATCTCTGACAAGGTGAGCTCTTTACAGCAGAACTGTACTCTGTCCTGTTCTTAGTAGCCATGCAACTCAGGCATGCTGTCTGTGCCAGTGTGACCTCTGTGTAGCTTGGATAAGAAATTACATGGATATCATACCTACTCCTTAAGGGGTTCAAGCTGCCTTTCCACAATCATCTCATAATTTGGGCATTATATGTGTCCCCTCCAGTGTATCATATGTCATTCGGTCACTCAATACACCACTGTTCCATATGTGTTCTTGTTGTTTCCATGCCCGCATGTGTGGCCATGCCTTTTAGTTTATTACTAGTTGTCTGTCTGCTGTTAGTATCCATATGTGACTGTAATAATTATTCAATGTAATGCTGTTCCTAATATTGATCATTGTAAAATGGTCTACTGCTTTATGGTAACCATACCTTTATTGTGCTATAATTACTCCTTGTAGCACAATGATTATAATGAGGTGTTGCAGCATGCTTGTATGTAAATCTCTGCCATAGCACACTGTTCAGTGATAGTCAGTGTTACCTTAACCATGGCCTGGTTGGGAGGTGATAAACACACTGTGGTCTTGTGCACAGACATAGAGAAACTCCTAGGGCTGCCTACTGTCCAGCAATGCACATCATGTGGTGTTCACCTGTGCAACCATTCAGACAGGGTTACTGTTTCCCTCCTTGTTCAGACATACAGAGTGGACATGACCTCCAGGCACTGCTTTCAGCAAGGCTGCTGTTTGAAGCAGCCTGGAAATTAAAATCTTCCTCTCCTTCCTGCACAGTCCCACATGACCTATTACTCTGTAGAATTGCCTGATACTAGCTTACCAGGGTGCTGAGTGATGTTACTGGCATAGTCCAGTCTGGTGAAAAGTGCAGGTACAGTAACCCATGGAGGCACCACCTGGACCAGCTTCATCAGTAGGAGAGAAGGTTAGGAAGAAGGATTCAACTTTTTAGTATAAGCATTTTGTTCTTGGTTTGGCTGTTTTACAGCAGCTCAAGAGCTTGAAATGAATAGAGCAAGCCTGTCTTAGAGGAAGTGTTAGGCTTCCATGTGGCAGGGTGAGTGTACTTTACAGGTGTCTGTACTGCAATATTTGAATAAACTGTCATACATGTTGGCACTAATCTGTTACAGTTTTTCTCTTTTCTTTCTGCAGGGTCATCTGTGCTACAGGCTGAAATAGTTTGCACCCACCACTTTGCCTGCTGCTGGGTCATCAATAGTACCCTGCTTGCCCCTTGTTATATTATTTTGGAAGGCTCACTTGTGGCTTCTGTGGTCACTTTTTGGGAAGACAGAGGCTGTTCTTCCTTGAGAGGCTTTGTGGAGTCTACTGGGCAACCATGCAGCAGGTGTGACTGATTGTGACAAGGTTCCTGGCAATGAGAGCCACACACACACACACACACACACACCAGAATCCTCTGGTGTATCTCCTTGTGTGGTTGATTGAGATGTATGGATAGCCAACACCATCCATAAAGCTACTGGAAACAGCACCTACCCATGATGCCAGCTACAGAGTTGACTGCTACCTGGATGAGTTCCCCTCTGAGGCAGTCAGGCATGCCCACTGTACCTTTTCCTGTTTCCCCTTCATTGTGTTCCCCTTCCTTATATGTCACACCTAATACCTTGTTTGTGGTGAAGTCATCCATTAAGTAGCTGTCCAGAATGTCAGTCTGTATCTCTGTTACCCCTTTCTTGTGTAAGTAGCTCCCCTGTCAGTCTCTGCACTGCATGTTTATTCATCTGCCCCACTTCCTTCACTATATCCTCCTCCTTCCCATCATGATACCTTCCCTTCCACCCTCCTCAGAAGAAAGCTTGGTACCTGTCCCACAAATGCCATTTCCCCCTATCTTCCATTTTTGTTGCCCTTCTGTGAGATCCTGTGCTTACTGTTCTTCATTTCTGACTTTCCTGTTTCCCCTGTTCCTCCCCATTTAGATTATGATGTGACTTGGCACTTTATTTTGGTGGCCTTTTGTTAGTTGTTCTGAATACTCATACTGCAGCATTGAGGCAACTTATTGTGCATGTGAACATAGCATTGGGAATGTCATCTCATTTAAGGCTTTCACTGTGATCACATGACTCTCATAGTGCAGTTATTCCAACAGCATGATGATTGCTGGTATGACAGCCATGGTGTTTTATTTTGCAGACCTTTCGCAGGCATGATAAACACTATACCAGGCTTCATGCATACTACTGAATCAGCATTAGGCTGCATCACACCACATCAGTTGTGCTATTTAGTACAGCATAGCAACAGCACCACAGATCTGTCTGAATAATTAATTGCAAATGTATTTTTTAAATACACAATAACACACATTATGATAAATTATTTTACATAAAATTTTCTCACAAAGTCAGACAAGATTGTACATGTCAGGGATAGTTCTGTTGGGTTTTAATTCACTATATAAGGACATAAAATGGTTATACTAAGCAAATTTTCCAGTATGTAGATAATTTTAAGCAAAATGTTAAGGACTTGGATTTTCCATAATTTTATAATAAAGTTAAATAATTTATTCATAATGATTCATGATTTAAAACATATGGTTAGACTTGCTTAAAGCAAATAATGAGAAAGTGATACTAGATAATAAGCTGTTGTATCTTCAGTGGGAGGACAGAAAACTTTTTATATTCAATCAATATTATATAAGCTTAACTATTTAATAAGATTATGGTAACCAAAGATTGTTTCTGTTTACAAGCTAATTGTATAAATAATAGAGAAAATCCCCCCAAAATGTTATCAAAGGTATGCAAAACTTCAAATACAAATTTAGATGTTGATAGGTGTTTACTAGGCTAATGACTACAATGGTCTTTTTAAGCCTAGCCACGCATCCTAAATCTCTGACAAGTTCTGGTACCCTTGATAAGTATAAACAGCAGGGGCTTGAGAGGTGAAACATTTACAAGCAAGGCCCTGGGAGATGAACAATTTACAGGCTTACTGTGTCCATCAGAGACATAGGTGCCAAGCCAAGGATGAATTTCTTGGTCCCCATCCAATTGCCCAACTTACACTTAAATTGAGTTAGGAAGGAACTCTGCTTCAAATGGATGGGGAGTCTGTTTCAGAGATGGGGTAGTCTCTGGGATATGTACCTGCATCTCCAGCAGGTCTTATTTATATCACAGGTAAGGGTTAAGTCTTTAGAATGGGTAATTCTGGGGCTTTTTGTTTTGTGCATATGCAGGAGGCCCATCAGAGTGGGGTTTGACAATGCCCTGTATACCAGACATAGATTTCACCTCAACTGCCTGTAGGAGACCCAACACAGGGATAGGGCCTTGAGGCAGTCTGCAGAGGACATGTTACTTGCATCCTGTATTCTTTTAGTGAGGAACACCTATGTGGACGTTCCAATTGTTGGATATGCCTGGTAAGGTAAATACCAAAGGGGGCATTGTACTCAGTGATAGGTCTGATGAATGCCAAATACAATGCAACAATGACTTCCTTAGATCTAGATGTCATACCTTTGTTTAGAAGTTGTGCAACATACAGTAGAATGATTTTCTCACTGCTGTAGACACGTGATGGTCAAAGGCTAGATTACTGTTTGTGCATCCCTAAATCCCTGACTACTGGATCAACTCTAAGGGTAAGGGGTAGATTTGTCAGTATGATAGTTACCAGGAGTGGATGACTTACCGAGGTAATCCCTTATTTTCTGCCTAGCATTCTGCAGTTGATCCTCTTCTTGTTCAATGAAATTCCCCCTATTCTTCAGTACTTTAACATTTGTCAGTCCCTCTAAATAATTCTTGTTTCTTCTTAAGCATAGCTCCCTTTCTTTTATTTCCACTGTTTTTAAACTCTTCCTTAATTTTATCCCACTCCCTAGCTATATTTTTGGAAGAAATTTCTGTCCTCTCTAACAGCTCCTGAATAATTTCTATTACCCGTTCCTTAAATTCTTCTCTTTTCAACAGATGGGTGGGAAAGCGCCAATGTCTCATTTTTATTTCATTATCCTGTGCTTTTATTTTAGCTATTATTGTAGCATGATCTGAAATAGTTATTGAGTATCAAGACCTTCAATTAAATGCACATGTTCCTGTGAAATGTAAATTCTGTCTAGTCTAGCCCAGTTTTTATATCTTGGGAAATAATATGTAAATTCACTCCAAACTCCTATTACTGAATTCACATCCTCCATGCCAAATATGTTCATAAATTTCTTTAAAAAATCACCTTCCTTTGTTATATTTTCCCTTCTGGGCCCCCAGACACATCTTCACTGCTGCAAATCAAATTTTCGTCCCCACCTACAAGTAATATTCCTCTCTGAAAACCAATTATTTCTCCCAGAATTTTCTTAAGCTCCATTACAGCAGTTTTAGGTGTAATGTAAAAACATGCTAAAGTAATCCTCCTCCCTTGCCAGTAACCCCTTAGAAATACAAATCTACAATTATCTTTTTTTATCTTTTTCTATCACTATTGGAGTTCCTCTTGCAATTAATACAAGTACTCCTCTTTTCATTTGTCCCAGGTATTCCACTGAATAACCACCTTGAAAACCTTTCTTTATCAAATTCACATGTTCATTTCTTTCTTTCTAAGTGTGTCTCCTGTAACATAACTATTTGCACTCTACATTTTTAATATAGTTCACTACTCTTTCTTGTTTGTATTTATTTGTGAGGCTATTTACATTTAAAGACATTAAAGAATGCATCATTCTATTAAAAAGTTATTCTCACCTTTTATGTATAACACCTTTTTTGTTAAATGTCTAGTTCTAGCTTTTGTGTTACATGCATACACTGTTTGGCAGGTTGAACTTTTATACAGTTGTTTCTTGTTATATCCTTTTGAGCCTATGTCACATCTTATAACACTTTTTGTTTTAGTGAAAGCCCTCAAACAAACAAAAAAAACATACCCCCAATAGCCCACTAAAACCTATTAACTTAATACTAACACACACAACTATGTAAATATTAAAATATTGAAGTCTTATCATCCAAATAGGAACAAACATCCCAAACTGACTGCCACATTTACAGACTTGTGTTAACCTAAAAGAAAGGTTATCCATGCTACATCGTATGGTGCAGCCTGTGCTTCAACTAAGTGCTGATTGGTTTTGTCTTATCTTTATAGCTCTCCTAGCTTGGAAAACCTCTAAATGTTTTCAGAGAACATTAACTACCTTGGGAAAGCCACTGAATGCTTTCAAAGAACATTGTCTACCTTGGGAAACTCCCTGAATGCTTTCAGAGAACATTATGTCCTAGCCGGATTCTCTTTTTTCTTCTCAGCCAATCACTATCCACCAAAGTGTAGCTGGTTTCTCTTTATCAGATTGTTTCCATGGAAATATGAAGACCAGCTGCAGAAGTGTTAATGAGCATACATGTGTTTGCTAGAAAAAAGCCTCATAATAGTCAATGTTCTTTTTCATTTACTTGCTCTCTCTTAAAATGTATTACTAAATCAATCTAAGGTCTTTAATCCAGTCGTTCCCCCATGAAATAATGAGAAAAAGCACATTATTTTTTCTTTTATCATGCTTTTTAGCCAGGCTTTTTCTTACTTTATAGCATGTAAAGAAAATGACTGCATTGTAATCCCATATTAAGTTACTGGTATTATCGCTGTTCATCCCCGAAATCCTGTCTCTGCTTCATTTCCAACATACTCTCAATTCTTCTAGTCCACTCTCATGCTACCTTCCTTCTCTCCTACATTTTCTGTTGAAAATTTTAAAAAGGTTTCACAAGCATAGTCCCTCTGTGGTCTTTATTAGCAGAAGAACAAGTAGCAGAATCTCCTTCTGTTTCACAGCTTACTTTTTGTTGGATCAACTTTTGTATTTCCTCCTTAGCATGTACTTCATCAAAAAATGATTATGTCCCTCTAGGGAAGAATACCTTGAAGGCAGCTGGGTACAGCAGTTTAAATATCACACCTGCATTTTGACATTCCCTGAATAGTGGAATGAATTTGCTCCTCTTCTGTCTAGTGTACAATGAGTAATTATTCTCTATACTCTGCTGTCTCCCACTTTTAGTACTTGCCCGTCTGCCACAGTTTTTTTTTTTCAGAATCAACTCCTTCTGCTGGTAGGATTGTATCTTTACTATTACAAGTCTAGGTTGCTTTCTTATAGCCAGGTCTGGAGCATACACACAATGTGCCCTTTCAACTAACAAGTCTTGCTGTGGAATACCAGCCCAGTTGCTTATTTGTGCTTTCATAAAATTAATGCAGTCTGTTCCTTCCAGCTTCTCTGGTATAGCTGAAAATCTCAGATTTTCCATATGTGCTCTGTCCTCTAATTCTATTATTTTTTGAAACATCTCTTCTTGAGCAGTCTCATATTCAGCCAGCCTTTTCATTTCAACATCTGATTTTTTCATCTTTATCATCTCATCTGAATATCTGTTTAAAGCTTCTTCAATTTTTTTTCCAGCCTTTTGTTGTTCGTGTTGATATACTCCATCAGTGTTTTGTTTATTTTAACCAGGTTTGTATTCAGTTATCTTATATCTTCCCGTGGGTTATTGGAAGTCATGCCTGAAGGTTGCATTGTTTTTTGCTGAACAGCTGCAGAACTTTCCCCAGCCAGAGTTTCTTCCTCAGTTTTGTAGCTGATTTTTTTTTACCAGGTCTTCTGTATTCCTTTATTCTTGGCATCCAGGCAGTATGCATACTAGCCAGTTACTGAAATTTACCTATAAAAAATCAGGTAAAATCATCACCGACCCTTCGCATCCAGGCCACCCCCTTTTTGAACTATTACCATCAGTCAGGCATTATAAATTAATATGCAGCAAAACAAGCAGATATAAGAACAGTTTTTTCCACAGGCCATTAAGTTCATAAATGGTTAACTCTGCTTATTAAGCTGGGGTATTCTTTTTTCCCAAGCTTCCAAGGATTCTGCAGTATTGTTTACATATTGTTAATACCTGTTTCTTTCAGAGCTTATTTCAGTATCTCTTGCAATGAGTTGCACTTTGAACCTTATATGTATATGTATACTGTATGTCTATTTACTTTTTTATCTTGTTCTTAACAGTTGCGTGTATGTCATTTGTCTTGTTTTTAATAGTTGTAGGTATGTTTTATGTAATTCATACTTGGACAGTCACTGAAACTGGAGTCAAATTCCTTGTATGCATGCATACTTGGCCAATAAATGTGATTCTGATAAACACAAGTATACTGGCCTTCTCTGCTGAGTTTCTGTTTTCACACTGGGAGAGCTAGAAATAAGCTGTTACTCAATGTGCAGCCGTTTTGGAAGTTCTGTTTGTCCAGACTTGAGTTATATTTGTTTCTTATGTATATTGAGACACCTCCACCTTTAGTCCCTGTCTGTGTAGTAGCTGGTCTAAATGAATTGAAGGCCTTACAACCTTGCACTATCCATGTGCTCTCCATAGCTTTAAACCATGTCTCAGTGACCGCACAGACGTCAGTGATCTCTAGGATGAAGATAGCTTCAATCAAGTGTAATTTTCTGTTTAGACTCCTAGCATTGAGCAGTAATACCTTTTGATTTTCTTGGTTTTGATTTGCTATGTCGTAAATGCTTTCAGTTTGGCATAGCCTAAAAAAACACTATGGGGGAAGATAATGTTATAGCTAATCTCGGAAGCCTTGAGGGGAGAGGTGCAGACCATCACTGGCAAAGCAGCGTAGTCTGTTGACCATCTCCTTCCATGCTGACAAATATTGCACCCCCTTAGAATGACACCAGAAACTAAGCCAATTATTAAAGTCAGTCAAGTTTTGTTCCTATTGTAGCATCATCCTTGGAGAAGGTAAAATGCTTCTCAATGCTAGGCTCATACTAGCCTGGGACACATATTCCGAGAACTCTGATATGTCTCTTCATATAGTCTAGAGAGGTACATCTCAGGTCATTTACACTCACATGGACTATGACTGAGTCATACTGGTACTTGTGATCCAATAACCTGAGTGTGTGTGTAATGTGGTAGATCCTAGCTCCTGATAAGCAACTGATTGTGACTTTCTCCTTACTCAGCCCGGTGAGAGTGACATCAGTCAGTATGTCTCACAATGGCATCTCCAATGACCAGAAGGTGGGATTGTGTGGTGGCTTGCATTATGTGCTTAGAAGTGGAGACTTCAAGAGATGTGGCTGTATGTGTTGATGTGGGGTGTTGTTTTGCAAGAGTGCATTCAGGGATGCTGAGGGTATTTGTTATGTGTACTTTGTTTAGGAGGTCATTGGGATTTAGGAAAGTTACATTTAAGTGCCTCAGCATACATGGATGTATGCTTTGAATTGTGTGTGATGGGTGTAATATGTGTACAACTGATGACCTTATTGACATTGTATTTTTATGTGAGAGCTTTGCCTTCAGTGACATTGTGTAAATATATCTCTCACATACCATATCAGTTTGAGAATTAACTAGTTGTCGGTAAACATGGGGCAATTTCTACAAGGGGGTGCTGAACAATTCTAAGCCTGACCAAGAAGGGAATAATGTTGAGCCATGACACTTACCAGTTATTCAACATATTCACCATGAAGTTCAACACACTTGGCACATCATGTCTGAAGTTTCTGTAACCCTGCCAAAACAAGTCTGAAGTCTGGTCACTGAAATACTGCACCGCAGCTGCAATCACCTTTAAATCACTCAAAAATTGCCACCCTTTCGAACTATTTTGAAGGTTCAGAAACAGGAAATAGTCAGATGGAGCAAGATCTGGTGAGTAGGGTGGCTGGTCTATGCAGTCAAATTCCAATTTCATCAAAACACCCATCATTTTGCCAGCCTTGTGAACAGGTGCACTGTCTTGCAAAAAGAGAATGTCTTCCCCCAGCTTACCTCTCTTTTTTCTTTCAATGCATCCATAAATCAGCACAAGTTACAGTAGTATTCTGCATTAACTGTTTGGCCACTTGGAAGATAGTTATTACAACACCCTCCTGATCCCAAAACACTGTGACCATGACCTTTCCTGCTGACTTTTGAGTCTTGAACTTCTTTGGCCTTGGTAAACCTGAGTGCCACCATTGCATGGACTGTTGTTTTGTCTCAGGATCATAGTGGTGTAACCATGTTTCATCAACAGTAACTGGTTGTTCCAAAAAGTTGGTATCAGCTCAATGAAAATGCCACAAAATCAACTTGGAAGTGTCCACCTAACATCTTTTCTCATCAGCATTCAAACATTTGGGCACCCACCTGGCTGACAGCTTCTGCATACCTAGCTGTTCATGGATTATAAACTCAACACATCCCTGGATATCTGTAGTGTCTCAACAACTGTTTTAGCCAGTATGTGCCAATCTGCCAAGATCAGGTCCAGGACATGGTCAACAATTTCAGGAGATGACACTGAGGCTTCCCAGAGTCGGCTGCATCTTCATTCTCAAAATCTCCAATCTGAAAGTTTGCACACCGCATCTTCCCTTTTTGAGTAAGAAGGGTACTTGTCACTCAGTATTTACATTACACACTCATGGATTTCCTTTGGAGTTTTCTTCTGCAGGAATAGGAGCTTCATGATGCCTAGAAGCTCCACACTTGAAAATTCCACACTTTTCATTGACATGGTTCAATCAATGATCTGAAACAATATCAGAACATAGCATTATGCTTCTGCAAATTGGCACTTTACAAGATGAAATAACCCTCTTTTCAGCTATAGAGGCAAAATAATGCTCAGAATTTAGAAAGTTGGTTGGGCTTAGAACTTTTCAGCTAGTACATTGGTACAGGATGCCTATATCCACCAATTAAGTAGCAGAGATAGTGGAAAAGTTCATATATCTTACATCATACTGCAAAATGGTCCTTTGAACTGTAGTGTACTTTAGAGTAACAAGAATATGTTCATGTATGGAATATGCACAATTTATTAAATCCCCATGGAATTAGGATATACATATAATGCAAAATAATATATACAATGTATTTTACACCAAACACATTAAATCCTGTGAACCATTTACTAATTCATATTTGTTGGCATTGATGCAATGAAACTGAAACATTTCACTGTTGGTGGACATACCCACATGTTGGAGCATGGTTGAAGAAGAAAACCATATTTATAGCAACACAGTGCTTAAAGAGAAAGATTATCCAGTTGTTTGGCTGTTATTAAAATAAGACAACCATTTTTTTAATTTTCTTTTTATCTCCCCTTTCTATCATTCTGACAGCTGTCCTAATGCCCTTGTTCATAGAGGCTAGCAAGAATTCTTAGGACATCCTGAGGGTTGTGCTGTCCAACATCCATCTGGGGGGCTAATTTTTTGGCCTACCCCTTGTTTCTCACCCTATTTTCTGCTGCCCCTGTGGTTTGTCCAATGGGTATATGTACAATAGAGATGTGCGGTGTATTGCCCTGTCTCGGTGGTTCCCTGTCTTGGACTGCTCCTCCCAAAAGTACCCTTCCCAGCCTACATCAGAGATCAATGCAGGAGATGCCCTCAGACAGAGTAAGAACATTGATTAAACAAAGGTTTGTGAAGAATGGAATGCTGTTATCAAACTGTGTAAAGACAGTGCAGTCTAAGATGAGACTTTTAAAAACAGATACAGTTTATAGTGACATAAAATGTGTGCATCTTGTAAACTAGAAATGTGAATGAATGGATGAGGTGTATCAGACCTTCCCTGAGGAGGAACAGAGGATTCTGATGGAGATGAAAAGTACCTTACAAGCAGGAATAGGGTGGAGAAATATACTTTCCCGGTGGAATGATGCTCCAGGATGATCCAAAGGAAACTTAATTTATGTGGTAGAGAAATAATTTATGTGGAATATCCTGACAATAATAATGATGATGATGATTCTGGCAAAGGAAGATATGTAAAGATATGCAAAATGTGTTTAAAAACGATTGAGATAGATGTACATGAATTGTGGAAGTAGTGGACAAAAGAGCTCCAAAAAAAAAAAAAAAACTAAATCTGTAAGATGAAGTACTCATACTAAATGACACAGACCCTAATTTGTCACCAGTGTCTATGTGAATACCACTGAATAGCATTTTGCAGCTGCTAAATGTTAATTACTGCATACAAGTTGGCATAAAAACATATTTAAACAATCACCCTGTATTTACAATGTGATATTAATTACATCATTTTACTTCTGAATTGTTTCCTTGAAGGCAATACTTTGACATCTTAAAATTTTTGAAGTTAAGAATCCCTATACTATTTAGTAATGGTGTTATTTTAACACAGAAGCTGTTGCTGGTTTCAGTCTTCTTATGTTTCTGGCTGTTTGTTTAAACATAAATACTAGTAAGATTTGGTATTTTGTCACATTTGCATTGTAAATGCATATTTCCTTACCTGGTTCCTGTACATACTTCTTGATGGATGGTTTTATACTTTGTAACACTGTTCTCATCAAAAGGAAAGAAATTATACGTTTTGCTTCACAATCAACCAAATTTTATAGTTCCCAATCAACTTCTCCTGACGAGGCACCAAAATGGTTTGGAAAAGAATGGGGCACTCACCCATTTTACGTTAGTGGATTGTTTTTCTAGATGTTCACTGCTGCATGTTATTTATTTTGCAACATTAATTCAGTCTAGACCTTTTAGCAGTCATAATCAAGGTGGAATTTATGGTTAACAGGGATAAAATTTGGCCAGGATAGTGGGAAAAGAAGCCTACTTTTTATCAGGCAAGTACCATGGTGTCTTTAATATTGCCTACATGACCATGAGAATGGGACATGTCAGCACTGCATCCCTGTCCACAGTGCAGTGGAGTATCAGTACTGGAATATGAACCCAAGTGCCTGGTGTGGGAAGAGAAACCCCAGCCCATCTGCTCTGGCATTGAAGATCAGTGTACGACCTGCTGCATCACTGATACTGACAAATGATGTTACAACAGAATACATTTGTTATCAGATAATTCAGCTGATTATTGTGTGTGTGTGTGATGTAAGAATGCATGCCCTTGGAAAATTTTGTAGCCATACATTTGAAAAAAAAAAACTGATGTAAAGACTTATTGCCCTAGTTACAATCTGAGATTTAATTACTTGCCTATGTTTCACTATTTTGCATAACAGTTACTGAGACTGAGAATGTATCTATAATGGAATTACACCCGGGAATCTCTTGTGCAGCAAATGTAGGGTGAGTTAAGATACTTGTGTTTGGGAGGGAATTTGTTGCTGCCTTTTTCCATAGGTAATTTTGCAACTTGTTGATTAGATGACTAGCTTACTAATACTATACTAAAGAGTATCTCCAAGAGCAAATCAGCCTGATGGCATATACAGTTTACCTATCTTACATGGAGATTCTCTTCAAATGGGTGGGGGGGGGTTATCATCCACTGTGGTGTCTGAAACACAACATAATTAAATGAACTGGCAGCAAGGATTGCTTACATACATGCAAATATTTCAAGCACGGGCATTTTTCTAACTTGCCAATATACTAAAATACTTGTTCCCATAATAAGTGTCCAGGCTGTTCTTAAAAATATCTAAACTAGCACTTGCTTTAAAGTAATTTGGTAGTCTGTTCTATGCATCAGCTAACTCTGTAAGAGAACCAATTAGTACACTTCTCATTCCTATAGATTCTTCTACATGGGTTCTCTGATGATTCTCTAGTACTTTTTGATAACCCCAAACATTCCCAGAGGTGGTTGCCTCTAATGCCCTATATACCTGAATAAGGTCTCCTCTTGGATGTCTATAAGAGACACTGTACAATTTCAGATATTTTAGTCTTTCATAACTTAAATTTTCATATCCATGGATGCCCTTGGTATATTTCCGCTGTATTCTTTCCAGTTTACTTATGCTTGTTTTCTTATAGGGTTTCCATAGTGTTATTCCATACTCAAGTTTGGGTCTAATGTAACTAACAAACAAAGTCTTTATTTTTGATTTCCTAGACTTTATAAATATTTTATGCAACCTATAGTTCTATAACTATCATTAACCAATTAGCTGATATGATTAGAAAAACTTATAGCTGAATCTACCCATATACCCAGGTCCTTAAATGAGTCTACAGTTTCAATCACTGTGTGCTGTATTAAATATTTACCCTTCAATTTATCTCACACATCTCATATGCTTAGTTTTTTATGTATTTATCAGCATATTATTCTCCCGTGCCCAAATGGTCAATTTAATCAAGTTATTTTGCAGATATGCCTTATCTGTAACACATGTAATCAGTTTACCCAATTTCAGGTCATCTGCATATAGACTAGAGAACACCTCAGGTGAAAAAGTTAGGTTAGCATCAAAGATTTCACCATTTTATTTTTAACCCTGAGGTGTTAGGACTCTGCAGAAAAAAAATATCATCTGGTTCATATTCATGTTAATGTCTGTAAATGCATACAGTTCCAATGCTATGTTTATCCCACTGTCAGTCCCAATAGCCTCAGTTCCTCTCTCTTCAATTGAGTACATTATCATTGATAGGGTACTGTGTTTACACAGCTAAATTTGTCCTTTCTTTAATTTTAACTTTTATCAGTATATTATTCTGTTACTTCATTTCCAAGTCCGTATTTATATTGTTACTATCGCAGCCTTTCTTCATAGACCATTACACCAGACAACCACTGATCAGAGGGTGAATATTCAGAATTATTGTCTGAATGTTATACAACAAAGAGATAGTGTATACCCAGCCATCCCCCTCTTCAGGTAGATGGTTTGGCTGGAGGCACTGCTGCACTTGGAAGAAGAGCCAGCCATCGAGCAGTTATAAAAGATATTGGGACTATACTTAAAAACAATTTTCATGAGATTTGCACTGCTATTTAAACTTGGTACTACTCTTGTAAGCAGTAGAGAACAACATACCATTTGAGATTGATAGGTAGCTCCCTCAGCTAAAAAGGTTTCTGGCTTGACTCAAAGTGGCTCTTCTTGTTCGGCTTCCTTGTGACAGCTACAAAGTTGAGCTAGCAGTTCTTGAGTGGAGGTCTACTCTGTTTTCTGCATTTGAGCACTTGTTACTGAAGAGGCTTCTAATGGACCACTGTTTACCTTCCAGTGAACTGCCAGTAAGCTGTATGTGCCCCCCAACCTTTTTCTTAGGGTCAGAAGCCCCATTGTCCTCTGGTCTCTATAGGCTCCTGCCTCCCTTCAGGCACCACTTTCATCTTATGCCTTTTGTCTGTATCACCCACTGTGCTTTATAAAAGAATTATGTCCTTCCACAAGCTTTTCTTCATTCTGTACTGCACTTCAGGAAGAATTTCTCTTCAGAGTTGTTTTCAAGAACATGAAAGCAACCCTTCTGTTGTAAACTTCAATCATGGACCCAAGGAAAAGCTACAGTTGCAATAGTCCCACATTAAAGTGCTGTGTGTGTAGACCACTTATTCAATCTCTCCTGTCTTTGAAGAGGAGATCTTAATGACCCAACATCTATATCTAAGATCATCAGCAACTAGTATACAATTTTGAGGTCAGGGCAGTTTTGACTTCCCAGCACATGACTGACAAGTTCATAATTTTAATCAAGGAGAAGGCAGACCTTTTTCAACAGTCCTCAACAATTCTCATCAACAGCATACAATTTGTTTTAGTTAACTGTAAGGGCCACTGAATGACTTTAGTGAGAAACAGCAAGCGATCCCGGGTATCTGAATATGTGAGTTCAGTGAAAGTGTATGTTCACAGTAGAAAGGATCTAGTCTGTAGCCCCAAGGACTCTACAGAAGGACACCCTTCTTGTGTCTGAGGAGACCTGCACATAGTAGTACTAACTATGCATGACGCGTTTGAGTCAGTCCTTATTCTGGAAAAACTACCCTTGCAGATTGAATGCATGGCAGCTTGGGTTAAGTAAAAGAACAAGTTTAGAATTATTCTCCCTTGTGGAACAAGACCCAATGTCATTTCCTTTGTGATGCCCATTGCCCTAGCTGTGGATCACTACAAGAAAAACTGTTTTCACTGGTAACTTAGGGATAAAATGGGCATACGTATTAAAATGCATTTAGCACTGAGCTAGTTGCGTACCAGGGGCTATAGACAGTTGGGCTAACTGTACAAAATCAGAGTTGTGTAACTTTTTGAGGTGTTCTTCAGGGGTATAACAAGGATTTTTTATTTGTTCCCAACTTACACAGAAATATTCATCACTATCCTCCCTCACACATCCACCACAAACAGGACTTGCTGTGGAGAACATACTTTCTTCACTACTACTAATTCTAGCATATAGTTTGTTCTGAAATGAAGCAAATTACAGAGTTGGTAGAAGGAAATCCTGTCTCAGCAATGACTCCTGACCTAGGAAAGGAATGGATTGTGGATTCCATTGTGTAGTGTGGACATGGGTAGTCTTCCTTCTGCAGAAGTTAACTAAGTTAGATATTTTATTTAAGTTAATTTAGTTAACTTAACTAATTTAACTTAAATAAAATTGTGCACACTGCACACACAGTACAGCTCAAATCTGGAGTCCTCTCGCTTGCTCACTGCTGCTGCTAATATTTATTTATTTTATATTTGTTTACCGGGAATGTCCGACTGGGCCGGAAGCACATTTTCAGCAGAGGCCCGGGGAGAAAAGCTCCACAATAAAAAAGTTCACAATAAAGAAATGGCTGCTAACTGACACAAAGTAAATATGCAAGGTTCCAGTTAGAAAAAATAACATATTTAAATACAGTATGAAGTACTAGTGAGGAATCTACAACATACAACAGAAATAATATATATTTTTTGTACAATAGCACACTATGTTTACAATGCAGTAAGAATTACTTTAAAAGTGTTCCACTCCCTGATTATGTCTGGACATGTCCCTGATTCTGATTAGATTTGTCTGTGATCCAGATGTCTCCTTTAGCATGCAGGATAACAGTCTCCTGCACCTTACTAAATAAGGATAAGAAAGCTACCTTCCATACCAGGGCTGTACTTAGAATTGTTAAACAAAATTGCTGCATTCTGAGGGCGTTGATGACAACATGAAAATTACAGTAATCCCACATCTCCTGAGAGCACCCCGGCACTATTAGGTTTTACCTCATATCATGCGTTCCGGCCCCAAAACCCAGACCACACCACAAAAGGAGGGGGTGTATCCATATTCATAAAGGATACCCACACCTCCAGGTTGGTGGCAACGCACGAAGCTTCGGAAACCATCCAGGTGCAACTAACCATAGGCAAAACTGCTCTACAAATTGTAGCATGCTACAGGCCACCCTCTCAAACTCAGGAACCCCACACAGCCTTCCTGAAGACACTGGAGGGTATAAATGTATCTCCAAACACCATCATATTGGGTGACTTCAACTACCCGAATATAGACTGGGAACATTACTCAAGCCCTAACTTTCTAGCCCAATGGTTCCTGGAGTTCATAAATTCAAATGCCATGGAACAGCTAGTCACTGTTCCCACGAGAGGAGAAAATATACTAGATCTCATTGTCACAAACATGGGGACAAAATGCTCCACACCGGAAGTATATCCCTCACTGGTGAGATCTGATCATAAACTAATCTCACTGGAAATCCACATCCCGCCCCCACCCCAAACAAAAAAAACCATAGTGAAGAACTTCTCTAAAGCAAACTTCACACTACTCAAGACTGGTGTGGTATCCTTCAAGGCCCCTGAGCCAGTGGAAACCACAACCCAAGCTGCGGAAGCCCTTACAAATGCCTTCTATGAACACCTCCAGGACTGCATGGATCAGGCAATCCCAAATAAAACCAAAACTCTTTCCACAAAGGGCAAACGTCCAGTCTGGTGGACCCCAGCCATTAACAAACTTTACAATAAGAGGAGAAAGCTATTACATGATAGAACAAAATCCATAAAAGGGAAGTCACCCCTGATCATTATTAGTAAAAAATACGAGCACTCATAAAATCAACTAAGGCCAATTTTGAGAGAAAAATTGCCATGGATTCAAAGGACAATCATAAGGCCTTTTTCAGCTATGTTAGGAACCTGGGTGGAAACTCCCAGATATGCTCAGAATTAGTCCAAAATGATACAAAAATCACTGAACCCACAGACATTGCCAACATACTGGCAGACAGGTTCAGTGCAAACTTCACCCCCCTCTCCCCCCCAAAGGAGAGATAACTATCCCAGCCGAGTGTAGCCTCCCGGAGATCTCAAATGCGCAGGTGAAAGCTGCTCTCTAAAGCTAAAAACACAGCATCAATGGGACCGGATGGTGTCCCCGGCTGTGTGCTACAACGAGCTAAATGAGGAATTAAACCTGCACATAAGGCAGCTGTTTAATCTCAGCCTTACCACAGGATACATGCCCAAGGAGTGGCGTACGGCAACTGTTGTCCCACTCCACAAAGGCAGCGCCTCTACGGACCCTGGTAATTACCACCCCATAAGCTTAACAAGTCTAGTCTGCAAAGCTATGGAGAGGATCATAATGGAGCTCATAAACAAAGATATAGGGGACTTGCAGACATTGGACCCAACCCAGTTTGGCTTTGTCAAGGGAAGATCATGCCTTTTGAACTTGGTCGACTTCTTGAAACAGTCACCAAGGCCATTGATGAGGAAAGGCAGTCCATACAGCCTACCTTGACCTTGCAAAGGCTTTCGACACAATACCCCACTCGGGTATTGTAGAAAAACTTACCAGCTTAAATGTAAACCCATATGTCACAAGATGGGTTGCAAACTGGCTTAAGGACAGAACCCACAGGGTTAGAGTTGCTGGCGCTGTGTCAGACTCCAAGCCGGTCACTAGTGGTGTCCCACAGGGCTCGGTCCTTGGCCCCCTATTGTTTGGCATCTACTTCTCAGAAGTACAGGCCAACATGGGAGGACTTTGGCTGACAAAGTTTGCAGACGACTGCAAACTGGGCGCCATAGTGGAAAGTGCATCGGACACGGATATCCTTCAGAAGGGACTCACAGAAACAGATAGCTGGTGCCAGAGCCATGGCCTGAAGTTAAACGCCAAAAATGTATAGTCATACCCTTCGGGAAAAACAAGGTAACCCCAAGCTACCATATAGGTGGCAATCCACTAAGCACAGAAGAGGTTATCAGGGACCTGGGGACCCAGGTTGACAGTGGCCTTTCTTTTGACACTCACATTGCTAAAGTGGTTAGAAAGACCTTCTACATTGCCCACCTGATCATGAAGAGATTAACATCCAGATCTAGTGAGGTCATTGTTCCCCTGTACTCTTCACTTATCAGACCAATGATCGAGTACAATGCCCCATTTGGGATGTATCTCACCCGACATCTGCAGCAATTGGAGAGACCCCAAAAGTTCCTCACCAAAAGGATAAAGGGACTCCAAAATCTGTCATATGCTGCCAGATTGAAGAAACTCCAGCTCTATTCAGTCGCATACCGTCTGCTCAGAGGTGACATGTGCCTGACATACAAGGCCATGTCCAACCCGGAATTAATGGACATACTCCACCTCAAAAAATCCAAATCCACCAAAACCACTAGAGCAAGCGACTTAAACCTTAGCAAGGATATAAATAGGACGTGCTGGAGGGATAGATTTATCACTCAGAGACTCCCTATGCTGTGGAATAGAATCCCGGTCCATGTGAGGCAGAGCACCTCGCTGACTCTGTTCAAGAGAAATCTAGACCTGTGGATGGGAGATCGTAGGTTTACCCCGGGAATCATCTCTGTGTCACTGCTGGACAGAGGCACAACAAACTAATGGGCACAGTATTTTTTCATATAAGGGGTGGCGTAAGCCACAAAAATTTGGGCTAGGCTTATAAATGCCTTAGGGCAGATAGCCTAGTATAAACCTATGAACCTACAGTAATGAGTGATCCGTTTTTCATTTTATTGTTACAAGAAGGCGCTGTTTGTAAGATGTAGACTCTTGTGTTAAGAACACAATGTTACACACTAAGATAAACTGTGTACAACTCACGAGATAACAAGTTGGCTGAAGGCACTCCAAAATATGGCTGGCTGATTTACACATGCTGCTAGAGAATGATATTGACTGGTGACAGACTTTTCTCTTCCCATGGAAATCCCAAAACATAATATTATCCTAGTACCCAACCCTGCACTGTTGACAGAATTCACTTATGGACTGCGATGGTGGTGCTGTGGTGGCGTTGTCGTTTCACAGTTAGATGTTGCCCGTTCGATTCTCAGTTAGAGAGTCTTCTGTGTGGCAACATGTGTGAATGGGCATTCCTTCATTGAAGGTTGTGCGTTAGGCCCGGCAAGCCAGCACGTCAAAATCTACTGCCAATCATTAGCGGACCGGAGTTCCGCTGTGGTGACCCCTAACCGGGAAAAGCCAAAAGAAACGAACAAACTAATTTCTTTTCCTGCTGAAATCCCAAAGCTTCATGAAGCTGATGTCATCATGTATGCCCCTGCATACTGATGACATTGTAAGATAAGCTGTCAATCCATGGTGACGTCAGCCATTATTTAAACTGATAAATAAAAATTAAAAAAAAACAAAATGGAAAAAAATTGGAATTGAAGGGGGGCACTCAGGAATTCGTCGCACCCCATTATTTTGGCCTCAAAACTGGTAAATAGCGAGGAATTTGCAACTCTTGAGAGGTATGTCAGGAATTCAGCAATTTATATAATCTTGGACTGATGACAGAAGAAAAGAAAATATAGATGATGTACAATGTATGTACATGGAAAAATGTTAATATGGTTTGTTTTCTTTTAATTTATGTTTGCCTATGTCTTCAGGGATAATTTAATAGAGGTGCATAAAAACATTACGACATGAGTCTGTAAAAAACAGACAGACTTTAATGACCATGCATATATGTGTACATGTGTAGATATGTATATATAGGTCTACTTCACATCACCTAAAACTCATTTGACAGAATTTCATTTGACCGAGACCAAATTACCTAATTTTCAAAATACTAAAACTCATTTGACTGAATCTCATTTCACTGAAATTTAAGCCATAGACATGATGTGGGTTTCCCTTCACCTGTGACTTGCTTGTGATAAAATGAGTTACTGTAACTTCCAGTGCTGACTGTCAGAATACCGATAGTCATGTAGAAAGTAGTGTTGTAGTGTTTCTAAATGTGGGTATGTCTCTTTACATTTTTATGGGAAGCATCTAAAGTAATATGGCAGATGTTTTGTGAGTTCCCAGCAGTAGTGGCAGCGTGTAGAGTACTGTAAGGCAAGTAAAAGGTATATGCCCTTTTCCCCACTGTTATGCTTTTGGTGAAATGAGATTCAGTCAAATGAGTTTTCAGTATTTTGAAAATTAGGTGATTTGGTCTTGGTCAAATGAAATTCTGTCAAATGAGTTTTAGGTGCTGCAAAGTAGACTCTTATACATACATATATATATATATATATATATATATATATATATATATATGTTTAGGTACAAAAACATTCTCTCTCCCCCTTTTTTCTTTTTTGGTAACTGAAGTTACATATAAGGAAATGTGAAACTATATTAAAACACATTGTATCTGTTGAATTTGCTTAACATATAAAAAGATGCAGAAAATTGTGATGTACATATCCCAAGAATGCTAAAAATGAAATGACAGGCCTTTAGACACTTAAAGTCATTAAGTTTTTTTTAACAGGAATGTTCAGCAGTGAGAATTTCTATACTTAACTGTGGTCCTCATCCACCTAGGAGAGGGGAAACTTGAATGTAAGTGTAGACCTAAACTTTTTTGCAAAATAGCATTTATGTATGGGCCCACCTTCAGGGGATAGGGGTGTCTTGCCCTTTAGTGTAGATCTGGTACTTAAGGAGAGGTTTCCGCATAAATGGGGACCTGGTCCACATGACAAACTACAAGACACATAGCTCACCTACACAGTGTGCCCCTCAACCTAAGCCCCTAAGGCAAAATAGCTCGCCCAAAACACTAATCATAGGTGACTCGACAGTGAGGCACACTGATGTCCCACTTACTAGGTTAAATAAGGAGAAGTTAACAGTCAGCTGTCTATTAAGTGCCAGAATCCAACACATAACAAATGCACTCAGGTCACTCCACAAGTATGACTCTGTCACTGTCCATGTGGGTGTGAATGACCTGAGGCACACCTCCCTGGACTAAATGAAAAGAGACATGGAGGAGCTCTCAGATTATGTGGCCCAGGCAGTTATGACCCTAACCCTGAGCAGCATCCTACCATCACCCAGAATGATACCGCAGTACAAGCAGAAAATGATAGACTTCAACAATTGGCTAAGTTTCTGATGTCATTCTAAGGGGATCCAGTATCTGTCTGCTTGAGATGACATGATTGACAGACCTCAATGCTTTGCCAGAGATGGCCTGCATCTGTCACCCCTGGGTTTCCGGATACTGGCTAAGGCTCTTGCCACCCCTATAGTGCCTTTTTTAGGTGATGTTCCAAAGACCAAATTACCACCATAATAGCTATAAATAAATGCAGTCTGAGAGTCATGCTGCTCAACGCTAGAAGTTTAAATCTCAAGATGTACTTGCTCGAAGCACTCCTCAAAATAGAGAACATCGACATTTGTGCTGTAACGGAGACCTGGTTTAAAGCAGCAGATAGCACCCCACCCTACCAGGCTATAACTCACGCCACACCTTTTGGATCCAGAACATAGACCAAAGCTCCAAAGGTAGTGGTGTCTCCACATTCATAAAGGATATGCACACATCTAGACTAGTAGCCCAGCATAATGCATCTGAGATACTTCAGGTACAACTAACAACGGGCAAGATGGCAATTCAGGTTCTAGCCTGCTATAGGTCCCCAACCATGTTCCAAGACTCTCACTCCATGTTTCTAAGCAGCCTGGAAACTATTAGGGTCCAAACCAACACTCTCATACTAGGTGACTTCAACTACCCCTCCATCAACTGGGAAAATTACTCATGCACCAATACACTGGCCCAATGCTTCCTGGAATTCATCAGTTCCAATGCCCTGGACCAGCTCATTCTTACCCCCGCAAGAGGAAGCAACATCCTTGACCTGGTTATTACTAACATGAACCACCATTGCTCTACACCAATAGTCGATTTCTCCCTGGTTAGATCCGACCACAAACTAATCACCATGGAAATCCACATCTCACTCACACCCCCCGCAAAGGTAACCGCCATGAAAAATTTTGCCAAAGCTGACTTTGGGCTCCTAAAAACAGAGGTGGCTAACTTCACAGCACCCATGTCAATGGAAAATAGATGCATGACTGCCAAATCATACACCAATGCACTGTATGAACACATACATAAATGCATGGAACTAGACATACCCAGCAGAACCAAGATGCTCTCCTCCAAAAAGGAAGCCAATCTGGTGGTCCCCTGCCATTAATAAAGTCTACAACAGAAAGAATAAACTGTTGCAGAAAAAGGTGAAGTCCCAAGACTGGAAAAACTCCCTTATTAGCCTCAATAAAAAGTTGAGATCCCTCATCAAAACCTCTAAAGCTAGCTATGAAGGCAGAATTGCAGCAGACACTAAAAACAACCACAAAGCTTTCTATAGTTATATCAAAAATCTCCACGGCAATACCCCGGTTTGCTCTGAGTTACTGGACAATGGTACCTCCTATACTGAGCCAACAGATATTGCCAACACACTGGCCGACAGATTCAATGCCAACTTTACCCCTCCAAAGGACCAATCACCATACCAGAGGAATGCCAGGCACCCAGCATTACTGCAGCACAGGTTAAAGCTGCATTGTCCAAGGCCGAGAATACAGCTTCTATGGGACCCAACAATATCCTTGGATGTGTTCTACATGACCTACAAAGTGAAATGGCACCACATCTGTGTGCCCTGCTCAATCACAGCCTTACCTCTGGCTTTGTCCCTACTGAATGGCGCACTGCTACAGTCATCCCTCTCCAGAAAGGGGAAGTGACTACAGACCCAGGAAATTATCTCCCCATTAGCCTGACAAGTCTGATATGTAAGGCTATGGAGCGCATCATCATGGACCTAATTAACAAGGATATAGGGAATCTCCAAACTGTAGATCCCACTCAATTTGGTTTTGTGAAAGGTAGAGCATGCCTGCTCAACCTGGTTGACTTCTTTGAGTCTGTCACCAGAGCTGTGGATAAGGGCAAGGCGGTTCATGCAGCCTTCCTTGATCTGGCCAAGGCCTTTGATACCATTCCCCACGCAGGAATTATTGATAAACTCAGCAAACTAGGCATCAACCCCTATATCACTAGGTGGGTTGCAAATTGGCTCACAGATAGAACCCACAGTGTGAAACTAGTGGACTCCAAGTTAGACTGCTGACCAGTCACGAGTAGAGTCCCACAGGGATCAGTCCTGGGTCCTCTCCTGTTTGGCATCTATTTCTCAGAAGTTCAGACCAACCTGGAGGGGCTCTGCCTGACCAAGTTTGCTGATGACTGCAAGCTGGGAGCCATTATTAACTCCCCAGGTGATGTAGACATCCTACAGAAAGGCCTCACTGAGACCAATGACTGGTGTCCAAACCATGGCCTTAAGCTTAATGCTAAAAAATGTGTTGTCATCCCCTTTGGGAAAAAATAATTTCCCACTTATTACCACATTGATGGGAGCCCACTGAACACTGAAGGCATTATAAAAGATCTGGGGACACAGGTTGACAGCAACCTCTCCTTCAACCACCACATTGCCACTGTGGTCAGAAAGTCCTTCTATCTGGCACATCTCATTACCAAGGGTTTTGCATCCAGGAAGAAAGAGGTCATCAGCTCTCTCTACTCTTGCCTCATTAGGCCAATCATTGAGTATAATGCCCCATTTAGCATGTACCTCACTAGACACATGCAACAGCTGGAAAGGCCACAAAAGTACCTCACAAAGAGGATCCTAGGCCTTAAACACATGCCCTACATGGACAGACTCAAAATACTCCGGCTATTCTCTGGCTCATATCGTCTACTAAGAGGCAATCTCTGCTTGCTTTAAAAAGTCATGTCTTATCCAGCTCTGTTAGAAATGCTACATCTAAAGAAATCCAAATCCCTTCCACCTCATGCTCCAGAGGCCTCAACCTCATTACCACAATCAACAGAACATGCTGGAGAGACAGGTTCATAACCCAAAGACTGCCCATGCTCTGGAATAGACTTCCCATACATGTCAAGCAGAGCACCTCACTGTCCCTCTTCAGGAGAAATCTTGATGAGTGAATGGGAAATAGAAAGTTCACCCCAGGGATTACTGCAGTGGCTCTACTTAATAGAGGCACTGGGAACTAACATTGGGCGGCATGATGCTAGGGCACTTCTATATGGGCTAGGCTTGTAAAGGATCCAGGGCCATTAGCCTAGTACTCACCTATGAACCTGGAGCCTGGTCAGCATGGGGGGGAAAGGTTTGCAATTAGTTGTAGGCTTGATCCACATGAAGGATCCTGTATTAAAATTGGACCCTAATCTCCAAAGGATGACTCACATACAGATGTGGACCTATTTTCAACCTGCAGACTCGCACTTAAATGTCTGCCTGATCTCTTTGTAAGCATTTAGGTCTGGCCTGGTCCACATTCAGGACCAGCATGTAATGTGGGCCTGAAATCCATAGATGGGAGTGTAAATACAAAAAAAAATTGCTTTGCCCTTATAGGAAACAGACCACTTACGTGAGAGCCTAGTCCTCATGCTGAAGGAGACTTTTTATTAAATGCAGACTTGACTGTCTTTGGCATTGGGGTTTTCACATCTGTCTTAATTGTGCTACTTAAAATTTGTCTGCAGAGATGTGCTTATTTACTGCATTGTTGAACATGAACTTGTGAATTTCGAGGGGTTTGAGGAACTTTACAGTTACAAACTGAATTCATTTTTCATTATAAGCGAAAGGCACCAATGCATAAGCATCCAGGGCTCCTTTTCTTGACAATGCAGCCCTCATAACCATGACACTGCTTTACCTATTTTGCTTAATTTGTTTTAATTCTACAGTTTCCTCATAGCCATGAAACTCTGTTTATCATAGCCACTTCATATTAAAAAAATGACTGAATATGTAGTTCTTGATGCATGGCTGCAAGCTGTAGGACCATATGAGAGTGTTATTCCATTAACCTTATTTTTTAAGTCTATCACAGCAGATCATTGAGTCCAGATGATATTTCCGAAATATGTTTACATGACTAGTCATTCAAGTTTGCTGAGAAAATTGCTGCATATCTCTGTATTTGGTGCTAACAATGCCATGAATATGAATGTGAATATAATAAACTTTTAACCACTTCTTATTTCAAAATATTGCACAAACGTTGGTAAATAGTCTTTTGCTACATTATCCTATATTAAGATGTGCCAACCAATTGTTATTCATTTCACTTTTACTGATAGGTGAAGGCATGCAAGACAAAACATATCTATTTGCCAATGTTACCCCCCCAAGGACCAATTAAAATACCGGAGGAATGCCAGGCACCCAGTATTACTGCAGCACAGGTTAAAGCTGCATTGTCCAAGGCCAAGAATACAGCTTCTATGGGACCCGGCAATATCCCTGGATGTGTTCTATTTGAACTACAAAGTGAACTGGCACCACATCTGTGTGCCCTGTTCAATCACAGCCTTACCTCAAGCTTTGTCCTTACTGAATGGCGCACTGCTACAGTCATCCCTCTCCATAAAGGGGGAGCAACTACAGACCTTGGAATTATCACCCCATTAGCCTGATGAGTCTGTTATGTAAGGCTATGGAGTGCATCATTATGGACCTAATTAACAAGGATATAGGGAATCTCCAAACTCTAGACCCCACTCAATTTAGTTTTGTGAAAGGTAGATCATGCCTGCTCAACCTGGTTGACCTCTTTGAGTCAGTCACCAGAGCTGTGGATGAGGGCAAGGCAGGTCATACAACCTCCCTCGATCTGGCTAAGGCCTTTGATACCATTCCCCACTCAGGAATTATTGATAAACTCACCAAACTAGGCATCAACACCTATATCACTAGGTGGGTTGCAAACTGGCTCACAGAACCCACAGTGTGAAAGCAGCGGACTCCAAGTCAGTCTACTGACCAGTCACAAGTGGAGTGCCACAGGGATCAGTCCTGGGTCCTCTCCTGTTTGGCATCTAATTCTCAGAAGTCTAGGCCAACACGGAGGGACTCTGGCTGACCAAGTTCACAGACTGCAGGCTGGGAGCCATTATTAACTCCCCAACTGATGTAGACATCCTACAGAAAGGCCTCACTGAGACCAATGACTGGTGTCAAAACCATGGCCTTAAGCTTAATGCCAAAAAATGCGTCATCATCCTCTTTGGGAAAAACTCAGTTCCCACTAATTACCACATCGATGGGAGCCCACTGAACACTGAAGGCATTACAAGGGATCTGGGGGCACAGGTTGACAGCAAACCCTCCTTCAACCACCCCATTGCCACTGTGGTCAGAAAGTCCTTCTATCTGGCACATTTCATTACTAAGGGTTTTGCATCCAGGAAGAAAGAGGTCATCATCTCTCTCTACTCTTCCTTCATTAGGCCAGTCATCGAGTATAATGCCCCATTTGGCATGTACCTCACTAGACACATGCAACAGCTGGAAAGGCCACAAAAGTACCTCATGAAGAGGATCCTAGGCCTTAAATAAATGTCCTACATGGACAGACTCAAAAAACTCCAGCTATTCTCTGTCTCATATCGTCTTCTAAAAGGCAGTCTCTGTTTGACTTACAAAGCCATGTCTGAACCAGATCTGTTAGAAATACTACAACTAAAGAAATCCCAATTTCTCCACACTACATGCTCCAGAGACCTCAACCTCATTTCCACAATCAACAGAACACGCTGGAGGGTCAGGTTTATAACCCAGAGACTGCCCATGCTCTGGAATAGACTTCCCATACATGTCAAGCAGAGCACCTCACCGGCCCTCTTCAAGAGAAATCTTGATGAGTGGATGGGAAATAGTAAGTTCACCCCAGGGATCACTCCAGTGGCTCTACTTGATAAAGGCACTGCAAACTAATGTCGGGCAGCACGATGCCAGGGCACGTCTATAGACTAGGCTTGTAAAGGCTCCAGAGCCATTAGCCTAGTACACACCTATGAACCTATTTGAAGGTGTGATCTAGAAGATGGATGAGATCACATGCAGGAAAAAAGAGACTGCAAAGGGAGTTGAAAGTTTTTCCAAAATAAAAGTCATTATTACTGGGTTTCTTTTCTTTTTTATGTCACTATCCACAAATGGGTGTGGTATGGGAGAGCAACATGCCTATTGCCACCTGCTGGTGTACATACTATAGAAGGACTGGAGTATGTGAATAAAAGGTGAACAAAGTCAGGGAGATTTGAAATATGCCACGGTACTGTGATGTACCAAACATGAAAGTGAAGCAAGTCCACATTTTAAACCATATGGTATGTGTATTGCTCTCTGCTGCTGTCTGTGAAAAACCCTCAACTGTATCCTGAAGGAACTTTATAAAGGGGCATTATATTGTATTGCTAACTCCTGAAAAGATAACAAGAAGAAAAATGAATAAAAACAGAAACTGTGAAACAGTGTCTGCATTAGTTGTTATACACATTAATAATTGCCAACCTGGCACTCAGCATAGTCCCAGGAGGAAAGCAGTGTCCATTAAATCTATGCATGTAGTCACTTAACTTTCCCTTCATTTATTCACTCAGTGTGGCATAGAAAAATACAGCAATTTATTTTCCCAATTGTGTGTTGCATGTACCCAGTAAGGAATTCAGTCACAAGCTTTTTCCAGTTACAAAACAAGCTGATGTCTAACATCAGATCTTTAAATAGAAAGAAAAAAATGTAGTTTTAAGTTAGATTTCCTGTCTGATAGTACTGGTGTCTGCTAGCCAATTATGCTTATCCTGCCATGACCTTCTAATAATTGACTTAATGTCTGGTTCTTCTGTGTCAGTGCTTAAAAATCTCATATTTTACATCAGTTGACAATAACATTTCTTCCAGAACCCCTAAGTTATCCAAAAGGCAGGTGATCTGCTTAGCAATGCTGAACAGTTTTATTAGATTAGAAGTGCTTTTCATTTCTAAACTTCTGTGATACAGTCATTTAGACACTATAAGACTCCGGCACAAAATGCTGTTTGATGATATTAAAAATAAAAGCAGATTTTCCCAAATGGTCCATAAAACTATACCATGTAAAGAGTAAATATAGAACAAATACTTTGCGTGCCAACAAATTTAGAGTAACTAGTTGAGGGATGACTGTCAGTACCTATGGGTTTAGTAGAATTCGGTATTGTATAAACATTAAAGTTAATAGAATTTAGAACTGTTTAGCATAATCTGCCCCAGTAAAACACCTTTATTAGTCTACACCAACAAAGCATCCTTAAAAGCCTTCTAACCCCAATACACCACTCCCTTGTAGCTCACCAGTCTAAGGACTGGACACAGCATGGGCATGCAATTTTCTAATACTGCAGGTACCAGTATGATTTCATCATGTAGGGGTAAATGACCTGAGACATACCTCTCTGGACAATATGAAGAGAGATATTATGGAGCTCTCAGACTGTGTGTCTCATGCTTTTATGAGCCTAGCATTGAGCAGCATATTAAAATCACAAAGTATGATACCATAATATGAACAAAAGATGATTGAGTTTAACAACTGGCTGTCTTGCATGTGTCATTCTAAGGAGATCCAGTATTTGTGAACTTGGGCAGACATGGTTAACAGACCATGTTGTTTTTCCAAGAATGGTCTGCATCTGTCCCCTCTAAGCTTTCGAATACTGGCTAAAACTTTATCTACCCCTTTAGTGTTTTTTTAAGCCCGACATAGCGAAATCAACTCAAGGTGTTACTGCTCAATGCCAGGAGCCTAAATTAAAAAAAAAAACTACACTCCCTCCAAGCCCATCTCACATTTGGAAATATAGACATCTGTGCAGTTACCAAGACATGGTTTAAAGCAGCAGAGGGTACCATAGAAGTGTAAGGTTTCAGTGTCTTCCACACTTTTAGACCAGTAGATGCACAGACAAGGGCAAAAGGTGGAGGTGCCTCAATATACATCAGTAACAAATGTACCTCCATATTTGTCAAGCAGGATGATGTGCTGGAGTTCTTGCACATGTAGATCACCATAGACAAAATCATGCACTATATCCTACCCAGCTATAGGTCACCCTCTATGTCCCAGGAAACTCACAATGCATACTTTGACTTACTTGGAAAAAGTTACCAGCCAGCCTAACACTCTACTCATCATAGGAAACTTTAATTACCCTGCCTTCTATAGACTGGGAGTCCTACACTGTCTCAAATCTACAAGCACAGAGATTCCTGGACTTTGTAAATATAAACACCCTTGAGCAAACAGTGAAAACACATACTACAGACTCCAACATACTGAACCTTGTACTCACAAATATGACAGAATGCTGCAGCTTCTCCAATGTCTCATCTTCCCTTGCAAGGTCTGACCATAAAGCTGTCTCCTTCAAAATCAAAGTCAACCATTTAACCGCGATAAAACCCATAACAGTTAGGAACTATTCCAAGACAAACTACCTTTCATTAAGTGATAGTTTGTCAACATTTAATGCTGCTCTAAACCCCAAGAGCACAGCAGCCTACAATGAATTACTTTCAGAAACTCTGTACAACCATGTCAGTGGCTGCACAAGTGCTGCTGTACCTATCAAAAGTAAGCCCAGAACTAGGCCCAGAAATAAACCGCCCTGGTGTCACCCCAAATTAAACCGGATATACAATAAAAGGAAAACAAATTGTGAAAATCAGGAAGGGTAATTCCCATAAAGATAAAAACTCTCAGCAAATTAAATAAGCAACTAAAATGGCTAATTAGGTCAAACAAAGCCAACTTTGAGGTTATGATAGCTTCCCAGATGAAATATAAACATAAAGTCTTCTGCAGCTATGTCAAAAACCTCAAGGGCAGCACACAGCAATGTGTTGAACTGGTGACTAATGGTGCCACATTCACCGAGCTTGATATAAGAAGCCTGGTAGTGAACAGATTCAGTTACAACTTTATACCCCGTCATCCACCACCATTCCCCAAGAAATACCCTCAAACATAACTCCTTCAGCTATAACGGGGGAGCATGTACTGGCTGCAGCTGCTAAATCTAAGAACATGGCCTCAGTGGGCCCTGATAACATCCCAGGATGCCTCCTAAACATTCTAAAATATGACTTATCAGGATCCCTGGAATCATTATTTAATTATAGTCTTAAACAGCCACGAGAATGGAGGATTGTGACAGTCATCCACCTTCATAAGGTACGACCTTCAACAGATCATGTAAACTACACACCAATTAGTCTGACTAGTCTTACTTGCAAAGCCATGGAAAGAATTACCATGGAAATTATTAACAAGGACTTAGAAGACCTGCAGACACTGGATCCATCCCAGTTTGGCTTTTTCAAAAGAAGTTCATGCTTACTGAACCTGGTGGACTTCCTTGAAAATGTCACTAAGTTAATGGAATGAGGGAAAAGTGGTGTATACTGTCTACCTAGATCTGGCTAAAGCATTTGATATAATACCCCACTCGGGCAATGTCAACACAGGTGGGACTAGACATAAACATCTTTATAGTATGCTGGATAGTTGCTGGCTCACAGATAGGACCCAGGAGATTAAAATCGGTGAGGCCACCCCCACAAAGAGGCCGGTCACCACTGGAATACCTCAGAACTCTGTGCTGGGCCCACTCCTCTTCTTGGAGGTCAAAGCCAATGTCATAGACCTCTGGATGACAAAGTTTGCAGGTGATTGTAAACTGGAAATAGCCATTGAAGTCTTCCAAGATGAGAACACCCTTCAGGAAGGTCTAATACTTATAAATGTTAGGTGCCAAAGCCAGGGCTTAAAACTCAGTGCCTAAAAAATGCACTATAGTACCTTTTGGGAAGTCAACCACCCTGGTTAACTACATCATAAATAAAACACTCCTAAAAGTTGAGTCACTAGGCAGGGATTTGGGACCTCATGTAGATAGTTACCTAGCCTCCAACCAACACATGTCCAAGGTAGAAAGAAAATACTTCTATGTTGCTCAGCTTATAACTAAGGGCATGGCATCTAAGTTCAGAGAAGTCATTATACCACTGTACTCAGCCATCATCAGACCAGTCATACAGTATTAGGCCCCCAGAGGTAGGTACCTGACTAGACGCATGCAGTAACTGGACCCTCCACAAAAGTTCCTTACAAAAAGAATACAGGGAATAAACAAAATGTCCTACACAGAACACCTCAATATATCATACAGAACACTGAGAGATGATCTTTGGCATACAAATCATCCCTGGACCCTGTTTTGATTAAGCTTTTTGCATATCTGAAAAATAAATAGCATCAAAACTACTAAATCAAAAGACCTAAATTTTGCTTACGACATAAACAGGATGTGTTGAAGAGACATATATGTTTATCAGAGAATTCCCATTCACTGGAAGAGTCTCTCTATTCACGTGAAGCAGAGTTCCTCTCGAACCCTATTTAAGTGCAACTTGGACAGTTTGTTGGGTAATTGGAAACTCACCCCTGTTCTGGCACCTATGTCTCTGATGGACAGAGGCAGTCAATAAATCACCCCTTATATAAATCAAATTTGTGGGTCACATTTGGGTTGCACAGCTAGACTTATAAGGGCCCTAGTGGTTGTTAGCCTAGTATACACCTGTAACCTACTAAACTGTGAAATATCTTCCTGCATCTGTTTTTGGCTATGCTTTAAACTATACGCTTTCCTTTGTGACTCAGTAACCTTATGTGAGAATAACATGTAAAAGTGTTAATAAATCCTATATTTAATTTTAAATTATGTCTCCGCTAAGGCTGGTATTATGACAGCCCTACCCAATGTCATTTGGACATGCTCATTTCCCATTTCTTTCATGTAAAGACAAACTGCTCCACAAGTTACAGAACTGGTCATTTCCTCTCTTCAGAATTCTGACCAAGTTTTACACCTAAAAAAAGCATTATAGGCATTGAAGCATATGTACGGTGGAGTGTGAATGGGCAGCCACCCCGGGTGTATAGTGTGAGGGTAGTAAGACTGGCACATGCCAATCAGTCTTAAGTGCATTAGTGTTTTTCAGTTCTGAAAGGTGGTATAAAACTGAAGCACATTAACACTTCATTTTTTTTTTTTAGATCTGTTAGAATAGACCTGGCTTGGCACTTCAGGAGGAAAACCAGCTCGCGAATGGACATTTTCTTTGTTTATTCATGCATGGCAAGTTGAGGAGGCAACCGATCATAATATGGCAGCAGGCACTAAAATAATTCGTTAGATCACTCTGGGTAAAAGACCAGCAGTTGTATGGACTAAGAATCAGTGCTGGTACAACTTTGTCATGAAAGATGGATTTGCCTTCAATTAAACCCTTTCATTATGGAATACCAAGTAAGGTGGCTTTACACATGAGAGCTTTGCAGCTGTGAAATTCTTTCACCACATGTAAAATCAACCAGAAAAAAATCCTTTTTCATCAAAGGTATTGAAATTAGTTTTTCTAACATAAAATTCAAATCCCAAAGAGGAGAGATGGCCCTTGCTGGTGGTCTTATGAAAAAAAAAGACTCCTTTAAGGAATACTTTCATAGATGCCTGTTCTAAATCACAGAAAAGTTAGCAGACAGACAGCTACTGCCAAGACAGTGTACTGAGCTCTAGCATAGTTATCGCAGACAGTAAAGGTAAGCAGAATACTTTTTGAAAAAAAATTAAATTGCTGGGTGTCTTGTTTTTATTCATTTATTTTTCTGGATGCCATTTTGAAGAAGATCTGAACAACAGTAGTCTAAGTAATTTTGCACTTTGTATAGGACGTCCAAGAACAAGAGGAATTACAGGAAACAAATTTTACTTTAAAAAAAGAAGTGGAGTGCCTGCTTGATAGTTTGTTAATAGCAGTACATACATTTCAGGGTGAAATTGTACCCATTCATTCAAGCCCATTGATTGGTTTCTATCCACTTGTAACACACATTGTCTTGAATGTTTGGCAGGTTGGGAGTGTCAAAACAGCACACTGAATAAAAACACATGTAGAAGTTATTGAGTGTGATTCCTTCCACTATCATTTACCAGCTGTTTGCCATTCTTTCCTGGTTACTCCTGAAAAGGGGCACGTGTCCAGTAGGATTAAGCAATCAGCAAATTTATTAAAAATATATAAAACCACTTATTAAGTTATTTACTATTTGGTAACTGGGTAGGTGGGCTGGTCTGAAGACCATTCTCAGCCTTGACCCAAAAGTACAGAAACAAAAGCAAAAATCTAAAGGTCTGGCTGTTTGCAAGGACATTTAATGCTGTAAATTGTAGTTCCTGTGGTACACAGTTTGATTCCTTCAGTGCTAATATGCCTATTGTATGACACTGAGCAAGTCACTTAACCAGACAATGCTTGGAGGCAATTAGGAATTTGGGCTAGGCTCCTCAGTGGTCCCTGGACTGCAAGCCTAGTGACTACCTGCGAATATGAAAAACAACATGAATAATCAAGAAGCATGCATTACATAAGAACAATTGTACTATCTAACATTTTTAAAGATTCTCAGAACAAACATATGCTTGCTGTTGATCCATATGCTTTTTAGAGAGTGTTATATACAGAAACAGTGAAAGATGTTTGCCTGTCCACCTTGTAGTCAAATTACTCAACCAGTTAAACCAAGATTCTGAATAGTCTGTTTTGGTCTTGTCCACTACCTGTGGTATGGGTTTAGATTACTTTTGATAACCTGTCCCTTATCAGGTACAAATGAACAGCATTCGCTACCCAGAACTGTACATACCTCCCACCACCACCATGAATCAAGTAAGAAATCTAACACAATGTAGTTTTGGAGGGCAACTGCCCTCATAAATGTCATTCTATTTAATATAGATCTTCAGCAAAACTGATGCTGTAAAACCCACCACGATGAAGGAATTCAATCAGGAAACAAAACTGTAGTCCATAAGGTAATTTTATTCACGATAAAAACAGGATGATCTTCAGATCAACTCTATAACAAAACCATACCCTTTATATACTAATACTGATGCACCAATTATTCAATTATTAAATTAATTAGTAAAACAATTCTCAAAGTGCATCTAAAGGCCCTCCACCTACTTTGTGTAAGTTACTTAAAACCAGACAAAGTAGAATGCAATACAATAACTGAGGACTCATATCCAACTTTTTAAAACAGAAAACAGAAAACTCTCATCTTTATATATATAAGTATCACAAATAAAACAATTATAAAACTTGGGTATAGTATAGAAATGTTAAAAATACTAAAAGTTGAGACTACATAACAATATGATAAACTTGTGTAACATGTGAAAAATGTAATATAAGACAGTAGAAAACAGTATAGAAAGTTAAAATAAAATAAACACCTAACTTCCTAAAAAAACATGCTAAAACAAGAACGCTAAATATGCACAGATACTTAATGTGCTTATGCTAAAGGCAAAGCTTAAGAAAAAAACATTCAAGCATCGAGCATCCAAGCAGGGGGGCTAGTCCCCTCATTATACAGAAAACCCTGCTGGAAGAACACGCTCCTGAGCTATGACAGCATGCATCCCCGGCATGTCTTTCCTGGTATAGTCAGGAGCCAGTTCATTAGAGTAAGCAGAATGTGTAGAGATGAAGCGACTAGGTTAGAGCAAATTGGCCTCATGGAGGAACTGTTTAAGGATAGGGGATATGATAGTAGAATGCTAAAAGATATTAAAGAAGAAATATTGGGTTCTACGAGAGAGATTCCGTGCTCAAATAGGCAGAGAACAAGGGGTACTCACCATAGAACCCTGGACCAAGATAGAGTTAGGCTTACAGTCACTTACACTAATGACTATGCAGCTATAAAGAGAATTATAAGTAACAACTGGAAGGTCCTGATAATTGACCAAGACACCTTAAGTTTGGTAGGGAATGTACCTAGCATAGCCTACCGCAACCACAAGAACTTAAAGAGATTACTTTGTGACAACTTTAAATCATGTGAAGTACCAGCAATTGTCAATATCAGTAAGAGAGGGACTTATCCCTGCATGAATTGTAACACTTGCAGGTATATAAGCAAAGAACAAGTGTTTATTCATCCTACGCTGAGTCTGACTTTTAAGCCTAGATTTTATGCTAATTGTGAAACGCAGAATTTAATATATCTTGCAACTTGTGAACTTATCCCTGCATGAATTGTAACACTTGCAGGTATATAAGCAAAGAACAAGTGTTTATTCATCCTACGCTGAGTCTGACTTTTAAGCCTAGATTTTATGCTAATTGTGAAACGCAGAATTTAATATATCTTGCAACTTGTGAATATTGCACAGCTTTTTATGTGGGGCTGACTAAGAGATCCTTCAAGAAAAGGCTATATAACCACATTTAAGGAGCAGAATGCATATTATGGCCTACCCGGACCATACATTTTGTTTTAGGGTCTTACAGGTAGTAAAGAAAAGTATTAGAGGGGGGGATCAATTGAATAACCTAGAGATGGTTGAACTTGAATGGATTTTTAAACTTAGAGCACATGTGCCCCCAGGATTGAATGCCTATGTTTCCCTTAAGCCTATATTGAAAAATAGGGATTAATAGTGTCTTTAATTGTTTTTAGTAGTTATTCAAGGAAATATATACTTATACATTTTATTTTATTTTATGCATTCAACATGTATGTTTATACTTTTATATTCCTTACATATGGTTCCCTGTAGCCTGTTAGAATAGGATCTGGATCTTTGCTTGCCAGTATCCAATTCTTATATAGTAAACAGTAAAGTAGCAGATAGAAGAATATAAGAGGCACAGAAAAATGATAGGCATAGTTTTTATTCAAACTAAAGGGGTGGCGAAAGCCACATAACTATGGGCTAGGCTTATAAATGCCCTTGGGCAGATAGCCTAGTATGAACCTATGAACCTATAATGTTACTTAGGTTATTCATATGAAGTATTTATGTGTTTTCTACTTTTAGTCCTTTTATTAAGTTAATATTTAGTTTCATAAATGAATGTTTATTATTAATAAGCTGTTATATAGAGCATGAACAAAAGTTTGCCTCTTAACAAGTTTGTTGTTTAATATGCTTTATGCTCCATATAGCCAGCTAGATGAAGTTTTTTCTTAAGCTTTGCCTTTAGCATAAGCACATTAAGTGTCTGTGCATATTTAGCGTTCTTGTTTTAGCATGTTTTTTTAGGAAGTTAGGTGTTTATTTTATTTTAACTTTCTATACTGTTTTCTACTGTCTTATATTACATTTTTCACATGTTACACAAGTTTATCATATTGTTATGTAGTCTCAACTTTTAGTATGTTTAACATTTCTATACTATACCCAAGTTTTATAATTGTTTTATTTGTGATACTTATATATATAAAGATGAGAGTTTTCTGTTTTCTGTTTTAAAAAGTTGGATATGAGTCCTCAGTTATTGTATTGCATTCTACTTTGTCTGGTTTTAAGTAACTTACACAAAGTAGGTGGAGGGAGGGGTGTTGCCTTTAGATGCACTTTGAGAATTGTTTTACTAATTAATTTAATAATTGAATAATTGGTGCATCAGTATTAGTATATAAAGGGTATGGTTTTGTTATAGAGTTGATCTGAAGAAGCTATCATCCTGTTTTTATCGTGAATAAAATTACCTTATGGACTACAGTTTTGTTTCCTGATTGAATTCCTTCATCGTGGTGGGTTTTACAGCGTCAGTTTTGCTGAAATATTCTGTTTTGTTCGCTTTTGGACCCGCAGAGTATGTGGCATTTATTTATTTATTTTTTTAATATAGATCTTGTGGACTCATAAGTACTGTTTGCATTTTCCAAATGATATAAAGACTGAAACTCAAATATCTGTCATTATTTAGTGACTTCAGTCCTCGATGATTTGCCAGAAGACTTCAGATTTTATGAGGAACAGACCAAAAAATATGAGACAAAACTCTGGACATCTTGAGAAAATCCGGAGAGTTAAGAGGTATTGTACAAATGCAGTATACCAGAGTGGAAACTATAAGTAGCAAATGAGTGAAAAACAATTGATTAGTTACTAGGTTCCTTGTTAATTTAACGTGATACTACCTTTACTGACACGCTGTATCTGATTCTCATCAGGAGAATATAAGCCTTCTGCTCCCCCCCGTGCCTGGCATTGAGAGGCATTTAATGGTTAGATATATTATTCTTTACAATCTGACTGAGAAACTACTAACAGTTGGTATCTGTCAGTTGTATAAAAACAGTGATTACTGAACAAAGTTCCACAGTTTAAGTCGACCTTTCTGTACTTTAGAAAATATATGACACCGAGCAATGTATTTTTGTTTATTTTTCACAGTTCATATTTTTCTTACTTCTGATATTTAGTACTTCAGGGAACAGGCAGCATTAGAGACTAAATATGACCTAATAGGGGACAAATCCATCTAAAGCAACACAATTCCAAGGAGCTTCAGTCACTGTACTGTTCAAGAATAAAATCAATCAAACTGTCACTGATTCCTGTAATAGAACAAGTTAGATATTAGATAACTAAGAAATTGCATTAGTTCAGTGTCATTTTTTTATATCCTTTTCTTCAACTCAAATGTTCAGATGGCATTCTTTTTCTCATGATTGACATAAAAGTTTCAAGGAAGTGTGCACTTGCCATCCCTGATAAATTAACTCTGCCTCACAATTCCTTTGATTTTATGTCCTTGATGTGTCTCCTTGTCTCCTTTTCATCCACGGTCATCTTGTCCATGTAAAAATTGCAGGAAAACAATTCTGCCTTCATGGAAAAGCATTTCTAGCTCACAGTTCACTAAGTTCAGTACTCCTGCTATATAAAATGGTAGTCACAATACAAAATGAAAGCGGAGGAGCCATATTTAATGTACATAAATCATATAAAATTTTTCAGACTTAAAACATTTGGCCAAGTCAAACATTTGTGACATATACAAGCCAAGAAAAAAAAGAACAAAAACTACTTTTGTAATTGGCTTGGGCAAATAAAGCTAATGGCGGTGCAGATTCTAATGTTTAATACCTAATATTGGCTAAAAAAGGCAGAAAACAGTCTATGAATGCAATTGATTTATGTGTTGAGACTGTGTGTGTACTTTCTTCAGTAACCTCAGAATGTCAACAGTTTTACCAGTACAAAAGGCATAGAACTGAAAAGGCATGCATAACTGATACATTTATCATACTTACAGCAGATACCATGTCCCAAAAAGTCTCAGAAAGTGTGATAAGAGACTTAGGGACACAGGTGGACAGTGGTCTCACCTTCGATAACCACATCGCCACAACAGTCAGGAAATCCTTCTATGTGGCACACCTCATCACAAAGGGCTTTTCATCCAGAAAAAAGGAGGTCATTGTCCCACTGTACTCATCCCTCATTAGACCCATTATAGAATACAATGCCCCATTTGGTATGTACCTCTCAAGACATCTGCAACAACTGGAAAGGCCTCAGAAATACCTCACTAAAAGAATCACAGGCCTAAAGCAGATGCCCTATGCTGACCGCCTTAAAAACTCCAGCTATACTCTGTCACATATCGTCTACTCAGAGGCGATCTCTGCTTAACATACAAGGCCATGTCAAACCCAGAGCTGTTGGACATGCTACACTTAAAGAAATCCCAATCCCTCAGAGCTACATGCTCCAGGGATCTAAACCTTGTCATCACAATAAACAAAACATGCTGGAGGGATAGGTTCCTGACCCAGAGACTCCCCAGACTCTGGAATAGATTGCCCATACATGTCAAGCAGAGTGCCTCTTTGGACCTCTTCAAGAGGAACCTTGACGATTGGATGGGAGAAAGGAAATTCACCCCAGGGATCACGTCAGTCACCCTGCTAGACAGGGGTCCAGGAAAGTAAATAATTTGGGAAGAAATAGCCAGGGAATTGTTATGGCTAGGCTTGTATAGGCCCTAGGGCTGATAGCCTTGTACCAACCTATGAACCTATGAACCAGTGTAACATCATTATGGACCATTCTTTCAGAATAATGGAATTTTTAAATTTTTCCAAGTAGTAGCTGTGCCTCATTATTGACTAATTATGGTCATAAATTGAAACCACTTGTCTGAGTAAGCTGTTTAAGTGTATAAAACAAAGATAATAACTTATTATTTCACAATATGTCAGTCTAACCTACCATATTAAAAAGTTATGTGTTTGAAGTAGTGTACATGAATAGGGATATTCAGAGAGTATAGATACAGCAAAAGTACACTAGAGGGTGCAGTGCAGTCAGAGACAATTGTTTGTATAGTTGCAGAGTTAAGGATTCACTTTCCCAGAAACAATTTAACATCCATGCAGTTCAGAGTGTAAAGCCTCAGGAAGATATTGCAGGGCTAAGTGATGCAGGATTACAAAAGCACAGTCATAAATCCATTAGTAGATGTTGAAAACACTACGCTGATGTAGTTATCGGACTTTCTTTATCTAATAGAAAATGACTTAGAGCTACAGTGATTGAAAAACATGCTGAAAGGGTGGCTAACTGACAAGGAAAAGTTGCATTACTAATTCAAATCCTCTACTCCTACTGTATCAAAATTCATGAATCACAGGGACTGATGTTCAAACCCACGAGTGATTGTTTAAAACCAGCACTATAATCTCATGATAGGTATAATACATGAAATGCATTTGGAAATTGTTAAGTGCAATGAAAGGGTATATCACATCATAATTTGGCTAGAAATGCTCAGAAAGATTCAACCCCCATACCCCTTAAATAAATATACCAACTCTGAGATTGTACTGCAGTGGGGAATGGGCAGTGGTCACCATGGTGGCCGAGTGGTACTTTTCCCAGGGTTTGTTTTCAATGTTCCAGGTGTTCAATATGTTCCAGTTTTGCCAATGTCATTTTGATGATATGGTCTTTCAATATTTTCAGGTAGACCCTAAATAACCATATATCTCTTAGGGCTGCAGTTTTAATATACAAGAAATTAATGCCATTTCGTTAGGACCAGAGCAATTAATAGCATTTAAAACAGCTGTCACCATAAATCACTTTTCTCTAATCAATCACTCCATGGTCCTTCCCTAAGATTGTTATCAACCTTATCTAAAGTGAAGAATAGGAACTGATGTGTAGGGAATTGTTCATTATGCTTGTATAAGACATTGTTGGTCCTAGACTTAACTACCTGTGTCACATAAATAGATGTAGTTACATTCCATACCTTTCTTTCAATTTTACCTATATAAAAACCAGGGCAATGCTGACAAACTAGCTAGGCATATAACCCCTCTAGAATTACAATTGTAGTACCCCCTAACATTAATAAATTGTTGATGTACAACCACTCTGTCCCCTAACATATAGTAACTCTTATTGCAGTTGCCACATTTAAAAGTACACTATTTTAGGCTAGTTTCTGATAGCCCTACTATCAGTACTTTTCACATAGTTTTCGAGTTATTTACCTCTCTTGTTACACTACACAGGGTCTTTGCCCCAGTTTTTTCAGGTAGATCACAATTATTTAAAAACAGAGCCTAATTCTTCTCTTTTATTTGCCTGACAGTATCACAATCAATGCTATTAGTAATAATTTTGTGTAATCCCCGCATTTCTACCTTGTATGTCTACCCTATTTTCTTTTGAGTTTATCAATGGACAATATAACACGGGACTTAATTTTGAGACTACTTCATCTACAATAGGTTTAAAAACCTGAAGAGATACCCTCTACTTAAAATTTATTAATCAACTTGTTACACTGTATACTAAAAATATCAAATTCTGAAACCATTCTTGCCAGCAGAACCAGCTAGTCCTTCACAGCTGCTTTCTTTTGGTGCCTAGGATGGCAACTAGTGAAATGTAAAAGTGAAGTTGAATAAGTTTGTTTCCAGAAAATATCTGAAACACATTTTTTGATGTAAAGGGTCTTTACTTATTTCAATGTCCAAATAACTAATTTTATCTTTGCCCACTACGTTTGTGAATTTTAAACAAATTGTGGTCTAACTGATATAAGTTCATAGGTTCATAGGTGAGTACTAGGCTAATGGCCCTAGAGCCAACACAAGCCTAGCCCAAGAATATTCCCAGTTGTCCTGTGCCCCTATTGAGCAAGGCTGTTGAAGTGATCACTGGGGTGAATTTCCTGTTACCCATCCACTTGTCAAGATTTTTCTTGAAGAGGGCTAGTGAAGTGCTCTGCTTGACACGAATGGGGAGTCTATTCCAGAGTATGGGAAGTCTCTGGGTTAGGAACCTGTCCTTACAGCAGGCTCTGTTTATTGTGGTGATGAGGTTGAGGTAATTGGAATGTGTGGTGTGGAGGGATTGAGACTTTTTTTAGATGAAGCATGTCAAGCAACACTGGGTCAGACATGGCTTTGTATGCCAAGTAGAGATCGCCTCTAAGTAGGCGATATGAGACAGAGTAAAGATGGAGTTTTTTTAGTCTGTATAGGGCATGTGTTTGAGTCCTAGGATCCTCTTTGTGAGGAATTTTTGTGACCTCTCCAGTTGTAGGTGTCTAGTGAGGTACATGCCAAATGGGGCATTGTACTCAATAATGGGTGTAATAAGGGATGAGTAGAGAGGGATTATGACTTCTTTCTTCCTGGATGAGAAACCAAAAATATAAGCAAAAAACTCATCAATTTTGTCATGTTGGTTGCATTAAATAATACAAATATCATCAAGGTACCTGGTGTAAAAACACCATCCCCAGGATTTAATAAAATCCATGTAGGCTCCGTGTAGAGCCTACATGGAATGTATCTGTGTACATGGCCATGGTTCCCCCTCAGAAGAGCACCATGCATATTAATGATGGTGAACTGCTGAGGGAGAACATAGGAACATGGTTATTGAATCAGTGTAGGAATAAGTGTAGAGGCTACCCATGGTCATGGATGGCCTGTACTGCACCCTGCTACTGTTGAAATGCTGTGAATTGGGTCAAATGTGTAATATTTAATTTAAGTATTTTTTCCCGTTTTGTGCATGTTTGCGCTGTGCAGAGTGCAGCAATGCCAAACTGTGCTCACATATAGACAGATGACACCTGCCAGACATCTAACAATAGAAACCTTTAGACATTAATTATCATAATTATGTATTTTTGCAATTTTAAATATTTTTTTTTTCTGTTTTTTTTTTTTTTAATTGCTGTTTGTATGGCATGATGGAAAGCACCACAGAGCCGAGCGGCCCTCATACATACATAGCCAACAGTTGCTAGACATCTAAAAATAGAAACCAGATGTAATTATTTATATCCGGTTTATTTAAGCATGTTTGCTTGGTGTGGCATGGTGCTTAGCAACACTAACAGGTAGCCCAGTAGTATGTGTGAAGGTATACTAGTTTTCATAATATCCAAGTAGCTAAGGGGGTAGAGATACAGCCTAATGTTTAGTAGGTCCTGGGTTTGAGTCCACAGCAATGATAAGATGTCTATAAATTAATTTATTATATATGTTTAATTTTAAAGACAAATTTGTGAAATATGGCACTGCTGCACTGGGCTGAGCACTTCTTAAACATGCTAACAGCTAGTTTTGTTTGTGCAGTGCTAAGCTGAGCTAAATCCCCAGTTGTGTGAATTTTTACACTGCCTAGCTGCACTTAGCTGGTTTGTGCACTGCTAAGCAATGAGGTGCTTTTTTGAATGTTGCTCAATGATGTGTAAGGGTGGGAAAACAGCCTATATTAAGTGCAATAGGCTGGAATTCTGTAAAAGTCTTTGGAGAATTATCTACTGTGGATATGACAGGTGGTGCTGGTGAAGGTACATGCTTTTGGGTGCAGAAATGGGGTATTCAGGAGTCCAGGGCCTTTGTTGGGCTCCTGGTTAAAAATTATGAATCCAGGTTACTGCAGGGAGGTTTGCAGCGCTCAGAGTGTGAGTCGGAGGCCTGGGGCTGGTTGGCCAGGGAATTCATCAGTGTTACTGGTATTCCCCGCACAGGTGAGTAGTACCGTCACCATTATGATGACCTAAAGAAGAGAAAGAGGGGAACCTTGTACACCTGGGTCCAAGACACTACACCAGGGAATGCCCCACAAATATGTAAGTAATTTTTCCTCTGTTTTACCAATATGCAAACTGAATGTCTGCAGAACTGGTATGCATAATGGTATGCTTTTCTCCCAACAGCTGCAGCTGAGAAGGCTTGCAATGTTGAGTCCTATGTGGGGCACCTGGCCAGGTTGTGCCATGAGTGTGGTATGTACAGATGTATTATGCAAACTGTAGTGGAATAAATGGGCAAGTAAAGTTGTAGTGCAATAAATGGACAATAACAACTGTATTGCAAATAAACAATAAACTATACCAATAACAGTAAGCAAAATGGTGTACAGCAGGATTGTGTTGTCATAACCATTGCAGTAGAGCTGTATGCATTACTTGTCTATGCCAAGGTTGCTGCAGTCAAGTGTAACACTGTAATAGCTGTGGAATGCAGAAGTAATGGTCTGCAAACTGTATTGTTTAACTCATAGTATGGTCCAAGGCTGTCTCCAGGCCAATATCAGTGACATAATGCTCTCTGTTCCTCCTTTTTCAGATAATAAAGGTATATGGCTGAAGTAGCCCAGTCTATGGGCAGATATTGTGTGGCCTTCACAGACATTTATCAGCAATACCAATAAAGTGTTAAGCAGCATTGTTAATTCCTACAGATATCTGATTTAATAAATGCATTATGGCCGTATGCCATACATGTGTGTTCTACTGTCACTGCAGTCAAGTACACCACTGTAATAGTTCTGTAATGCAAAACCAGTTCAGTCACATAATGTTGTCTCTTTCTACTACTCCAGGAACAAAAGGTATATGGGTGAGGTAGCCCATGTTATGAACAGATATGATTATGGTTACATTTCACAGACACTTATCAGCAATAGAAATTAAGTGTTAAGCAGCATAGTTGAGTCCTAAAGAGATTTGTTTCAATATATGCAGTACAGCTGCATGCCATGCATGTGTGTTCTAATGTCACTGCAGTCAAGTACAACACTGTATTAGTTCGAGAATGCAAAATGGATTTAGTCACATAATGCTCTCTTTTTCTCCCACTCCAGGAACAAATGGTATATGGTATATGGTTGAGGTAGCACATGTTATGAGCAGATATGATTGTGCTAACACTTCACAGACAGTTATCAGCAATACCAATAAAGTTAATTTTTTTTGCAGGTGTCCCCTGCAGTCACAGCTATTGGGTTCTATTCCCATGCCTGCCAACTAAGGCATGATGGATGTCTAGATTATGTACTGTACAAAAACATGCCTCTCAATTGTCACAATTTCATGTAATGTAATTAAAATTGCATAATCCGTCTGTCACAGGATTACCAGAAAAATGATTACCTGGAATGCAATGTATTACCAAATCTTCTTTCAGAACCCCTTGGTAGTTGTAGAATTCCACATTATGTGAAAGTGTTCTGTGTAGTAGTGTACCTGCATTTGTTATTGCTTGGCCCATACTGACCCATGCTAACAGCTTGAGAGGTATATTTACATGCTACATCAGCTATAGCAGCATTGTAGTCACTGTACTCAGAACTGACAATACATGCCTGTAGAGTATTTAGTAGCAGTGTTTTCAGGGATATAGTCTGCATTGTCAGTAATGGATTATTTCTCACTCTCTTTCTCCTCATCCTTTATCTTCATTTATTTATTATTGCTATATATTATTATTATGATTTAATATTAACATATGTTGTTTAACTATAGTTTTGCAAAATGTGATGTAATATTGTTATATGTTATTATGATTCACTATTAATATACTTTGTTAAACTATTTAGTTGTCCTTATGGTTTACTTTTTACTGGCATGCTGTTACCATACTGACTGTTATGTTATTTACTGTTGTGTTACACATACTATAGATTAATATGTATTTGTATGAATTAAAATGATGTTCCATTCAGTTAATACTAACAATGGGTTGGTTATTATTCACCTTAACTTATTGCTATACCTCATTCACCACAGCACAAGGTAGGCCGGTTCCGGCTGATCAACCTACCTTGCCTCAAAAGGCTATGGCATCAGGTCCCAGCACATCTGGAACTCAGACTGGTGGTGCCCCCTTTGCTGCCCCTGTACTACCTGCTGTATTGGGTAGTACCGCCCTATGGGACAGGGCCTGGCCCCCCCCTCTGGGAGTGGTGGTGGAGGGGGTGTTGTCATTTGGGATGAGCTGCTGGTCTTGGTGTGGAAGATAGTCTACCATGAGTTTGACCATCACCTGCCCTGGTTTGAGGGCATGATGGCCAACCTGGTGAGGCAGCCTCACCCCCATGCCCAGCCTCTAGCACTGCCACCCTCAAGGGAGTGAAGGAGCAGTGCCTACAGTCCCATGGGTGGGGATATGACTCATGCTGCTGCTGTGTGGAGGCACATGGGACTTGGATTTCACAACACCCTCCCTATTGAAGGTGTTCATCCCCCTCTTGTGACACAAACCACCCCTGATGCTGTCTTGTCTGTCTGCAAATGCATCCTCACCTACACAACTTACCTTCCCAACATATACCTATGTCCCTTCCCCAACATTCCACTCTCACCTTAAAAATAAAAAAAGAGGGCACATGTCCCAAAAAAAATATTGTCCCATACATTGCTCTCCATATTACACATGTGTCAACTGGACACATGTACTTTGGTCCAAATGGCTTGACAATGCAGTTATGTTGTCCTCACCCCTCTCTCTGGGGTTGAGAATTCAAAGTAATGTACAAATTCTGTCAAAGTGCACATTTGTTGCTGTAGAAGAAATGGATAGCTATGGTTCTTTCCTACACCCTTCCTGCACATCCCTACCTGCCTTCACTATGTTTTTCCCCCTGCATGCACCCCGTTTCACCACTTTCCTATCTCCCCATTTTTCTTTTCTTTATATTTTTTATTGCATTGCTGCATGGTGCACCTCATCACACAGCTTTGCTAAGCTAAGCTAAATAGAGCTATATTCACTATATGTGTTTTTAAACTTGTAATAAAATAGACAGCTGTCCCATATTTCGAACCCAAAACCATCGCACCTGCATACCACTGCATTAACCTGCCAGGCCACACAACTATTAAGTTAAACAGGTGGTTTAAATGAAACATAGTAATTGCCAGTTACAGTCATTAAGTGTGTCTCAGCGGAGTTGCATGCCACACCGCTCAAACTTGATCAAAAACTAATGGAAAAAATGGGAGTGTATCTTGGACTGTGGTGCAATAATACACCAGTAGAAAGCCAAATACATAATAATGGATGTAAATATGGCCTGTGATAGCAGGTAAATGTGCACTTTTATCATCAACATGTAGAAAGACACCTGTTAAAGCATTAATGGCAAAATACATGTTCAACTGGGACCCTGGTGCACACATACATCCATATAAAGCCATGCACATACTGATGGATGTAGAAAATGCGCGTCACAGTCTCATGTGTGCACATATATCTTGCAAATACACCTGCTGCAGCAGTGACTCAGTAGCTCAGTCTGTTAATCACCTTGCAATCAGTACATTTTGCCACACACAGTCCTGGGTTCAAATCCAGTGGTGTCTAGAAGTGAATTTACCATATTACAAAGACAGCAACTAATGACTGAGTCATGTACACTTTATCCACACAATGAATTTCAAATGATATGTCTGCTTTTCACTGATGGAAGTCATAGACCTGCAGGTTGGAACACACTTCACATATCCCTATAGCAAAACTATATGTGCATAAAGTGTCATGCCATGCATTAATGTGCATTCACACAGAATTTCAATGCAGGCACTGTAAATGAGGGCCACTAATATCAGAGTGCACCACATAATCCTTCCAAAGTCATTGTGTAGATTATCACAGTTGCACAGCTAACATACACATTGGAAGTCCCTGCTTGTAACAAGACCTGCCCTCATACATGCTGCAAATTACTACTAGACTGCAACACATGGTCTGGCAGTTGCCCAAATGGTGGACATATTCTTATATTTATGCCCCATCTTACCCAAGGACACACCAAACATGTTGCCTAGTACTCTGTTACTGATACCATTGCCTAACATACTTACCTTAACACATGCCTTATTTGGAGTGGAAAGGGTAGCCTCACTCTGGCTCTGCGTCTACAACAAGGCTGGCACAGCTCCTATAGTTACTCTTACAGCTTGTTGTCCTCCAAAGTGTTCATACTTTCTGCCTATGCCTATTACCAGTAGCAGCAGCTGCAGCACTCTATGGTAAGGTTTCTGCTACAGACCACTCTCTGCAATGATGTAGTCTCCTCACCCCAGTAATGTCCAGCACAACATATCAGAAAGGGGCCCTAACCTACATGAAGGCCTTATATATTGTACAATGGTTACATGTCATTGGCTGATGATAGTGCAAATCAACTGTGTTAGCTGCAATTAGCATTTCAGACCTACAGATTGGTTTAGAGGTAATCACCTGCTGATGAGAAACATGTTTAAAGGCAAGCAGCTGGCTATAGGGAACCAGCCTGTATGAGACTTTCCTCACACAGAGCACACCTTTGTGAAAACTTTACTATCACCACATATCAACAGAGAAGTACTGCACTCCATCAGGTATGCAACTGATTTTGTGTACAAGAGGATGCAGATGGGTGAATAGACATATGGGGAATAGGGAATACAGCATTAAGCCTGTCATAGACCTGTGATAATCACATGTCATTGATCGCTTGCTGTCTTATCCATACACAGGATGCACTATACATCAAGGATGCATTGTCTGTTGTCATTGCAGCACACTGGTCTCATTGGACTGTCCCTTTATAGTGGTTGTAATAGCACACTGCTAATTGTTTGACACTGTTCTTATGATGTATTATTAGGGGGATTGCTCGTAGGGGACACACCACAGGAGACCCGAGCATTGGGTGTATGATCATACAGCAGTATCTGTCATGGCACATATGGGAATACCTGACTATTGCTACTATCTCAGTTGCATCCACACACTTAGTATGTTTGAACACTCTGGAGTATGACATGTGTGAGCAAGCAGTGGATCTTGCCAGCCATGTTGTCCTTGATGTATCTCTACATAGTGTATTTCCACGTACGTGATCCTGTAATGTGGTCCCCTCTTTTTGTCTTTCAGGAATTATGTATCATAGATGCCAATTCACCCTCCTTTGATGTGGAAAATGAAATTATACTTGCTGGACTAAGGCAACATCATCACATCCTACTGTCCAGGGGGAGGCAAAACAGGGAACAACGGGTTGCACTGTGGGCAGACCTTGTCATGATGTGAATAGCATGGGCCGTCAGGGCAGGACATATGAGCTGGTTCGACACTGTCTAACAGACATTATCAATGCTGCATGATGAAGGACAACAGATGTAGCCAGGGATCATGCTGTCACTGGTGGAGTGCCTGCAGCGGAACAACCACTCACGGCCACTGAGGAATTCATGGTGAACCTAGGCACACACGACAGTTCCCAGGTATCCATCACACCATATATTGTGAAGGGGTGCAACAGTTTCCACAGCAGAGGAGCATGCAGGTAGGTGTACTGTGATCAGCAATATAATACTGCAGCAGTCAGTGTGTCAGGCTGTACATACTTTTATGTGGGTTTCAGGTCTTAGGTCTTGGGAGGGTTACCTCAGTTGTACTGTCATACTCAGAATGTGACCAATACAACAAGTAACACAGTAGGTACTGTACATGTGAGATATATGGATGTATTACCTTGTTGTGCAGCAACATGTGTTGGTACTGACATTACCTCGCGCTCAACTTTTCACAGGTCCATCAGGTAGTGGTCAAGGCCATGATATTGGTGATTATTTCATACACAATAGTGCAAATATACATGTATCACTTTTTTGTTTCTTATCACAGGTGACCGGGGGGTTGGTCTCTGTCCCCTAAACAACCTGAGGTCAGTGTCCCTTTGGACAATGATGATGATGGTGGGCACAGTGAGGCACAGGTGGGGGTGTTGAGAGCTGAATATTTCCCAGAGGTAGACATCCCTGTTTTGCCTCCATTGTCACTACACACAGTCAGTATACCACACATACTCTAACCCCAAGGCCACAGATATTGGACAGTGAGAGGGTGGGGACATTGAACAGAAAAGTGTGGCAACTATGGCTCAAGTGAGTTTAGACACTGGCCATAGCCAGAGAGCTGGTGAGGTCCTACACAGGCGGATTGACAGGGGTAATTGTAGGAGGCCTACTGCCCATCTACCACATGTTGCCGGTGTCACATCACAGGTCACGTGGTGCATATTTCGGGCCTTCATGGAGGCACAGGCATGTTCTGAATGGAACACCAGATTTATGCTTAGGGTTATCAATGCAGCACAATCTGACATCCATGACTGCCTCCACCATACTGGGGACATTCTAAATCAGTTGACTGCTGCAGTGGACAGAAGGTGGGCTCAGACAGTGTCTGTCTTGGACCGCACATTGTCTGTGCTGGTATGTGTCATTGTAGTTGAGTGTCGGACTCATGGACGTAGGTCAGCAACCCCATCTGCTGAGAGGCCACGTGGCCATGCACAATCATGCTCCAGCAGTGGCAGTACATCCAGCACTACAGAGGGTAGTGTGCTGTCCACATCTTGACATGGTAGGCCATGGGCTTGTGGTACTGAGTGTTCCTGTGGGGGACATGGTCCCAGCAACAGCAGTTACTGTCAGGTACTAGCACCACTTCTGACCTTGGGCATGGAGTTGCCAGTGCAATTCCTGGCGAAGTCAGTCCCCGTGTTTGGGGCCTGAATGGTGAACTGTCAACTCTTCCATGTATGGTCCAAAGCTGTCCAACATACACACATGTAGGGCTAGCACTGAGCTTGACTGTATACACACACACACTCACACACCACCGTCAAATGCAGGTCACCTACAGACACACACAGCACCTTTCCATGGTCCATCTTGCTTGCTTCCCTTCCTGACTCACACACATGCTGTCAACTGTTTGGGTCAGCCTAGGCCTTCTGCACCCCCACACAACACCCTGTGTAAGTGATGAAACCTGTGCCACATCCCTGTCATCCAAGCCATTGATGCAGGGAAATGCAGCTATGTGTCTGATGCACAGGGTGACTATATTAGTTAACATGTACTTGTGTAATGGAGTGTTGTTTTTCCATGCCACTTGTAGTGATTAATGACAGATACTATATGCTGGCATTTGTCAAGAGTACACCACATACTTTTGAGTGCATTATGTTGTATGATGTTGTAATGGCTGTATACTTACATGATGACAAGTGTGTCACTGACCTGTTTATGTTTCTGTTTCAGGGGTCTGTTGGGATAATCTATGGATACACAGCAGCAATATGTCTTTAGCAAGGTACAGCAGTATAAGTGCATGGCTCCATAGGTTCACATGTGTATAAAAGGCTAACAAGGACAATGGCAGCATTCAACCTACTCATGCATCCCTAATCTGTGAACAGGTCTGCTACCCTTGATAAGTGTCACCAGGGTTTTAGGAACTCACACATCTACAAGCTGTGGTGATGGTGATGACCCATCTACAAATATACTGTGTCCAGTACAGACAGTTTCCCGACACCAGTTATGACTGTCCTACTCTGCATCCCATTGTGTAACTTGCACATGATGTGTGTCACAGCAGATGTGTGCTTCACATGCATGGGGGGCCTCTTTCATGTAAAGTGTACTGCATGTGTTGCATACCTCTCTCTCCAGCATGTACTATGTATACCACAGTAATGTTGTGGGCATGTAGAACAGGTGAGACATGTGTTAGTCCTGTCATGGATATGTAGGAGGTAAACAGTGGGATCTGATACTTCCCTGTATGGAGCCAGATACATCCCCTCCAAAGCATTTAGGGGACAGACTACACATGTACGGTCATGACACAGACAGCATAGGACATGTTATCTATGCTGTACCATGGAACCTGTGTGGCTGCTACAGTTGTATGATAGGCCTGTGTAGTGACATAGGAAGGGTGCCATTGCACACATTGATAGCTGTGATGACTGTCACATTCACTGCACAGTCTGGGATTTACATCCCAAACCTATCAGTGTAAGGTGTACAACAGTGAATGGATCCCCATATCTTACCAACCAGTGACAGTCAAAGGCTCCATAACTCTCTGTGTCCATAACTCCATGTGTAATGGCTCAACTATGTATGGCGTGCGGACATTACAATATTTTGCAGGGGTGGATAGTATTGTGCAGTCGTTGGCACTTAGTCTTTGTCAGTGACTCAAAGTACAACTGACTGTGTTTTAGGCCATCCTGGATACCTGTGGGAGTATGCATATTGGGAGCTGTCATAATCACCTGTTAATGTACTCAGTCAGACGTCACTGGCACTGGCTGTGACTGCAGAGAGGGAATAGGTAGACGGGGTATACCAGTAATGGAATATGGTGAACCCCACTGGTGACTGGCGTCATTGCAGCGCAGGTCTCACACTGCTGTCTTCACAGAATATGACTTTCAGACACCTGCCTATCCACCAGCTGACATAACACTCTGTACATGATGTACACAGTTTCCCACAAGGCCTGCTGGCCTAATATTGTCATACACCTTGTCAGGCCATGGTTGGTGGAGTGAGACATATGTCCAACATCCATTGCATAGTTTAACAGTCAATAGGCTCTGTCCTTTACAGCCGTAGGCATGATCTGACCTTGAGCAAATGTAAGAGTGTTTGGACCAGTAAACCAGAAAAGCACTCGGACAGCTGTTTACGCCCCAGGACCTTTATTAACACAGCACAGAACAGTAGAATAACGCTGATTACTAACAGTACGTTTTTGTCCAAGACTTCTTCAGAATAACCATCTAAGCCACATCCCCCATTTTATAACACAAGTAATTCACATAAATCATTCAGTAACTGATAAAATTAAGCAAAATTAATGGACCACAGTTACTTAACAAAAATTAATTAAACAAAATTTAAAATCAATTCAATAATGAAGGAAATAACTCCTCTTCATACAATACTTCACTTACTACATATTCTAAAGATACTTACATGTTAAAAACCTTATTTAATAAATATATTTAAAATGTGCAAATGAATAAATAATCAATTAAAAATGCTACCATTTTCAGTATATGAACACATACAAAAGTCAATACTTTACTTACCTCTAGTGTCCAAAATATGTATAACACTGAATTCTAATAGTTCATAATGTATCAAATCAAAAAAAGAATGTAAAGATTTAAAACACTTGTACAAACATGGAATTGTTAAAGACATAGCCATAAATATCACATAACCTATTAAAATCACTGATAAAAAACATTTCTGTATAAAAGACATTTCTATATAAGGGACATTTCTATATAAGGGAACATTTCTATATAAAAAACAATTCACTAACTATTAATCACACATTTTTCAGTGGTAACTTCAACTATAATTTGGCTGCTCTTAATTTCAACACAGGTGCCAGGGAGACCATCTCATTTAGGCCTGGCCATTTATTCGCTTCCAAGACCAATTGCCAATATACTTCTCTATATTCTATTTGGGTCTCCCAAGGTCCCCCTCAAACATCCATTTAGGTTCATAGGTTCATAGGTTCATACTAGGCTATCTGCCCTAGGGCATTTATAAGCCTAGCCAGAATGTGTTTGGCTTTCGCCACCCATTTTAAATTTATTTTGCTATGCCCTTTTTCGAGGTTAGTATACTGTGCCTCTGTCTAACAGTGACACAGAAGTGATACCCGGGGTAAACCTACGATCTCCCATCCACTCATCAAGATTCCTCTTGAAGAGAGTCAATGAGGGACTCTGCCTAACTTGGACTGGGATTTTATTCCAGAGTGAAGGGAGCCTCTGGGTTATGAATCTGTCCCTCCAGCATGTCCTATTTATTTCAGTGCTGAGGTTCAAGTCTCTCGAGCACATAGCTCGATGGGATTTGGATTTTCTGAGGTGCAGTATGTCCATTAATTCTGGGTTGGACATGGCTTTATACATCAGGCACAGATCACCTCTGAACAGGCGGTATGCCACTGAGTAGAGCTGGAGTTTCTTTAACCGGGCAGCATATGGCATCTGTTTGAGCCCTTTGATCCTCTTGGTGAGGTACTTTTGGGGTCTTTCCAGTTGCTGCAGGTGTCTGGTAAGGTACATCCCAAAAGGGGCATTGTACTCAATTATGGGCCTGATGAGGGATGAGTAAAGAGGCACGATGACCTCCCCTGATCTAGATGTGAATCCCTTCATGATTAGGTGGACTATATAAAATGTTTTTCTAACCACTTTTGCCACCTGGTTGTCAAATGAGAGATTGTTATCAACTTGGGTCCCCAGGTCCCTAATTACTTCTTCTGTACTTAATGGATTACCACCTATGTGGTAATTTTTGGGCACAGTGTTTTTGCCAAAGGGGATGACTATACACTTTTTGGCATTTAGCTTGAGGCCATGGTTCTGGCACCAGTTGTCTGTTTCTATGAGGCCCTTTTGGAGGATGTTTGTGTTGGTTGGAGAGTCGATTATGGTGCCCAGTTTGCAGTCATCTGTGAACTTGGTCAGCCACAGTCCTTCTGTGTTGGCCTGTACCTCCGAGAAATATATACCGAACAAGAGAGGTCCCAGGACTGAGCCTTGTGGGACACCACTTGTAACTGGTTTGGAGTCTGACATGGCTCCAGCAATTCTAAACATGTGAGTTCTGTCCTTGAGCCAGTTTGCAATCCATCTAGTGACATAGGGGTTTATATTTAAGCTGGTGAGCTTATCTATAATGCCCAAGTGGGGTATTGTATCGAAGGCTTTTGCGAGGTCCAGGTAGGCTGTGTGGACCACCTTCCCCTTGTCAATGGCCTTGGTGACTGTTTCAAAGAAATCAACCAGGTTTAAGAGGCAGGATCTGCCCTTAACAAAGCCAAACTGGGAAGGATCCAGTGTCTGTAGGTCCCCAATATCTTTATTTATGAGGTCCATGATGATCCTTCCCATAGCTTTGCAGACCAAGCTAGTCAGGGTTATGGGGCGATAGTTTCCAGGATCCGTTGAGGCACCACCTTTATGGAGAGGGACCACTGTTGCTGTACGCCACTCTTTGGGCACATATCCTGTAGTAAGGCTGAGATTGAACAGTAGTTTTATGTTTGGGTTTAGCTCTTCTTGGAGTTCATGTAGGACGCAGCCCGGGACACTGGCTGGTTCCATTGATGCTGTGTTTTTTGCTTTGGAGAGGGTGGCTCTTACCTGAGCATCTGAGATGTCAGGGGGGCAGCACTCTGCTGGGATAGATATTTGCCCTTTTGGTGGGGAGGTGGGGGAGAAGTTTGCGCTGAACCTGTCAGCTAGGATGTTGGCAATGTCTGTGGGTTCTGTGTATTTTTTGTCATTTTGGACTAATTCTGAGTGTATCTGGGAATTACCACCCAGGTTCCTAACATAACTAAAGAAAGCCTTGTGATTATCCTTAGTGCCCTGTGCAATTTTTATCTTGAAGCTGGCCTTAGACAATTTTATGAGTGCCCGTAGTTTTTTGCTAATACTGATCAGTGATGCCTTCCCTTTTTGGGATTTTGCTCTATCATTTAGTAGCTTCCTCCTTCTATTGTATAGTTTGTTTATGGCTGGGGTCCACCAGACAGGACGTCTGCCTTTGGAGGATTGGGTCTTGGTTTTATTTGGGATCGCATGATCCATGCATTCCTGAAGGTGTTCATATAATGCGTTTATAAAGGATTCTGCGGTCTGGGCCGTATTTTCCACAGGCCTGAGGGCTTTGAAGGATTCCACCTCGGTTTTGAGGAGTGTGAAATTTGCTTTAGAGAAGTTTTTCACTGTGATTTTCTGGGCAGGGGGTGGGGTCGGGATGTGAATATCCAGTGAGATTCGTTTATGGTCTGATCTTACCAGTGAGGGATACACTTCTGGTCTGGACAGAGTCCCCATGTTGGTGATGATCAGGTCCAGTATGTTTTCCCCTCTTGTGGGAGTGGTAACAAGTTGTTCCATAGCATTTGAGTTTATAAATTCTAGGAACCTTTGGGCTAGGGTGTTGGAGCTAGAGTAATGCTCCCAGTCTATGTTTGGGTAGTTGAAGTCACCCAATATAATGGTGTTTGGAGAGACCTTCATATTTTCCAGTGTTCTCAGGAAGGCCGAGTGGGGTTCCTGGGTTTGGGAGGGTGGTCTGTAGCAGGCTATAAACTGGAAGGCAGTTTTACCCACTGTTAGTTGCACATGGATAGTCTCTGATGCTTCGTGCTTTGCCACCAACCTGGAGGTGTGGGTATCTTTGATGAATATCGATACTCCCCTCCTTTTGTGGTTCGTCCAAGTTTTGGGGCAAAGCATGGTATGAGGTATAACCTGGTAGTGCTGGGGTGCTCTCGAGCCCTGAACCAGGTTTCTGTTACTGCACAGATATCAATGTTCTCCATGCTAAGGAGAGTTTCGAGAACATGCATCTTGAGGTTTAGACTTCTGGCGTTGAGTAGCATTACTCTTAGTTTCTTATCCCTTGTGATACCTATGGAGGTGGGTTTGTCTTTTGAGCCTTGCCTAAAAAGGCACTATGGGGGTAGCAAGAGCCTTTGCCAATATTTGAAAGCCCAGGGGTGACAGGTGCAAGCCGTCCCTAGTGAAGCATCATGGCTTGTCGAGCATATCATCCCAAGCTGACAGGCATTGGATCCCCTTTGAATGACACCAGTACTTAAGCCAATTGTTGAAATTGATCATCTTGTCTTCATATTGTGGCATCATTCTTGGTGAGGGTAAGATGCTACTCAAGGTCAGGGTCATACCGGCCTGGGCTACATGCTCAGAGAGCTCCTCTATGTCTCTTTTCATGTAGTCCAGGGAGGTACGTCTCAGGTCATTCAGACCAGCATGGACAATGACTGAGTCATATTTGTACTTGCCTTGGAGTGACCTGAGTGCTTGTGTTATGTGGCGGATCCTAGCGCCCGACAGGCTGCTCACCGTGACCCTCTCCTTGTTCTGCCTGGTGAGCGGGACGTCAGTGTGCCTGACGATGGAGTCACCTATTACAAGTGTATCAGGTATGTTGTGAACTTCTTCCAACACAAAAAATGTGAAAGATGCCTCCTTACACATTTGTGTATGTTTATATAGTGCATTCCTGTTATTACCTTTCTTGATGTCATAATTATGCTCATAAATTCTCCTTTTTAAACACCTTTCCGTTTTCCCTACACACAATCCTTCACATTTTCCACATAAGGCCTTGTACACTAACCTCTTTGAATCACAACTGGAGTACCCTTTCGCTGTAATACACCTCCTCCTACTAAGGATATATATCTCTGATTTATTGGCTATAAACGAACATTGTGGACAAGCCCCACATTTGTATGTCCCCACTTTCTTATTCCCCTTGCCAAAACCCTTTTTTTCTAGAATGTTCTTAATACATTTACCTTTTCTAAAAACAAATTTCAAGGGGTGATCAAACTTTATATTCGTATCAAAAAATTTACTAAATCTATCCCATTCTTCTTTAAAGATTTCTGTAATGATGTCAGCATTTCCACTATAATCTAAAACAAAAATGTTGTCAAACCTGTTCTCCATAGCAATTACAGGCGGATTTCCTCCTTCATTTGTATTTTCCTTACCTAAAATCGGGGCAAATTTGTAATGTCTATTTCCAAGGACCTCCTTGAAGGTCTCATTAATTAATCTTTTGAGTTAACCCCTTTCCAAAAACATAGATTTTAGTAATTCACCTTCCTTCATAAAATCCTCATCCTCTGATGTTATTCTGCTGCCCCTGACATATTGTCCTTACACAATACTCTTTTTTTGCATGTATGGGTGGGCTCTCTGAAAATGTAAAAAGGAATCACAATAAGTATCCTTCCTGTGCACCTTTGATGTAAATTTATTGTTACTATGGTCCATCCTAATGCTCACATCCAAATAATCTATAGACCCATAGCCTATTTTGTAGGTGAATCTTAAAAATTCTGTACGTCTTGTGATATAGTCCAAGAACTCATCAAACTTTGCCTCACTCTCTATCCAAAAGAGACATATATCATCTAAAAAGCATTGATAAAGAACCCAACAATCTTTGTATACTGAATTAAAAACATATTTCTTCTCCCACCAAGCTAACACCAAGTTGGCAAATGTTGGGGCGCACATGGCCCTCATTGCTAAGCCAATCACTTGTCGAAATAATTCTCCCCTCAGAGTAGATGAAATTATGTTTCAAAACTATTTCCATCAGTACTAGAATCACATATATATCCATGTCACTAAAATCTTTATTGTCCCTTAAAATTTCTTCTAGAAATTCCAAACCTTCTTTGTGTGGAATAGAAGTAAAGAGGTCAATAACATCTATTGTGATAAAAATCATATTCTCTTTAAATAAATCACTTTTCACATTTCTAAGAAAGTCCCAGGAATCATTAATTACATTTGTTGCATTTAAAGAAATATTTTTTAGTCAAAAGTCAAGATATTTTGCAATTGGAGCTGTAACAGATTGACTAGCCGCTACCACTGGTCTCATGGGTGGGTCAATTAAATCTTTATGTACCTTTGGAATTCCAAATATGGTGGGTACTCTTGGTTCCTTATTATATAAAAACTTAAATGTCTCTGTATCCATAACACCCTCCAATACCAAATCATTTAAAGCTGCATAAATCTTTTTATATGCAATGTTTATTATATTCACAGAAACCTTAGAATACTTAATTTCGTCATTTAAAAGATTTATCATTTTGCTCTCATATATGATGGAATCCATCAGAACCATTCCCCCACTATTATCTGGTTTCATTACCCTAACATATTTGTTTTCCTGAAGTGTATTTAAAATTGACCTGTCCTCTTTAGTTAGATTTGACCATATTTTATTTTTCATAACTTTGCCCCTTAAACTATTTTCCACCATATTCTCAAAATTCTTTAATTGCAGATGCAATGGTGGATTCTAAACACTCTTTTTCTTTAACATTCCCACTTTCTCCCCTTGCTCACCTAACAACAATTCCAAATTTTTCTTTCTGACAAACATTTTTAAATCGATAAGTAAGTTACTTATCTCACTTTTCTACTTTGCCATGAACTTAAAACCTTTTGGCAAATAATTCAAAATAACCTTCATTCACTTCTACACTACTATAATTAAAAATCTTATATCCATTAGATATTAATATATTACCACTACTTTCTATCTGGTTTGTTCTTTGACCAGGCCTTGCACTACCTGTAGATATAATATACTCTCCTTTTGAATCATTTAATATCCCTGATTCATTCCTTTGTTGTGCCACCCCCTCCAATTGCCCTGATAATAGTCCACATTCCCTTTGTTTTTTAGTCTTTCAGACCTTCGGAGGGGGGATACCCTAAGGGGTCATTGTTGTCCCCTGGGGCTTCCATACTCTCATTAAACACTTCATTATTAATATTATGTCTATCATCCACTCTCTCACTCATGGGACCACCTCTGCCTGCCCTATAGAGCACCTTATCCACCCTAGGTAGGTTAGTAAAACTTATTGGTTTAGGGTAGTGTATTTTCTGTGCATATTCAGTAAGGTCCCTATCCATTTTTCTTTTTTTTCCAAAAAACAATGTTTATCTTCTCATCAACATGTTTCCTTAATTCAAAATATTTCCTTTTTTCTCTTCCACAGTGAATAATAAGTCATTAACCAAACAGCTATTGACCTTATTAATTCTCTCATTTAAAACTTCCATAACCCTTTCGTTTTGTCTTATAATGGCTTTTAAAATCTCAAAGCGACAGTTGTCAAAAATATTTAACAATTCCATATGAAAATCCGAACCCTCCTCAACATTGTTCAGAAATCTGTACACTCTTAAGCCTTTAGGCACAATTTTTGACTTAATACAGTCTTTTAAATACATATTGTCCACATTTAACGTTTTAAATTTAAACAGTAAATCATTCAGTTTATTCAGGTTGTTAGCATATGCGTCTGACTCATCAATAACTACTGTTTGTGCAGATTTATCAGACTTAATATTTTGCTTCAGCCAAGTCTCTAAATTAATGTCCTGTTGTTCTACATTCAAACTGCTTGAGTTAGTTAAAATACAGTCACCTCGTGTCCTCGTATTGTTCCCATGTTCCCTGCCATTGAAGACATCCTTATTAGAAGCAGTTCTGTTTAGTTTTAATACTTCTGGAGTCATTCTTTCATCAAAACTGCTACTATTAACAATCCCAACCTCTCCATTCGAACACCAACAGTTATCCTCCTCATTACTGACATCCTTAGCTGCACATGCCTCCAAATGACCCCATAATGTAACATTAGAGGCAGGTCTTGCCAACAAATGGCAAATCAGCTCCAAGAGTTCTACCAGCTGTGCTACATGTCCAATCAGAGCCTCCATTGCTCTGTCTTTGCTATTTCTGATTGAATAGCCTCAGGCGAAACCATAAGCTCATCCATAGTCCAAAAACCGCAATAAAATCATCACAAAATGGACAAAGTGTTAGGAAACAGTCACCAATAAACCAGAAAAGCACTCAGACAGCCGTTTATGCCCCAGGACCTTTATTAACACAGCACAGAACAGTAGAATAATGCTGATCGCTTAACAGTACATTTTTGCCCAAGACTTCTTCAGAATAACACTCTAAACCATCTCCCCCCATTTTATAACACAAGTAATTCACATAAATCAGTCATTAACTGACACAATTAAGCAAAATGAATTGACCACAGTTACTTAACAAAAATTAATTAAACAAAATTTAAAATCAATTCAATAATGAAGGAAATAACTCCTCTTCATACAATACTTCACTTACTACATATTCTAAAGTGTTGGACCAGTGTCAGTAGGTGTATGACACTGTCAGTGCTTGAATCCATGGTAACTCCTATCATGGCATTTCAGGTGACATGACAGAGATCTGGAGACACCACTTGGTACTACCTGCTAGTTGTCTCCATGCAAGTAAGTGATGAAGTCACTCTTTGGCCCTCTTCAAAAGGAACCTTGGTCATTGGATGGGAGAAAGGAAATTCACCCCGGGGATCATGTCAGTCGCCCTGCTAGAGAGGGGTCCAGCGAAGTAAATAGTGTGGGAAGAAATAGCCAGGTAATTGTTATGGCTAGACTTGTATAGGCCCTAGGGCAGACAGCCTAGTACCAAACTATGAACCTATGAACTTCCAGCATGTTGCAGGAAGAGAGTCATGCAATGTGTCTGTACAGAGCACAGACAAACATGTTAGGGAAGTGTAATATGTACACACTGTGTTGCTTAGTCATGCTGTGGCTCACTTACCCAAAGGATAGTCCGGGTCCTTACCAACAATGCCCTGCAGCAGTGCTGTGACATCCCCACATGGGGAACCAACGTAGTACATAATTTGTTTACCAATATGAGTGATCAGTACAGCCCCCCCCTCAGTGTGACGTACTCCCTGGTGGGATCTGGCCACATATCAGTCTCCTTAGAACTACTGGCACATCCTTCCCCTTGCAGATAATGCAGACATATATGTCAAGTCAGCCCTTTATTACCTCCCGTGGGATGGTTGACATAGCGTACCTGCACCTCCCCCTTCAGATGGGACAGGCAAGTATGCAGAGTGATACACCCATACATTATGTCAGCAGCATTACAATGCCATGAACTCAGCTGTATGTGACATGAGGGACACATGCTCATCATGGCTCAGCAAACCTAACTGGTGGACAACTGCCATTAGCAGGCTATACAGTAACAAGTGGACAGTGCTATATGACATTTGGGATGAAGGTGCCACCCCTTACATGGAGGCACTACCTCCTTAGCTAAAAGAAGCATATAGTGTTGTTGTGATGCTGAGTATAAATGGTAAGTGACAAAAGTAGCCACCCACCCAAAGCAGAACCACAACACACAGTGTAGTTACACAGGTGACCTCAAAGGACAGGCCCTGATTTTGGTGGCCTCATACATCATGATGCCACATATGATAGGTCTGGACTCATACCTAACCTGTACTCTCACATTGTCTGCGTCAACTACACTCCCTTATTCCCACCATACATGACAAATGACATTCCTACAAACTGTCCCATAACTTCCATATTTACAGAGCAGTTTATAACTGGCTTCTCAGTGGAAGATACACAGCATCTATCGCACATGCTCACGTTCCAGGCTGCATCTCACATGTGATCTAACAGGGATTGCTAACGCCATTGGGACACCCTTGCAATCATACTGACACTACTGGCTGCACACCAACTGAGTGGACAACGTCAACTCTTATACCCTTGCACAGAGGTGGTGCATCCACTGACTGACATAGCTATACACCTCTTTGTCTGAGTATCCATAGCTGTGTGGCTGTCGAGGTGATCATCATGGAGCTGATCAGCACACATATATGTGTTCTACACACAGTTGACTGTACACAGTTTGGCTATGTTATAGGGGAACCTGACTGTTACAAGTGGTGGATATTTCCGAGGCAGTGACCATGGACCTGGGTGAGGGTACATCAAGGCATACAACCCCTAGACTTAGCCAAGCCATATGCCTATAACCCCTGCTCAGACAGCATTTACAAAGCACCCACTTAGGCATCCATGATACTATCATTGTAGGGGTCACTAAGTGGCCCATTGCTGGAACACATATGCAACATACAGACATCTGCCTCCTATAGCTGATCTGTCAGCAGCAGTGCTCAACAGGCCACAGTCCTGGGTCCTGTGCTGCTTGGAATCCATTCAACCATAATACACATGACTACTGACTGAGTGCGGCTAACAATGTTGGCTGATGCCTGCAAATTGTGAGTAGTCATACAGTCTCTGTGGTATGTCACTATCCTGCAAGAGGGTATTGTGAACATATGCCTGTTGACATTGTAATGGCCATAAACGCCATGCAAATATATATGTTGTATCAGTTCCATCAGTTAGACCCATGTACATAGTCAGGGGTGAATGAACTGGGCACACAGACCTGGCCACACAGGTTTACACCTAATGTGCCTCAGATCACCCTGTCAGTTCAATCATATGGCACAGCTGAGGCCACAGTCACCTGTAAGTGACATGCTCATAACCTCCAAATACTCTTCTCGTAGCATGCCTGTATCTGAGTGCAATGGCCATTTAGTGATGTACCTTTCCAAGCAGTACTGGCAATTGCACACAGCAGTATGGTCCCTCACAAGGTCACTTTATGTCTCTAGTATGTATTCAATGGGGATAGTCTGCAATGAGTTTCATTGTCACCTGTGGCATACAGACTACTCAGAGGTGATCTGTGCCTTGCATACAGGGCAATCTGTGACCCTGCTTGACTGCATATGCTGCCTATCTGAACGGAGGCATAGTAGATGGCTAACCCACTGTAAGGACAGTAACCTCATATGTGACATTGGTACTACATGCTTGTGGGAAAGATGTGTCTAGCAGACTTAAACACACCCTTGAAACAGAACCCCACCTAATGGCACACAGAGCACCTCAGTGCACCTCACCACATGCCATCTGTATGATTGGCTGGGCGACCATCATGTCAATACAGAGCATCTGCCTGTGTCCCTCTTGAACTGGGGCAATATGTGCTGATCCTGTAACTATGGGTATAAAGATGTCTATGACTGTGAGGGTTTTATGGCCATTATGCCAGTGATGTTCAAACATCCTATTGTTCCATAACATTATGTACAATGCTCTAACAGGCTCACACGCAACCATGGCTACTCTGAGACTAGCACCACTTACTTTATTATTTTTTTTATTAATTTTTTTCCTTTTACATTTGTTGACTGGGCTAGTCTAACTGGATATATGTCCATTTTCAGTAGAGGCCCGGGGAGATAAGCTCCAAGACATGATCCAATACAAAAATATAAGTGCAAACAACAAAAAATCAAATATTATAATAAAAATAGCAATTATCATAGTAAAAAAAATCATCAACAATGGTAACGTGTATTACAGCATAAAGGTTGTAACAGGATGTAACACTGAGGTCAAGAGTCATAAACAGTGCAAATTGAAAGTACGGAGACATAATACAGGTTTAGTCAGAAGTAGATAAAGGAAGTTAGATGTGTATTGATGTTGCAATGGATTTACTTAACAAAAGGTTCATAAAGAGGATAGAAATAATGAAAAAAGGTAGATAAGAACAATATAATAAGATGGAAGATGTAAAAGAGGATAGTAAGCACTGGATAGGTAAGTCAATTTTGTAGAGGTAGATGACTAGTCTGGTTTGGAACAGGGGCATAGCCAGTATGATTTGAGGAAAAGTTTAAGTCTGTTTTTAAAGAGAGATAAAGAGGTGATTGAGGAGAGGTCATTAGGGAGAAGATTCCAGGATTTACCTACAGTATTAGAAAAGAGAGAATCCCCAGCCCTGTTGTTAGGTTTAGAGGTGTATACAAGAAGTTTGTGTGATGAGCGTAAGGGCTTCAGATTTTTATAGGGGGTGATGAGGCTAGATAAACTTGGAGTATTAGAAGGTTTATAAAGAATGTTGTGGGCAATGGTTAGTTGGTGAAATTTAATCAGGTGTTGTAGTTCTAACCATCCTAGCTGGTTTAAATTTATACAATGGTGGGTTCAGAATGGGTTGCCTGTAGCAAATCGTGCAATGTTATTATAGGACATTCCCAATTTGCTGAGGTTATTCTTGGAGAGATTAGTAAAAATGGCTGAGGCATAAAGGAGTGTAGAGGTCAAATGCGTGTGAGCGATAGTAGTTTTAGCAGTAGGGGAAAGGAAGGGTTTAATCCTATAGAGAGTGCCAATTTTTTTGTTGACAGTCTTTATAGTATTATTGATGTGGATGTCGAAGTTCAGATTATTGTCGATGGTGACACCTAGTAGTTTGGTGGTAGAGTCTGGAGATATTATAGTGCCATTGGTAGATGTCACAGATAATTGAAGAGGAGAGGACTTTTGAGTAGGAATGAAGAGGAGGAGTTTGGTTTTCTTTGGGTTCAAAAGAAGGCAATGCTGAGTGAACCATTGTTCAACTATGTTGAATACTTTTTGGTGAGAGAATGAAGGTCACGGGAGGATGTGGCTGAACATAGTGTGGAGTCATCAGCATATTGTATGCAAGTGGCTTGTGGGATAGCTAGATGAAGGTCATTAATAAATATAGAGAAGAGAAAAGGTCCAAGTATGGACCCCTGAGGGACACCTAAGATAACGGGTAGATGGGTGGATAATGTATTATGCCAAAGTACTGCTTGCTGTCATTTGTCAAGGTAGGATTGGAACCATTTTATCGAAAGTGGGTCTAATGACAGAGATTTTAGTATGTTTATGAGAATCTGGTGGTTTACCATGTCAAATGCTTTAGACAGGTCGATAAATAGAGCAGAAGAAAGATTATTCAGGTTTCGGTGCCTGTTAATGTAGTCAGTAAATGACAGAAGGACAGTGGTAGTGCTGTGTGAGGGTCTGAAACCATGTTGACAGTTGGAAAGTAAATTGTTATCGATTAAATGGTGGAGTAGTTGCTTATGGATACATTTCTCCATAATTTTAGCTAGGGGAGAAAGTAGGGCAATGGGGTGATAGTTTGATATTTCAGTGGAATGTCCACTTTTATGTAGGGGGATAATATGGGAGACTTTCCATAAGGTGGGGATGTAACCTTCAGTAATAGTTCTGTTGATCAATATGGAAATAGGATAGGCTATAGCCTTGGATGACAGCTGTAGATATTCAGAAGGAAGTAGGTCTGCAGAAGTAGAGCATGGTTTCAGTTTATTCAAACGGGTTTGAATAAATGTGGTTGGGACAGGTTTGAAATGAAAAGGGGTGGTGGGGTTGAGCAGTATGAAGGTAGTGTGAAGGTATTAGGTGATAGTTGACTAGCTAGTGTTTGGATAGCATCTGTAAAGAAGGTATTGAAGGTATTAGCTGTATGGATGGGATTTTTCCAGTCTGCGTTTTGAGGGTTTGGTGTAGTGGATTGATCTGGGTGGAGTAACTGCTTAATGCTAGCCAGGAATTTTTGTGGGTTGTTGTGATTAGGTTGTTGATATTGTAAGTAGTAGTTTTGTTTATCAGAAAGTATGGCCTTCTTAGTGTAATTTCTTAGCTATCTAAAGGTTAGTTGGTCAGCAGGGTTTTTTGTCATTCTCCATTTGGCCCAATATTTATTTCTGAGATGAATTTCGAGTTTGGTTTTGTAAGAAAGCCATGGAAGGTAGAATTAAAGAAATTAATGGCTACATCTAAAGGAAGTTGTTTTAAGGGAACCCAATTGCATGCTCTTAATTCCATTTGGAATAGATCAGGGTTAAATTTCTTTTTGGATGTAATATGTCTGATAGAGGTTGAGGTGGGGATGTTGGCTTTATGTCTGATGATGTAGGTAAGTGAGTGTGGTCACTTATATCATCAGGAAGGGTTCCAGAATTATAGTAGTGAGTATGATTGTTTATGAGAATCCAGTCTAATATGCTTGCTTTCTTGTTAGCTTTATTTATTCTGGTGGGGGAGGTAATGGTTTGAGAGAAAACATATAGGTTTATGTGGGTGGTAGGAAGGCTACTACAATAGGAATTCCAGTCTAAATTTATATCACCTAGGATTATGGTTTCCTGAGGCAGGTGTTGGGATAGCCAGCACAGGATATTTTCCAAGGTGGCTATGTTATTTCCAGGGGGCAGATACATACAGATAATATAGATTGATTTAGCATTGTTAAGTTCAAGTTTAGAGATGAGAATCTCATCATTGGAATCCAGAGGTAGATTACAGTTGTAAGTGGTTAACTGAAAGCCAGATTTAAATAGAATAGCAACCCCTCCACCTTTCTTAGCTAATTTGTCAACTCAGGATATTATATCCAGGTGGGATAATTTCATTATCTTTGATGACAGGTTTTAACGATGTTTCTGTTAGGCAGATAATGTCAAAGGAGTACACTTCTAGGAGAGCATGGAGTTGAGTCACTTTGTTGTTAATACTACATATATTAAGATGAGCTAGTAGGAGAGAGTTGGAAGGTTTAGCAAGGGGAGATTTGATTGATTGATTATGGTTATGAAGAGAGATAGGGGTTGCTGTTGGGCCGGAGTTAGGATGAATATCACCGTCCTTAACTGTGAGGAGTTGTAGTAGATAGCTTGGGCTAGGGAATTTGCTGTACAGAAATAACACTCTTTTGAGATATTGTGTATTATATTTAATGTGTAGTGTTCTATGATACTTTGCAAGTAGGTAGCTAGGTGAGCATGTTATGTTTGCATGGTTATGCAGGTGTGGTAAGGGTTGAGAGTTGGTTTATTGGTTGGGGTAGTTAGTTTGTGGATATATTGGGTGTTCATATGAGGAGAGTAAATATACAAAGATTAGAAGTGGTAGTGGTAAAACAGTGAAGCAGAGTAGAATTTGAAATGGGATAGTTGAATTAGACATTGGGAAGTATTAGCTATTTGTTGTATATATGTGGGGATGGAAGTATTTAAGGTGAGAGTGTGTAAAGATAGGAGGGAGTGGTGAGTATGGAGGGGAGTGGTTAGAGATGGGAGATGAAAGAGAAGTTGGCCAATGGGAAATGTGTAGAGGGTAATGGGAAGAGGAAGAGGTATGATTAGAAAGTATAAGAGTAGGACCTCTGAGGGTGTGTGGGAAATGGGGGTAGGGAGGGGAGAGGAGTGAGCCCTCAGGGCAAAATGGAGCAGGTAGACACAGAGACTGGAGCAGTTGTAGAGGAAACAATCAGCAGGACTGATATGTGAATGTAAGTTTTAAGAGTCAGATGTGGTAAAGGCCAGTGAGAAGTGATCCTAGGAAAGGTAGTAGTAGACAAGTAGTAGTAAAGAGTAAGGTGGGAGAACAGGATAGCAATGCAGGTACAATAGGAGAAATAGGGTAAGTAGCTATGTAATAGGAGGATGAGAATGGGGATGAGGCTGGGTAAAGGGTGCCACCTAGTGGACAGGCCTAAAAATGCAGGCAGATGTAAGATGGAGTCAGATGGAGTAAACAAGGGAAAGTTAGGAGCTTAGTCAAAAAATTGGTATTCTAAAGAGGATGGGAGAGAGAGAGTGATTTATGTATAGAATGGGGGGACGCTGCTGGAAGCTGCTGGCTGCCCTAGCTCAAGATGTAAATTACCACCTGTAGCAGTGGTACACTAGTAGAATGACAATTTAGGCAGGAATTATTTAATACACATATTTTTCCTGTATCCTTCCAATCACTGTGTACAGGACATGCCAAGGCACACACATAGTACAGGTTGGCTGTATGTAGATGAAAACACTACAGATCAAGTATGGAATGCACGCAACCCACCTCATGTCTGCTAGTACTATCAATTCAGGACATATTATGCCAGATTACATTATCAGGCCTAGTTGTGGTTAGTCCTTTGGGAGGCCACATCACACTCTACAAATAAAATACTGCAAAACCATACCTATTACTATGTTACCAAGATGTACATATTTATGCCATCAGGACACACACGTGCACCAAGTAGCCTGGGGGCTGCCTTCTACATGAACTACAGAATAAACTGGCACCCCACCTAAGCACCATGTTCAATCATAGCCTCACCTCAGGCCTTGTGCCCATTGAATGGCGCACCATGACAGTTATCCCACTCCACAAAGGGGGGGGGGCCACAACAGACCCCAGGAACTACTGCTCCATTAGCCTGATGAGCCTCGTCTGCAAGGCCATGGAACATATCATCATGGAACTCATAAACAAAGACATTGGAGATCTCCAAACTCTGGTCCCCACACAGTTTGGGTTTGTAAAATGCAGATCATGTCTCCTAAACCTGACAGACTTCTTTGAAGTAGTCACCAAAGCCATATATGAGGGTAAGGTGGTTCACACAGCCTATCTGGATCTCGCCAAGGCACTCAACACCATCCCCCACTATGGAATTATAGATAAACTCACTAAACTAGGTATAAATCCCTATATCCCAAGATGGGTTGCCAACTGGCTTACTGACAGAACCCACACTGTGAAAGTAGCAGACTCCAAATCAGACTTCAGACCAGTGACAAGTGGAGTAACACAGGGTTCAGTCCTGGGTCCTCTCCTGTTTGGTATCTACTTCTCTGAATTACAGGCTAACACAGAAGGTCTTTGGCTAACTAAATTCACAGATGACTGCAAACTAGGAGCCATAATCGAAACTCCTAACGATGTGGACATCCTACAAAAGGGCCTCACTGAGACAGATGCCTGGTGTCAAAGACATGGTCTCAAGCTCAATGCCAAAAGTGCATTGTTATCCCCTTTGGTAAAAACTCTGTACCCATGAACTACCATATAGGCGGTAGTCTACTTAACACCAAAAGTGTGATAAGAGACATTGGGACACAGGTGGACAGTAGCCTCTCCTTTGATAATCACATTGTCACAGTGGTCAGGAAATCCTTCTACGTGGCACACCTCATCACAAATGGTTTCTCATCCAGAAAAAAAGAGATCATTGTTCCCCTCTGCTCATCACTCATTAGACCCATTATACAGTACAACGCCCCTTTTGTTATGTACCTCACAAGACATCTACAACAACTGGAAAGGCCGCAAAAATATCTCACAAAGAGGATTACTGGCCTCAAACAGATGCCTTACGCAGACCATCTCAAAACACTCCAGCTTTACTCCGTCGCATATCGCCTACTCAGAGGCGATCTCTGCCTAACATACAAAGCTATGTCAAACCCAGAGCTGTTGGACATGCTCCACTTAAAGAAATCCCAATCCCTCCGAGCTACATGCTCTAGGGACCTAAACCTTGGCGCCACAATAAACAGAACATGCTGGAGGGATAGATTCCTGTCCCACGACTTCCCATACTCTGGAACAGACTACCTATCTATGTAAAAAGAGCTCCTCATTAGCACTCTTCAAGAAAAATTTTGATGATTGGATGGGTAATAGGGAATTCACCCCGGGGATCACTTCTGTGGTTCTGCTTGACAGGGGCACAGGAAAATAATTTTCTTAGGTGGCGAAGGCCAGGGTACCTTTTGGGCTAGGCTTGTATAGGCCCTAGGGCCAATAGCCTAGAACCTACCTATGACCCTTTTAGAGTCCCTACCTATCTATTGTTACACATTATAGATCACAGTATTTATTGCACGTGCCATGGCTTAAGTCTGGATACTACACTGTCAGCTGGTAGTCTTAAGGTGGATGACATCATTAGACCTTGTAGAAGAGAGCAGCATGGAAGCCAGCAGCAAGTTACAGGGCCAAATAGTGCATAATCATTGCAGGTGGATAGCCCATGAGGGCATGGCAGTTGTTTTGCAGGAGGATGCACACATATGAACACAAACACAAAGTAGCCTGGAGTGAAATTAGAACCCCTACCTATCTAGTTTTATACAATATAGATCACAGTATTTATCACACGTACCACAGCTTAAGTGTGGATACTACACTGTCAGCTGGTAGTCTTAAGGTTGATGACATCATCAGGCCTTGTAGAAGAGGGCAGTGTGGAAGCCAGCAGCAAGTTACAACACCAAACAGTGCATAACCATTCCAGGTGGATAGCCCATGAAGGCATGGCAGTTGTTTTGCAGGTTATACACACACATGCGCACACACATGCATGCACCAAGTAGCCTGGAGTGATGTTAGAACCCCTACCTATCTAGTCATATTCACTGTAGATCACAGTACTTACTGCATTCCCCACAGGTTGAGTCTGTTGTATATGTGATTGCAAGCACATTATTTGTACATTTCATAAACTAGGCTTGTGTTGAGCAGCATCTGTGGTCTGCAGAGTGATATTGCATTGTACTGTTATCTGCATCTAGTATCCTAGCAGTGGGATAACTGTTATTATCCTAGCTGTATGTGTACATTTACCAGTATGGCCATATGTGGCTGCTTGCAGTTAGATAGGCAAACCTGTAGGCAGGAACAATGTGCCCTGTCCATGCATGTGTTGACAACATTATACATTACACCACCTGCTCACCTGAATCTCTCTACATGGTGACATCCAGCAGGCACAAGAGTTTGTAGGTAATTAGAATATGTACTGTTGTGCCCTTAGTTTGCAGTATGGATGTGTGATAGTGGAGATTTATTTACCATTATTAGGGTATGTAGAACAATACAGACATCAACACATATTTATGTGATTAACAGGGATGGATATATAAATGTAGCTGTGTGTGTATATGATATGTATATGTGTTATGCAGATATATGGGGAGAGTCTATGTATCATTGTGATATATGTATATATATATATATATATATATATATATATATATATATATTGGTATATAACTATTTGACACTACATAGCAATAGATACACTATGTATGAGACAGAGAAGGTGGTAGATGGATATGTATACGTATATGTCTGTATGTATAGACATATCTATACATAACATGTCAGTCTGATGATGAGGCAACAGAATTGCGCTCAATTTTACTAAGTGTTTGGGCATGCCAAGTGTGACTGTACTTATAAAGTGACTCCAGGCCACAGCTACCTATACTCCAGTCTGAGATTTTATGTGTTACAGATTATACCTCTCAACTGTCCAGAGTTTTGCAGAATGTCCAGAGTTTTGGCCTGTTCCTCATAAAATTTGTGGCTTTCTGGAAAATCACTTGGATGAACTTAGGACTGAAGTCAATAAATAGTGACATACATTTGAGTTTTTGAATAGAAATCATTCAAAAAATTGTCTGTTGAAACAAACCCTGTTATTTTAGCAACTGTTCTCAAGTTTATGAGAGCAGTATTTAACACATGCCCCTATTTGTGGAACTTTCCCCCCCATTTTGTTGAGCTTTGAACAGATTGCTTGCACTAAGAAGTTGAGAGGTATGTTACAGACATTGACATCTATCCATCTTTCTGCAGTACTGCACGTCACTCAACATGTCCATGGCATTCCCCAGCTGTCTGCTGGCCTTAACATGTGACTGATATTCATAATTTACACCACACACAGACTGACAGTCTGTGAAAACACCAACATAATAATACCTCACATGCAACAGATGTCCCTACTTCCAGATTAGAAGCATCAACATCATCATCCATGCTAACTTCCCTAGTCCACTGAGCCACACAGGCTGCCATAGTGTGATCGAGTTTTATGTTACAGCCGTGAGATTGCCTGTCTGCTGATATACCATTACTGACTTACTGTTAAAGCAGTTATATGGAAACACTGCTGTGTTGGGTGTGGGGGAACAATAGCACATGATCTGCTGGGATAGGCAGTAGTCCAAATATCATGTGACTCCAGTGTTTAACATCTCCCTTGACTGATGTAGTGCACATTCTGACCATGAGGTCTAGTGATTATTAGAGAACACATACTACTGGACTGGGTACCTGTAGTCCCATGTGGATGTTACTTCTGTCCATATAGCCCACTATATTTCCTTACATAAATGCAGCAGATTCATGCATACAATACCATATTATAGTAATCCTTACAAGTAGTGTATAGGTTAGAGACCAACCTTGTGAATGCAGCAGTTGACAGGACTGCAGTTCAGGGCTGACTCTGTGTGATGCAAGCAGTACACAGCCAATGCATGGATAGGTACAGGTTGTGTGGGTTGTCTGGCATCAACAATTTTACTATATGTATGTGAGTAGGAATAAGGTGCCAGTCCCTAAGGGCCCTAGGTTGTCAGTGAATGTGCTATGTGTTGTCTCTTAGCCAAAGCCAGGGCATACTGGGCATGCCTATGTCTGCCTACAGGGACATCATCAGGGGGGTTCCTCCTCGAGTCCTCCTGTGAGTGTGGCTGTGTTGATTTAGGCACAGATGGAGGGCTGTGTATCCCTTCCCTTTGCTGATGCTGCTGCAACAGGATCATATTGTGTATGTACTGTGAACATATGGGCATAAGTTGCTAGACAGTACTGCAGGGCTCCATCAGATATATTGAGGCACTGAAACCATGACTTCAGAAGCCCAAACACATGCTTTATGATGTTCCTAGTTTGTGCGTGTGCCTCATTATGGCATTCTTCAGTGGGTGTTTGTGCATTTCTAATGGGTGTCATCATCCATGGCTCCTGTGTGTAGCTAGCATCCCCCAGTAAATGGCCATGTGGGATGTCCCCCCTAGCAAACATCTGGTACAGCTGTGATATGTGCCAGATATGGGAGTCATGATAGCTGCCAGGGTTGCCAGCACACACATTCATAATAATGCCCTCGGCATTGCACATGACCTGGCAGTTAATGGAGTGGTACCCCTTGCAGCTGACATAGATTCTACTATCTTAACTGGGTGGTGACTTGATGTGTACATGAGTGCAATCTATGGCCCCCAGTACCTCAGGGTGGGGTGCTGCACAGTAGAAGTGTTGCATATTGCTGGCCCTCATCTCAGGGGTGAGGGGAAAAGAAATGTGCACACTGGCATGTGGTAGCATGGCTTCCAGGAAATGATGGAATTCCCTGGAAGCAGATGCCTGTGAGACCCCCATCATGTCCCCAGTTGGTCTTTGGAAAGTACTTCTAGCTAGTACCCTATGGGCTACACATACCTTTGTTCCCACTAGGATGGGTTCCCCTCTGTTGGCTCTGGGTCCGAGTTGAAGGCAGCAGAGCTCAGTGAGTTCTTGTAGTATGTCCCTATCCATCCTGTAGTGCTCTACAATCTCTAGCTCATGTAGGCCCTGGAAGGTTATCCTTAGCCTGAACACTCTTCTCCTTCTCTGTCTATGCCTATTATCAGCAGTAGCAGTAGCAGTGACTTCAGCATCTAGCACAAACAGATGTAGCAGACCTGTAGCAGCCCTTAGCATTCTCTGAGTTAAAATTCCCAAGTCTGTACTCCAGTGGTGCAGAGTATGGGGGAAAATCAGATTGTAGGGTGTATGCATACTTTATAGTGCTCTGCTGTAGGTGCTGACTGTGTGATTGGCTACTTACGATGCATTCTACCTTCCTAGTATATCATTAACATCATTTAATGGCCCTAGTTTAAGTTAAACAGAGGTCAAAACTAATTAATATGTCACTGGGTTTTAGATACAATCAACACTGTAATGAGCCACATAAACTCTAGCCCCATAGGTAAAGAAAGCTTAGCAGTCAGTGTACACCCCCTTAGACTTCCACGGTCAGCATGGTGGCGTGCCATACAAACATGCTGAAACTTGCTCCCCCTAGCTAAACAAAGCTTAGAAGTGAGTGCACACACCCCCTGCAAGGATACACTCAGCACTGCAGCGCCATGAAAACAGGCGGAAATAAGCTTAGAAGTCATTGGACACACCCTCCCCTGATGTCAGCTGCCTCCTCTGTAAACAACATGGTTCTCTGCCTACATGAAGGGGATATGCGTACCCCCATCAACCCTTTGTGCTTTTCAGTAACTCCCTCATTTGCATAGGGATCCACGCTCACAGCCTGGAAACTACATGCTTCAAAGCCCTACCATGTTAGCAACAGCACCAATGCATCATTGCAGATACTTCATGCACGGTCCAGTAATACATTTCTGTCACATCATATTCATTTTGTTTTTTCCAGTTTTTTTTTATGTTTTTATAAAGCATGTTTGTGCACTGTGGCACACCATGCAAACATACCCAGATTATTAAAAAAATAAATTTAATTTATTTCCTTTAATTTGTCAGACAGGATAGTTTCACTCATATCTGTACATGGTATGCTATTTCTGTCCATCTAGCGACATGTTTACAGCCCCTTTTGTCTGTCTATATTCCTGGACATGGAATTTGGAATTTTTCTGTATACACTATGGACACTGACACGGGGTCTGCAGAGCTGGCTATCTGCTTGCTGAATCACTGTACCTGCCTCATTTGCATGAGATTCACCTGCTTATGAGGGGATTTGCATGCCATGGACATTTTCATGTTGGTGCGCATGTGCGCGCTGCTCAGCAGCACTTACTGAATCTAAAAATGTTCGCACCCATGTTAGCAGCTGAGCATGATGCTTACATGGAAAAAATAACCATGCGGGCTTTATTAAATTCCCTCCATGACTTAATACAGGAGCTGTTTAACAAAAAAATTCCTCAATGAGAAGATATGTTAGTACCTCAAAACAGAGGCATTATCTTTTTTTAACACATTTATTAACTTTACATATTACACAGTGATATATTGAGTTTACATACAATTATAATAGGGAAAACAAACCATTAGAATGATTTTATTTTCATGCATTTTATATATATATGGATATATATATATATATATATATATATATATAGTTTCGTCTTTCTTACTTATTATTCAAATTGAACTTCCATGATGGCTGCACAGTAACAGCTTGATTTCTGCTCTCCCACTGTGAAAAAAGGAACTGAGAGAAAAAGGCCAGAAACTCTGCAAGTTTTATTAAATTCAGTTACTGTTTAGTAAGTGCACTGCCTGGATGCCAGCAAAGAAGAAACCTATAGAGCCTGAAATAAGATCAACTAGAACAGGTGAAGATGAAACACTGACTATGAAGAATCCTGCAGCTGTTCAGCAAAAAAGCAGTTCAAACTATAAATTTAGTACAACATATGGCTTCCAGTAATCTAGAGGAAAAAATAAATCAAATGTACTCAGAACTGATTAAAATACATGAAACATTGAAGGAGCATATCAACTCAAATAACAAAAGGATGGAAAATGGAAGAAGCTTTAAACAGCTATTCAGACAAATTGATAAAACTGGAAAAATCAGAGGTCAAAATGAAGAAAAGGCTGACTGAGTATGAGACTGCTCAAGAAGAGCTGTTTCAGAAAATGATAGAGTTCTAAGACAGCATGCAACCTACAATTTTCTGCTGTACCAGAGAAACTAGAAGGAACAGACTGTATTAATTTTATGAAAGCACAAATAAGCAACTGTATTTCAAAGCAGGATTTGTTAATTGAAAGGGCACATCATGTGTATATATCCAAATCTGGCCATTTGAAAGCAGCCATAATCTGTGTAAATAAAATGTAATCATACCATCAGAAAGCATTGATTCTGACAAAACGGTGGAAAAAGGGGAAAGTATTAATAACTGGAGACAGCAGAATGTGTAAAATGATTATTCACTGTACAACAGGCAGAAGAGAAACACATTTATCTCTGCAATCAGAGAATGTCAAGAAGCAGGTGTGAGATTCAAGCTGCTGTACTCAGCTGTCTTCAGAATATCTTTTTTCTTGAAGGAGAAATATAATTTTTGATGCACAATAGGCTAAGGAGGAAATGCAAGTTTATCCAACAAAAAGTGAGCCATTAAACAGAAAGGTACTTTGCTTCTCAGTTTTCTGATAATAAAGCTTATAGAGAGACTGCCAGTGAAACATTTTCCAAACTTCAAAAGAAAATGCTTGAGAGACAGAAAAAAGCACAGGAACTGACTAGAAGAATCGGGAGTGCCTTTGATTTGAACCAGAGTATGGGGTTAGGAGATAGACAAGAACAAGAAGAAGACCAGCAACACTGAAATTAGTGAATAAATGTGAGACTATAAAGCATCAATCACATTTGTCACATATGGCTTTACAAGGAAAAAGTGGAAAGATTGGACTTTTGTTCACTTTGTTAAACTTGTTAGGGACTGAAATGCCATTAATGTTTGGAAAAGGCCTTGTTAAGTTTAATTCTGGTGGCTGCCACAAAATCAATTATAAGAAAATGGAAATAAAAGTCTAAACCAACTGTATTTGAAGCAGTGCATATTGTAACAGAGATAAAAGAACTGGAAGTGTTCTTTAGAAAAGGATAGGTGCAAACTACATAGAAAAAATGGAAACTGTTAGAACAATGCATGCAGAATAACATTTTGGAAGAGGAGTAAGGTTTAAGGGAAGGCAGGAATTGACTGAATTATGTAATCTTGGATTGATTATAATTGTATAAAAGCATGTGTGTGATGTATAATGTTTGTACTGTGAACATGTTAACATGGTTTGTTATGTATAAATATGTTTGTCTTAAGTGATAATTCAATAAAGGTGTTAAAAAACATTCAAATGAACATTACATAGGCTGCTCAAGTCCTGTCTTTGTCAAAATGTCACTCCTCCTAAACTAAATTATTCTGTATATGTTGCTCCCACAGATTCCATTTACTTGTATGTACTTTACCCCTTCCCTTTTCTAAAGATTTCAGCTCCAGTTATTTTATCTCTTTTACAACATTCAATAATTCTGCTATGGTTGGTTTAGCTTTTGAGTTCAGTTTTCAAGTAATTTGTTTTTGACAGACAACATCATTAACTTAGTAAGACCTTGTTATGACTAAGCACCTCAGATTCTATATCCCGACTCAAAGGAATAATTTCCTAATTTCCTTCTCCAAAGTTTCTGACAAAATACCACATAGGACATTTTTTTTAAATCTGCCAGCTCATTGCATTCCCCAAAAAAACATGTTTCCAAGTAACCCTGTCTTTCCTATCACATCTCCAACAATTAGGATCATAGGTAAGTACCAGGCAATCAATATGTAGACCATTATAAGCTTAGCCAAAAAAAAAACTGTTATAAAATTTCCTCTAGCCTCAAGGAGGGCAAGACAAGGTAGACTGGGGAGAATTTGAGGCTGTCCATCCATATATCTAGGTTTACCTTGAAGGTGGCAAGGGTGCTGCTTTGCTTGACATATAATGGAAGCTTGTTTCAGAATTGAAGGATATGTTTGGATATGAATCTGTCACACCACCATTTCTTATTTATCTGCCAATGAAGGTTTAGTTCCTTTAACTGAGTATTTAAGGTACCATTAGTTCTGCAAAGGAATAAGAGGTCAAATAGGACTGGATCTTTTATAATTTGCAAAGCTAGTCACAGATCTCCATGGAGGAGTAGGTAAGAGACCCTCTCCTGATAAGTAAGATTTCTGGGTTCACCGATCTTTTTAGTTATGTATCTCTGAGGTAAGATTTTTGTGGCCACTGACCTTTTTAGTTGTGTATCTCTGAGGTCTCTTCAAGTTTTGTGGTATTTACATACATACATGTCAAAAGGTGCAAGGGGGCTGTTAATTACTTATTTGACTTCACAACATCCAATTCATCTTACGGTACTTTAAATGTTGGGAGGTCATGGGAGTAGAGACTTCACAATGTTCAAATGTAAGTGCAAAGCCACCTGAAGAAGGTCTTTTTTTAATTATACAAAAATGAGATAAAATCAGAGATTTTATGCCGAGTTTTGGACAAGGAGAAAAATGGTTTGGTGAGTTAATGTTACTATTTTTACACCGCAATGATCAATTAGATATTTTTGCCAGTATTTCTTGTTTTGCAATTGGTGTGGGCAGTTGAGGTGAGAGGAATGTCATGGTAAGTTTTATTATTTTTATTATAATTTTTACAATATTGCTGGCAGTGACCAATCAGATATTTTTGGCAATATTTTTGGCTTTCTGATTTATAAGAACACTTGAGATGAGAGGAATGGTGTGTGAGATAAATGCCACTATTATTTTTACAATGTTGCTGGCATGTGTTCAACCAGATATTTTTGCCAATATTTCTCTGGTTTTGTGATTTATCTGGAGCACTTGGATTGGAGTACTTTACTATGTGGCGACTTGTTTGTGGGACTGTAGTAGTGAAATAATATTACATAGCCATTACATGTTGTGACTATAACTGCTGGGTGGGGTTGGAGGTTTGGTGGAAAAACATTTAAACAGTTTAAACTGCCACTATCTGGGCTTGCAAGACTAGTGTGCATTTGTGAGAAGAAAGATGGACACCTTAACTGGACACCTGATATGCACAGACAGAGTAGATATAATTGTTGTGGTTGTCTTCTTTTAAGGAAAATGACTAGCTGAATAATGCTGTCTGCTTATTATTTCGGCTTTGCAGGACTAATGTAATTATGTGAAGAAATATGTAATATTTTAATTTTGGCAACTGTTTATTTGGAAGAAAAGTGAAATACATTCCACTGTCATCTTCTTTTATCACAATCAGATGTCTGAATTGTATACAGATGTGTCTATAACTGCTTCATAGAGATTGCCTGGATTAAAATTAATGTCCCTGATATCACTTGCTCAGTTTAATAGTCATCTCTTATTTTTTGAGAGATAAATGCATCATAAAATACCCAGACCAGAACTTCTGGAGGTAGGTGGCCCCTATACACCAAGGCTGTTTTGTTACATTTTGACATAGGCTTAGTAATCACCTCTGCAGTGAATCTAGTCTTGTCTAAAACCAGCCCTGCTCATTGGTGTACACAGAAGGTCACCATGCTTGTGTAAGGAGAATGGGGATGATGTCGTAATTCTTCCTCCAAAACCTTAGAGGTGACTACATCTTGTGTTGTGCTGGGAACAGTGTGGTCATTAACTTTCCTCACAAATTTCAGAGGTGCACACAGAGGGTCACTGTAGCTTGTATAGGAGGGCAGTACTGTCTATTAATAACAAGTTGGAGACATTATTGTAATTATTTTTTTTTTCATTTTCCTCACCAGCAAACATCTGTTGCAAATATAGGTGGCCATCTTTTGTGTGAGATTAAATAAGCATATATTTATATATTCCTGACAGCAGATATGTTGTGTTCTATTTCTTTTTAAGTTTTGTCCCAGTCTGACATCAGAATGGTATGCAGAAGGTAGCTGTGTTTTGGGAGAGGTGGTGAGGAGGCATGCTATGTATGAAAATGACAGTAACAGCAGTTTGAAATATGTGCTTGTGGGCATTTATGCATTAATTTTAATCCTGATTAAACACCAGAGGGGAATACACTGAAAATTACTACCTAATCTCAGATATGATGTATGTATCTTCACAAGCATTTGTCTTCTCAGTTTGTTGTGAACTAGTGTTAGCTCAGCTTTGAACATTAAAACTTTTGTGCACCTTATTTCTTCTCGGAATTAAAAAAGTTAAGATTAAATTTCTTTTTCATCTACATGATTTTGATTAATCAGTCACTGGAAAAATGTCTAAAATGTACCTCAGAGCATTTATATCCCCATGACTTCTGTGTGTCTAGCATCCCCCAAACAGCTTAATACTGTTAGTTCCACTTCATTTATACATTTATACAGTGTAGTCTTGGTCAGAAGGTGCTTTCTTTGATCATGTTTTTTGTTCAGGCAATACCTGTATGAAAAGGTTGTTTAAAAAAAAAATAAAAAATGCATTTCAGAGCATCTAGAAATCTAATGGCTTCCGGATGCCTATTGGTCCCCAGACTCCAAGCTTGATACATTTATTTCCTCTGCAGTTAATATACTGTATTATTGGTTAGTTAGCATGTGCTGAAAAAATGCAGAAAAAAAACAAGTCTGAAGAGTAAGATGCACTTTTTTCTTTGACCCTGCTTTTTGTATGAGCAATTATTTGATGAAAAAAGTTGTTTAAAAAACTGTAAAATGCAACTCAGAGCATATAGAAGAACCCCCATGTCTTACTCCTAACTTAAAACAGACATTTCTTCCACAGTTATTCCACAGTTATCAGAAGGCAGTCTTACTTGTATATTGAATGAATGAATATCTGCAGGAAAAAAAACTGAAGACTAAGGCAATCTGTGAGAAAAAGGAAGGGGAAAAAGTAATATGGCTAGTATGAACAGGCAGGATGTGTTGGGAGTTGGGGGGGTGGCCATGGAGGGTTTTCATATAGGGTACTGGTTTATCTAAGGTCGAACCTGAACCTTCAGAGAAATTCTCAGACACATGCAGAAACATATCAGCAGTTAATAACTCTTAGCAAATACATTTATCTTTCCAACAAAGCTTCAGTGAAACACCTGCTCTCCAAACAAGCTCACCTGGGGAGGATCCTCATGTGCCTTCAGGAGTTGCACTACTGTCTCTGTCTTTGGCACATCAGTAAGACCCAGTGGGAATAATGTCAAGGATGTGCACTGCTCTGTCCCTGGGTCTAGCACAGGCAGTGCAATAAAGAAAGGTATACCCACCCTCTCTCCCATCCTGGTGCAGCTCTTCCTTGTGTGTCATCTACCTCCTTGTTTACTATCCAATCTTGCCCATCACTAGTATTCTCCCTTTATTTGTGTGCCTACAATTCCACTGATCAACAAGTGTGTCAGCAGTCCCTGTCAGTCTTTGTTTTATATTTGTTTGTGTGCCTCTGCTTCTAAACCTCACCATCTTTCCATCCACTGTCTTACCCTTAAATCCTACCCCATCCTTCCTTCTCAATAAAACAAAAAAGAAAAGAAAAAAAAAGACGCACTTGTCCCTGGAAAAATATATATACCTTTCTTTCCCTCAAACCAACTAATATATTCACATGTCTGGTTGATTTGAGTGATATTTTTCACACTTTCATCTGCTTGCTTTCTGGTGACCTTTCTTTTCCCTCCCTATTCCCATTTTTACCTCCCCTGTTTCCCTATTATATCTTCCCCTGATTGCTGCACCCCCTTTTCCTATGTCCCATACACCCATTTCTACCCTTTAATGGTCAAAAGACAGTTTTAAACATTGCTATAAGTTCTTTAATATGTCTTACCAATGTAGAGCATGTGTGCATGCCCAGTCGCATACTCTCGACTTGCTTGTTATCTTTTATTGTGTTTGATGTATCCACAATTGTTGACTCTCTTGTGCTATACAGGGTTTGTGATTATGTCAGTAGGTGTTCTAATCAGCAGTAATATGGACTGCAAAAGTCCACCTATTTAATTAATAATTACCTTCATGCCACATTGAGCAGTGTGCCATACCTATGAGAGGCTTACTGCAATTATGCCAAGTATGTTTCTGAATCCCAGGAATAGTCTTTCCAAGAAGTACAAAAAAATCTTTTTTTGCACATTCTATGACAAACTTTTCTGTTAAACCTTTGTCTTTCAGCTTTTCCCACTTAGGGGTTGCCACAGCAGATTACCACTCTGCAGATTGATTGGCAGTAGAGTTTTTACGGTGTCGAGTTGCTAGCTCAGTGCCCAACCTTCAAAGAAGGCACACACCCTCAGACTCTTGGACCTACTTGCATGTCTTTTAAAACTCACTCGAATGTAGGGAAGACATGCAAAGTCTGAAAGTCACAAATATCATTTCTCTGAATGTGAAATTTCCTAAATGTATCAGGGTTTGTGCATTATTAATATTATATCATGATGGAGTTAATATGTCTTGCCAAATATTGTAGCTGTTTATAGCCAATCCACATACTTCTAATTCAAACCACAGGTCTTCTTCTGTATGTATAATTCATTTGTACCTTCTCTTGACTTCACTCCTTCCAAAACCACAGAAGCAAATGTACATCTCACCTACTGAATCATGCTGTGCACATGCCCTTACATTCTCATCTCACATTTCCTCCAGCAAGGAAGCCTCACTAGCTTCTTGCACTCCATTCACTACCTCAGTAGAATCATCTTCTGGAAAGAGCTATTATTTCTTTGCTACACATCTCTGAATAACATCATACACTCAGCATCTGCTTCTTTCTTTCCTATTAAAATAAGGAAGACCACCATCATCTATGCCACCTTCCAAAACATAAAGCACTTCCACATTTTGCTCTTTTTCACAGCATGAGCTTGCAATCTCTGCTCCCCCTTTCTCGCTGCTTTTATGAGTGATTTAAGAACGCCTGACTTTTCTGAGAGGGTGTCATCTGCCAAAAAGCTCAAGGGAATTTCCCTAGTGCTCTGGCTAAATTCTCCTACTCAGCATGAAAACCACCACAAATATACATTTAAAAGAAACTGCTGACCTAATGAACTACACCTGCTAAAAAGCCCAAATAAATAATAAAATAAATAAACAAACAAGATTCATACTAAAAAGAGTATGTCTTGACCTACATTCTGACTCCCTCGGAGACATGTTTCAGTGGAAAACAAGAAATAATACATTACTAAAACCGTGGACTCCACCTGCTTAGTGAGAGAGCCCATGACATGGACTTTGTAATATCACATTCTGACATTATTTAAACTGATAAGTACAAAAGCTTTCTGTAGGTATTTCACCAATAAGGATTACTTTATTGCTTAGCTAGCTCATGAGTCAGCTGTGCTTTCAGATTAGAATATACAATGCTTCATGTACCTGCATTTAGTTAATAGCATTTCAATCTTATTCCACAACTATTCTAGAGCACCAATTTTCTCATGTAGAATGCTTTATGATTCACTAATCATTGTGTCTATCAGCCAATATGTATACCTCCTTAATTGTTGTCTAACTGTAGAGACCCCATGTGAGAGTGAGAGACCTTAGGTGCACTGCCCAGAGGGACATGCAAAAGCATATGATTGATCATGCTACATATGTGTTCAGAGCAGGAAAGACAATAGTTTTGAGCAGAATTTTGACATCAATGATGCCAAAATACAAAGACACGATAACTGCTTTAATAATTGGTAATGCAGTTGGTGTCATTCCAAGGGGATCCAGTATGTGTCTACCTGGGACAAGATGACTGAGAAGTTTACTTAAGAAGGTACGTATGTATTATCACAACCAGATTGGGAAGTCACCCTGCTTCCTAATGTAATACCAAAAGTCATTAATCCTGCACTGGCAAGGGTTGTTTAAAGTCCAACTCACTTTCCTATCACCTTGGTTCTGCAACACGGACAGGAATACTGGCCCAATTCCGCCTTCCGGGTTGTGCCTTTCACTGGCGTAACTGAGGCTAACAGTTGGTTAAGGCATACAGTTCCAGCTTGCCTCTAACACCGGGTACTCACCCTTTTCATTATTGTGTTTGTTTACATTTGCATTTCTAAAGGTTTTATGTTGCTTTGACTTTATGTTGGGCTGAACCTTCCGTGCTTTCATGTGTTAGGTTTAAAAAGTGTTTTTTGGGGGGGTTTAAGGGGGGGGGGGGGGACAAAACTGCGATCCTGTCTAAGACGCTTCGGATGAGGAAAGGGTAGAATCCCTGTGTTGTATCATGCATTACAATGACTTGTATATTTGGGGTTGTATATTGGTTGGTTTTTCTACAAGGATCATCAGTAAGAGTAAACTGTATCCTGACTACGTTTGACTGTGGAAGAATCTAAAGTGCTGCTTGTTCTCATCTGCCTGGTTCTTTTCTTTTTGTATGGAGGCGCTGTGATAAAAGACAGTCCCGGGAAGATGAATTGGATACAAATTCCTGTTCCTCTGTCACAGACAAGGTAAACAGCACTGATTTACAGTCCACACACCCCTTTTCACTTCGCAAAACCCTCGTTTCCCGATAACGTCAGAGTTATGCCTAGTCTCCAATCTGGTTGCGATAATATGTAAGTACCCTTTCTTTATTTGCTAATGATAGTCTGTACCTCTCTTACTATTAGTTTTACATTCTGGTTAAAGCCTTTGCTACTCCTTACTGTTTTTTTTAGGCATATAGGTTCCAGGTTCCCTATTGAAATCTTAAGAATCCCTTTGCTGAGTCATGAGATACAAAAAAAAGGGCAGAAAATGCAGGATAAGAGTGTGAACATCTGTCTTCTCCTTTAAATGTGTTTTTTGCATGAGCAAGCTACCATGAATACCCCTTATACTCCCAGATTTATATATATATCAAGTCTGAAATTGTCATACTTCCAAGAAAATAAATATTTGGAAAAATGGCAATTTTGGATGTGACATTTGTAAGTCTAGATTTTTGGCTATTCAGTCTCCACATCACAGGACTTGGCAAAGTGGGTCCTGAGATTTCAAATGGCTACTGGATGACATCGTCTGGACATTCTAGCCCAGTAAAGTTGAATTTATACATAAAGATGACTCTATTCAATGTAAACACTTAACAAAAAATGCCTGATCTTGAAGCCATCTTGGAGCTTAAAACAAATTCATATATGTCCGTTTTTTTTTTGTTTTTGTTTTTTTATCCTTTTGTTGGCCAGGTTAGTCTCACAAGGTTAGTATCCTCTTTTCAGGGGAGACCCAAGGTGATATTTACTCTACTAGAGGAGATCTGGCTAGGGCATTGGGGAACTTCCTCTCCTCATCATTGTTGAGAGTGAGACCCATTTTGCAGGAGCACTTCCTCTTTTCATTCCAGGTGTAGAAGCAATTCAGAGAAACAGGGAGGCAGATGGAGAGAGAAGGAGGTAATGGAGTGGTGAGAGAAATGGAGGAGAAAGCAAATATCGGGACCAGATAATGTGTGCAGGATTCTGAGGAGATGTTTCAAAAAGATCTGTTTGATGGAGATGAGTCAGCAAATGATGGATGGATGTTTATAACTCTCCAGTCAGGAAGGTTGTGGGATGACTTACTTAAAGAAATGGTGATGCAGAGCGAGCCAGAAAATGAAGGACGCCAGGAACAATACTAAAAATCTATCAACAATTGAAGATAGCGAAAACTAGTCCCCAAATACGTTTTCTGCCAAGATGCTAATAATTTAGGGTAGCGAGTGACATGTGAGGACATATTAAGAACCCTGAAGCCCTTTGATGTAACTTTAAGCTGTATACAAGCTTCAAAATTCAGTCTCTGGCACTAATATCGTTTAAGTTCATACAAATTATTTTCTACACTCCTCAATTTAGCAGCAAATAACTTCCTTACTTGCCCCTCAACTGTCTTAGACCATGTGTTTGAGAATTTGGTAAAGAGACAAATGTTAAGGGCCTCAAGGCTACATGTTAAAGACCAGGACTTTGAGGAATTTATCATGACCCTGAAGGAATATTTTGAGGATAAGGGATATAGGGGGACTGAGACAGCTAGGGGTATGTGCGGTGCCTGCCTGCCCAGGAAGGGTGTTGGAGGACCGTATTTTAAGATCCCCACCCTTGATCAGTATAGACAAGTTAGAAAGGATAACATGTTAAGAGTCCCTATGACTTTTTCCAGTGACATAAATAAGGTTGGTGACGTAATTAAAAAGAATTGGAATATTTTAACTTCTGATTCATCTATTGAAGTATTAGTTCAAAGTCAAAGTCAAAGTGAACTTTATTGTCATTCAGAAATCACACAAGTGCAAAAACTGAACAAAATTCCGTATCTCCAGACTCAAAGTGCAGACAACATATAGACTATTTCCACAGACATTTACACATGTAACACCTGGCTATTACATCACAGACAGGCAGGTAGACAGACTAAAATTGCACATAATTAGAAACACATTTTAACACTTTTTGAACTGAACACTTACTTACATGAGACTTTAGTATTGCACAGGTACTTGGTTAAGACATTGCATTGATCCTTGCACAGAAAGAGACTGAGTATTGCACTGTGAACATTAGAGTATTGCACTATGGACCTGAGAGTATTGCATTATGGTTAATTTATGAATTTGCATGTATTGCACTGAAAGAAGCGATATTTTACTGCATTGCTACTGCCCTAGATGGTCTATAAGTTACAGTCATTGTGAATATTGTACTAAGTATTAAGTGAGACTGGTAACCAGGTTCTTGCACAAACTGAAACAGTTTCTACTGACCCAGTTGGACATCATGGAGTGTAGTGGTTATTAAAGTTCAGCAGCCTGATGACATCAGGGAAGAAGCTGTTTGTGAATGTCATAGTTCTGCAACGTATGCTTCGGAAGCACACATCTCCTAAGTTTTATTACAAGAATAGGGCGAACCTAAAGAGGTTGTTGTGTTATCCAGATAAGTTGGGCTATGGACAATGGGGAGAGGGTACCAAAAAATGTGGCACTTGTAATCTCTGTCAGAATGCAAGAGAGGATAATGAGTTTGTTCTTCCACAGACAGGGAAGAAATACTTCTTAAATGTTATGGCTAACTATGACAACACGAATGTTGTTTATCTAGCTAATTGTGAACAATGCAGCTCATTTTATGCTGGCAAAACCAACTGTCTGTTTTGTGAAAGCATTAGGAGCAATATATATTGTATAAATTAAAGGTAATACTGTCAATGCCTTAGCTAAACATGTTCAGATAAAAGGTGATGAACATAGGTTTTCTTTTACTGTGTTAGATTTTATATATGAGAATGTTAGGTTAGGCAATATTGAAAATGAAACAGAGAGATGCGAAACAAGATGGATAGCCAAACTGCATTCTCATATGGGGCTAGGCTTAAATGAATTTGTACCCTTGAGACCTGTTTTAAAAGCCTGAAGGAGAAGGAAAAAGTAATGTTTACTTTCGTTTGCTGAGTTCTCTTCTTTAGTGAGTTCAGCTTTAACTATTTAATTGTTTTATTAATTTTAGCTTCTGATTGGTTTGTGTATTATGACATTGCTATATAAATGTTTAGTGAAGATGCTGTTTTATTAGAGTCTGAAGAAGCTATGATTCCATAGCAAAAGTGCTTACCAGTTTGTATATGCATTAAACCTGGATTTAGTTTACCTGCTGCCTGCAGTTTGCTGCCTATTTTACCTTTGGATATTTTGCAATGTGACTGCTGTGTTTCCACACTTGTACCTTTTTGTCTGCACTCATATTTGTACAGTTGTAAACATTTGTAAATATGTAAATATGTTCTGAATAAGACTTATTTTTGTGTATAAATAAAGGACTGCTATTCTTTTTCATAGGTGCTGTGGTATCTTTAACTTCTACCAGAGCTTCCCCCAATTCAAGCAGATGAGGCCTTGGTTTAACAACACATCCAAAGACAACACATTTAGGGGTGCAGCTCCCCCCATGCTGCTCTGCAATTTCAGCAGTCGACCTACCTGGTGTGGGAACAGAGCTCAGAGCCTTCTGCACAAAAGGTAAGTGTGCTACTTGTTGCACCACTAACACTGACACTGCAGTTACAAATTTATTATTTCAGAGCAACAAAAGTACTCCTTCTTTTCCTCTGTTTAGTGACTATCATGTCATCAGATCTCTTGGCAATTGCTGGGGCATATCAGAATTCCTCAGGAATACCGTCATCTCATGACTGGTTCTGTGGGAACCCAAATTTGAACTCTTAGATATCCAAGTAACCCTAAACAATATTAACTACCATTCCATAGCGAGTTACAGAATACCATCTATGTCTGCCTACTGACAATGAAAGATATCTTAATGCTGTAGCCAAAATCCACATTAATCCTAACACCTATATATTGGGGGACTTCAACTATCTGTCAATAATTTGTATGAACTACACTGACAATTGTCAGCATGATCCATGCTTCCCCGATGTTATAACTGCTAACTGCCTTGTAAAACATACTTAACCATCTTACTAGAAGCCCAAGTATCTTTGAGCATGTCCTCACAAATATGACCCCGTATTTCTAAGTGTATCACTTGCTCTCAATAAATTAGGGGATGAATCAGTAACCTTTTTCTTTAAATCTGGTGGCCCTTCCCCTGCAAAAACATCTTCTCAAAGCAAACCTTTTTAAATTAATTGATGACCTAAATAAATACTGCTGTAATCCTTCTGCAATGGACTTCATTGCTAAAGATACTGCCGTGTGCCACTGAATTCTATTTGCACAGAAGTAGTCATATTGATAAAGCAATCCCTATCCGCACCAAATATAATGGATAAAACACCCCCCATGGTGAAATAGTTGTATAAACTATATAAAAAGAAAAATAAATTAATGCTTGTAAGAGGTCACATTCTACCCACTGTGACAGTGTACTTAAGTAAACTAGCAAAAACACTAAGGGTACCATTAGAAAGCTCAAATATTAATATAAAATTGAAACAGACATTGAAACCATACATAATTACAAATCTTTGTTTATGTCAGGAAGCTAAGAACTAATACACAGAAATATATGATACTAGTCCACAGGGATACTTACTACTCTTTCCCAAAAGCAAAGCATTAATATCCTAGTTGACAAATTTAATGCAAATATTACTCTGGAAGTGTAGCTATGGTGGGATTGAAAGGGGAAGCCACCCTAAATGCAAGATGTTGGGAGGCACAGTCAGCAGATCTATTTTTTTCCCAGTTTGTGCTCATCACTTAAATGTGATAGCATGCAGTAGAAGAGCAGGAGGGCATTAGGATCTGGCGCTGCACAGAAAGAAACGATCAGAGAACAGATCCCCTTTTTTTCACTCTCATGCAAAGTATGTGGGTGTAGGGCAGTAGCACCAAATAAGGCAGTTGGAGCTCTGTGTTACTTTATCCACAGTTATAACTATTTCACAGATTTCATAGTCCCTGTCACCCCTATAGCTACTATAGAACAAGTTAGCTCTTACATAAGCTAAGAACACTTCATTCATGGGCCTTGATAAAATAATATTCTTCCTGATTGTCAGTACCAAAATAGACTATCTGAACTCCTACTTAACCACTTCAATCTAATCTTCTTACAGATGTAACTACATCACCAAAGCCTTGGAAACAGTCATTGTAATGTCTTTATATAAGGATGGCCCAATCACAACCCTGGTAACTACAGATTTATTATGCTCTATTAGTCTTACTAGCCTCACATGGAAAGCTATGGAATGCATTACCTAAGACCTTATTAATCCAGACATTGTAGATAACTTAACCCCAGACCCTCCTTAATTTGCCTTTAGCAAAAGCAGGGTTTGTCTCCTTAACTTTGTTAATTTCTTTAAAAAGTAATAAGAACAATGGATATCAGTTATACTGTACATAGAGCATATCTGGACCTGCCCAACACTGTCAAAATATCTCCACATGCATCTGAATATACATCCATATGCTGTGCTCTGCAGTGGCTACATGCTGTCTGAAGAGTTGCAGGTGCCACTGCTGAAAGCAAAGTAATCAGTGGTATACCACAGTTCTTATTGCTAGGTCTTATCCTATTTGGCATCTATTTCTCAGACATTTAACCCAAAAATCCTGACATATGGTTGTCTAAGTTTGTGAAAGAATGTAAAATGGGTGTTGTTATTTATCCCTCCACTACTTAGACACAGTTGCTCCAATGTGGGTTAGACTGTGTTAAAAAATTGGTGGAAAGACAACAACCTTAAGTTAAGCATGAAAAATGTTGTATAATTTGTTTTAGTAAATGAAATATCTCCATGTCATATCATACAAGCAACAGACCCTTCCAATCAGACATTGCTGTACAGGATCTAGGCAGTCTTACTGATAATTCTTTATTTTTTGACCATCATGTCTCTGTAGTAGTTTGTAAATCTTTCTGTCTGACTCAACTAATTTCCAAAGATATCTTTTCTAGATCCAAGAAGCCTCAGTTTCCCTTTACTCATCTCTTGTCAGACCCATTATTAAGTATAATGCCTGTTTTGTCATGTATTTGTCTAAAACATATTAATCAAGAAACCTCAGAAGTTTTTAAATAAAAAGACCAATTGCTTCAAAACCCTCAGATGTTATGTGATCCTATCTCGCCTACATTCAGTACTGATGGGCTCGGAGCCGATCCCTCGGCTCCGACTCGGCACGCTATGCTATAGAGCGAGGCCTCTTATTGGCTGAGCTATTTCTTATCCCAGGATGCACCACCACTAATCCCCCAGATCTCGTTTACCACTTACAAGCTAGGACGTGGTCTCAAACTTGGCTGGGCTAAGTACTGCTTTATTCAGACTTTTCCTGTCAGGAATTTTGCTATTTTGAACCCAAAAGCTGTTTTAACAGCTATTGTTGTTGTACGAGTGTGTTTACAAAAATTTGTTGAGGAAAATTGTGTTTTTTTGTTAAGGGAAGGTTTCCCGTTTAAGTTAGAGGGGCCTTCCCCTATTACTTTGAGCGTTTTTGTGTATTCAGGAGGTCAAGTACCTGCTTAAGTTAGAGGGTCTTGGCCCTCATTTTCAGTGTTTGTGATACTAGATTGCGTATTGTTTCTGACTTTGTAGTTTGTTCAAAAAAAAAAAAAAAAAAAAAAAAACTTACTTATTTAGTTTTCATCTTTTCTGGTAAAATCTTGTTTCTTAGTCACAATGGCTAAAGAACATAGACCCTCTGGGTTTAAAAAGTGCACGAGGTGTGGTTACAAAATGTCCATAACGGACGACCACTCCTCGTGCGTTTATTGTTTAGGCGCCAAGCACCTACAAGAGTCCTGTAGCGTGTGTCACGCCTTTTCTGCTAGGGTTCTTCAGGAGAGGAAGAATAAATTAATATTAAAAGGTTTGATTAAGCCCTCCTTCGAGGAGGCTTTATCTTCCTCTTCCTCTCCTATGAAGAAGAAAAAAGCATCGGCTCCGACCAGTCTGTCGGAACCGACCGCCAAAAAACCTAGGCAGGCTTCTCCATCGGCTCCACGGACTTCGGAGCCGAGGGCGGAACTGTCTGCCTCGATGCCTCCAGTCTCAACTCCTCTGGTTCCAGAGCTGAGAACTGGGGCATTGAGAGGCGGGTCACCTTCATCGGCTCCACTGATTTTGGAGCCGATGAGGGTTGCCGGCTCAGACACTTTCCCTTCGGCGCCGAAACCCTCCTCGGCACCGAGGGAAATTGTTTTGAGATCTCCTTCGGAGCCGATAGTGGTCGAATCTATTCGAAGCCAGTCCCCCAGTCCTATGGAGCCGATGGAGAAATCGGTTCGGACCCGATCAGTGTCATCTAGATCCTCCAAGATGTCTGATTCGGACATCGACAGGGTGCTCCTAAGACTTTTCCAGTCTCCGGTATTTCAAAAGCTAGTTTCGGCTCCAGCCCATTCGGCTTCGGAGCCGATGGTCCACCCTGCTATTATGGTTCCTCCTCCAACAGCCTCGGCACTGTTGGAGCCGGTGCGGGTGGAGACGGTGGAGGTTTTCGGGTCGGGCCCGACCCTTACTCCAACTCCGGCTCTTGAGTCGGAGTTCGGTACGCGGACTTCTTCTGTCGACCCCGGGGGGGATGCTTTGGGACTGATGTTTTCGGTCCCAAGCCTTCCTCTAGGTGCGTCGGCTGCGGGGGTACCGTCTACCATTGTGGCCACGGAGGTGGGACCTTCCCAGGATTCTGGTGGTCCCACCTTCAAGGCCATGAGGCGTGCGTTAGCCAAATCTTCCTTGGCTACCTCCACGGTCTCCCCAGCTCCTTCCCTGCATACTGAGACTGGGTCTTTGGCAGTCCCCCTGTCCTTAGACAGCGGAGCCCCGGGGCCTGAGGTTACCCCCACTGGGGGTTCCCCCCCTCCTGGAGGTCCCTCTGAAGCTTCTTCGGAGGAACCCCCCAGGAAAAGATCGTGCAAGAGGAAGCACGTTGACTCCCCTGATGAGTCTCTTACATCAGACACTGATCTCGATGATGCAGAGGGGTCCCCTAAGTCGTCCTCAGATGATGTCTCCTTTGCAGACATCCTGGAAGCCCTTAAACAATGAGGCAGCTGGAAATCCAAACCCCCTTCTGCTGATGAGTCGGTGTTCCTTAAGGCCTTCGGGGCTCAGCCCTCCACCTCCTGGGTGTCTCCGCCCTTCGACGAGCTCTTGGACTTGATCTGTCGAAGGGCGTGGGAACACCCAGACTCTGTGGAACCGGTGCCTGCTCGTCCTAATAAGTTCCTGTCAGCACCCCTGGAAAAAGAGTTTCTGACGAAAGGTGTGGCTGTAGATGCTTTGGTGGTGGCATCTGCTACCCAGCAAGATGTAGCTGAGGCTTCGACGTCCGTCCATCCTCCTAATAAGGAGTCTAGGAGCATGGATCGGTACGGTAAGCGCACCCTAAGTTCAGCGGCCTTTACATTAAGGTCCTTGAACTATCTCACGCACTTTACCAGATTTCAGAGGGATCTGATTAAAGAACTGTCCGATACCCTCTTGGGTAAACTGCCTGAGCAGCTGGCCCAGATGGTTGGCTCTCAGCTGGCTACGCTGTCATCCATATCGAACTCGTCCATGAGGCTCATTTCTTATGCGGCCGAAGGGGCAAGTAGAGCGGCGGGTACAGGCATTGCTCTACGGAGGCAAGCCTGGCTCCGCCTGTGTCATTTCGCGGAGGCCTTCAAGTCTTCCTTTGCCGACGCCCCCTTTGATGGGTCCTCTTTGTTTGGACCCAAGGTAAAGGACACACTGACCCGCTGCGAGCAAGAAGGTAAGACTTTGACTGCCGTAGGGGCATGATTTTCCACTCCCTTTCGGCCTTACCCCAAGGCTAAAAGAGGAGGGAAAATGTGGTTCTGTAGATCTCAGAAGTCTTACCCCTCACAGCAGGACGATCCCCCTTCTAGAGGCAGGGGAGGGGGTAATTCTTCTGGAAGACACCGTCCCAGAGGCGGCAGAGGCCCTCGCAACACTGGAGACCACGAGTCCTTTCATGGCTCTTCACCCTTTCACAGTCCCTGAGGGATTGCCCGACTGTGCAGCTCCGGAGCCAGTCGGGGGTCATTTTTCGAGGCACCTAAAAGCCTGGGAAGGTATCACTCAGGACCGATGGGTGCTTCGAATTATCGCCGGAGGATACGCCATTCCCTTTTCTCACTCTCCTCCTCAGTCCAAGAAAATCCCGGACCCGCCACCCAGTCAACGGGAAACTGCAGCCTCAGAAGTTTCAAAGCTGCTGCAAAAAGGAGTCATCCAACCGGTCCCTGCAGACCAGATCGGATTAGGGACTTACTCAAGATTCTTTTTGGTGCCAAAAAAGACCGGGGACTTGAGGCCCATTTTGGATCTCAGCATTCTAAACCGTTCAGTCAAAAAGTCCAAGTTCCGAATGGTCACCCTACAATCCATTCTCCCACTGCTGGAGAAAGGTGTTTGGATGTGCTCCATAGATCTCAAGGATGCTTATTACCATATAATGGTACATCAAGCATCCAGGAGACATCTGCGCTTCAGCCTAGGAGGCAGTCATTTTCAGTTCCGCGCACTGCCCTTTGGTCTCACCACAGCCCCCAGGGTGTTCACCAAATGTTTGGCGGTCGTGACTGCTCACCTGAGAAGTCTAGGATTCCAGGTGTTTCCGTATCTAGACGACTGGCTCCTAACTGCCACCTCCAAACATCTACTATTGCAGAGCCTACAAGCCATGATATCACTGGGCAATTCCCTTGGAATCACCTTCAATTGGCCAAAGTCTGTGTTGCTGCCATCTCAACGCATAAGATTCATCGGAGTAGAGATAGACTCAAACCGAATGCGGGTCTATCTACCTACAGACAGGATACAAACCATACAGGCTCAAGTTCGAGCCTTACTTCCCAGATCCAAAGCCCCAGCCAGAATGGTCCTGCAGCTATTGGGATCCATGTCCGCCACGGTTCTTCTAGTTCCCCTAGCAAGGTTGCACATGAGAATTCTCCAGTGGCTTCTTTCAACTCAGTGGTCCTTTCAGGATCTCCCTCTCAGTCACCTCATATGGATCACGGAAACCTGCAAATGGGACCTTCGCTGGTGGCTGGTGCCCTCCAATCTGGATCAGGGATGACCCTTTGTTCCACCTCCTCCTGTGGCCACTTTGACTACGGACGCCTCCCAGATGGGGTGGGGGTGGGGGCATTCACTGGGCAGGTCAGTCCAAGGCAAATGGCTTTCGGAAGAGACCCTACTTCATATCAACATCCGAAATGAGAGCGGTGCTTCTGTCCCTTCAAGCCCTTCATGATTACCTCCCTCAGGGCGTAATTGCTGTTCACTCTGACAACATGTCAGTTGTCTGGTACCTGAACAAACAGGGAGGGACCAGATCCTACCCCCTTTGCAGAGAGGCCATGAGAGTTTGGGAATGGGCAGTGTCGACCAAACGCTTTCTAGTGGCGACTCATATCCCGGGCAAGTCCAATGTGATAGCTGACAGACTGAGCAGAACTATCCTCTCTCCACACGAGTGGTCTCTGAACATTACAATTGCAAATCAGATTTTCAGCAAATGGGGAGTTCCGTGTTGTGACCTCTTCGCGACTCCACTAAATGCGAAGTGCAAAAAGTTCTTCTCCCTCACCCCGGCTCCGGGGAAGAACCCTATGGACGCACTAGCCCGTCCGTGGCCCACCGGCTTGCTGTATGCTTTTCCTCCAGTTCCTCTCCTTCCCAGAGTGATCCAAAAGGCGTCTCTATTGGGGAGCAAAATGATCTTAGTTGCTCCTTACTGGCCTCGTCAGGTATGGTTCCCCTATCTTCGGAAATATGCACTGGAAGGTCCATGGTTCCTGGATCAGATCCCAGACTTATTGGTTCATCAGTCGGGACTTTTCCACCAGTCCCTACACACCTTAAAATTGATGACTTGGCTCCTCCTCTTCCGACTATAGTCAGGAATCATACCTTGGACCCGGAAGTAGTACACATTTTATCCTCGGCCCACAAATCTGCTACAAAGAAGTTGTATTCTAGCAAATGGAAAAGATTTGCTATTTGGGCTCAACTCCGGGGTCTGGATCCCATCACTATTCCTGTATCAGAAGTACTGAAATTTCTAACCTCTCTTTTCAATAAAGGCTCTTCAGTATCAACCATTAAGGTTCAATTGGCAGCTATTTCCAATTTTCACGAATCTATAAACCCACCTTTAATGAGCAACAGATTATGTAAGACCTTCTTGAAAGGTGCTGCGCTTTTAAGACCTCCGATTTCTCATCCTGCTCCTCCATGGGATCTCGATGTGGTGTTACGCGCCTTAACTTCCTCCCCCTTCGAACCGGCAGCAACATGTGATTTAAAATTTCTATCATGGAAAACTGCCTTTCTGGTGGCGATTACTTCTGCCAGAAGGGTTTCAGAGCTTCAAGCTTTGTCTGTAAAACCTCCGTACTTGGTTTTTCACAAAGATAGAGTATCTCTCAGGCCAAATCCATCATTCGTCCCTAAAGTTTGTTCCAGTTTCTGCCTACAACAGTCATTAGAACTTCCAGTCTTCTTTCCGAAGTATTCTAACAAAGCGGAATACATATTCCACACATTAGATGTCCACAGGCAATTGCGTTTTTATTTAGATAGGACCAAACAAACAAGGAAAACAGATCAGTTGTTTGTATCCTTTTCAGACAATAAATTGGGCAAAGCCGTCACAAAGGTCACTATTGCCAAATGGATCAGGGACTGTATTACTCAAGCTTATTCTTCTTCTAATATAGAGCTTTCCACCTCTGTCAAAGCTCATTCTACAAGAGCTATGGCTACCTCAATAGCATTCCATTCTAAGCTTGCCATTAGTGACATTTGTGCTGCGGCTACGTGGTCTTCCCCGCACACTTTCATTTCCCACTACAAATTGGATGTGGCATCTAGAGGACGAGCTTCATTTGATTCCACAGTGCTCAGGAGTGTTTTCCAGTGAGCCACCCAGGATTTAGGTGCTAGGGACGCTGTCCCATCAGTACTGAATGTAGGCGAGATAGGATCACATAACATCTTTTAGTTATGTACTTACCATAACTTTAGATGTTTGGGATCCATCTCGCCTACATTCCCAATAACCCACCCTCCTTCCCCCTTCCTTGGAGATCAGAGGATATCAGAAGGTCCGAATCCTGTTGTTTCATCTTGAAACATCTGGCAATGTTATATAATCAAGTTGTGTATGTGTGCATGAATGCGGACAAACAAGATCTGGGGGATTAGTGGTGGTGCATCCTGGGATAAGAAATAGCTCAGCCAATAAGAGGCCTCGCTCTATAGCATAGCGTGCCGAGTCGGAGCCGAGGGATCGGCTCCGAGCCCATCAGTACTGAATGTAGGCGAGATGGATCCCAAACATCTAAAGTTATGGTAAGTACATAACTAAAAGTTATCTGTCAGAAAAACAGCCCTCATCCTGTACTAAGTCTCTTACAGACTCTAATGTGGTGGCACGTGTTTTCCCTTTCAAGACATGAAAGACTCAGCTTTACTTGACCTCCTGTTCTTTCACAGAAAATATTGCTGTGTAAGTAAACTAACCATAACAGTAGATGTTTGAATGATCCCTGCTTTAGTAGCTTAAGTCATATGGGTTATATCCTGTCAAGGATATAAAAGCCAACCAGCTTCCAAAGCTTCAGGGCACCTTCCATGCACTCAAACCATTAGCTAGCTTGAGCTGAGATGACTAAAAGTCAGGTTTGAGCACCAAGTCCTTCAAAGCTTTCATACCAACTGAGAGAGGAAGGCTGAGTCCTGAGAAGACATAGCTAGGAGTAAAAAGAAATAAATGGTCACACCCTGGCATAAAAAATAAATAAATAAATAAATAAGTAAAATAAGGAGGATAGAGGGAGGGATGGGCTACTGCAACGGTGATCATTCGAATAACTACTGCTATGGTAATTTTGGTTACACAGTTGTACTATGTATATCATACTGATCATTGCTGCAGTAGCCTAAGCTATATGGGTAGATTACCATAGCTTATAACATTTGGGAGGTAGAAGAGGAAGGGTCCAGGAGCCCCTGGAGAATGGTTCTAACAAAGCCTGATCTAGACCTAGAAAAGGAAAAAGTGATAATGTAGCATTGTGTTTGTGTCTTCCTATTTTGTGGTTTGTCATTTTGCAGTTATTAGTGATTTTATTTCTTGCCAAAACTGGATGATGGAGCAGAAAACCCTTGGAAATTTTGGAGGTGGAGGAATGAAAAATCTGAGAGATTCCCCATATCAGATTACCCCTCTCATCACATTTTGATAACCTCTACAGAGAGGATCCAAAAACTAAATCTTTATCCAAAGATGAATTTAGACTCTCATTATTTAAATTGTTTGCGAGGTTCTGAGAGAGAATGCAGCCAGGCAAATCTTTTCCAAACAGTAGCAGTCAGTGGTCACAGCCCTGGATGCAGTGTCTACAGAGTCAAAAACACACTTTAAACAGAATGAGTGGTGACCTGTAAAATTGGAGAAACTAAAAACCACAAACAGCAGATTTTTTCAAACATGTGAGAACTGCAAATAAAACAGTTCTCATTCTTTCACAGTTAGTCAGAATAAACTTTAACATAAGAACCTGACAATTCAAAATTCTAAAAATGAAAGTTACAAAAGCATATAGTCTTTCCCACACTTTTCAATTGTTTTACCACCATTGTCTAAAAGGGAAGGATTAGAATTAACCAAATGTTTTGCAGCAGCTGGATTAACCAAAGATATAGCTGTTGGGTCAAAGCTGGGATGCATGTATGACAACTTGAAAGACTGAGGCACCTTATACATTCTATCTGCTTTCTTTAGAGCAGCAGACTGGCTATCAGAGAACCCACAAGTTGTGATAAACACAGCTTCCAATGCAGACAGCAAAGGGTGGGGAGAGAGTGATGGTTCTGGAAATTCCATTTGTAACTGCTCATAGTATTTTGTGAGGGACTGAGAAACCTCAGTGATCTCACTCTGATAACACTAGCACATTCTGTAAACAGTCTCAGGAAAAGAGAATCCCTCACATTCAGATACCATGCTCTCATCTGAGTCTGAATCAGAAATCTGAGAAAACTCTGTATCTGTCTCTTCATCCTGCTGCCCAGGTTCTGAATGTTGAATATTTTCAGGAAAAGAGGAATACCGTTTTCTTCTTACCAGAAACCATCTTATCAGAAGGGTCAATAGCCTGAACAAGGTCCTGAGCTAGCCCTAATAAACTATCCCCATCCAGAAGAACTTGCGCAGGAATAGATAAATGCTTATTTTTCTGTTTCTTTGTGACAGGAAAATTAGGGCAAATAGGTTTATTAATGGCAGCAGCAGCTTCCCCTGGGATAGGCACAACATTTTGACTAAGCAGGGGCATCTTCCCTGTTTCTTCTCCCAAGACTAACATGAGTGGTTTTCCATTACCTACCAAGGAACCCCAGCAGCCACAGAGAATGTGGCTAACCACCAGTCCATAGTGGCTCTATGTGCTACACCAGAGGGATCCAGAGAAAAAGATGAGTAGTCTGAGGAACCAGCTTTGGGAACGCCAGAGTCACCTACTTGTAGCTGAGGCAAATTGCTAGCCTGCTGTGGTGGCAAAGGCTATTTACTAAACTTTATCTATTTGTGGCTGGAAGAAAGACTGACCATGGGTCAGGTAGTTTGTTCCATGGTCAAGCCAAAATGGAGAAACTAAGCAGCTGAAACCAGTAAAACTTCAGAAGATTAAGAAGAACTTTTTCCCCAGTAAAAAAACACAGTAAAAAGCACTTTAACACACCTTGCCAGCCCCATAAGTAAAATAAACACAATTTATCAACAGAAAATGTAATTTTAGAATGAGAGGAAAAAAAGTGTACTCCCTTTTAAAAGTACAGTTGTCTCACAAAAGTCAATAAAAACACAAACTTCTAGCATAAAAACACTTTCCTAACCAGGAAAGTAATAATAAACAATAAATATTATATGTGGGAGGTTTTCCCCAAATGGAACTTATCTGCCCAGCAGTGGAACAGCACAAGCAAACCACTGATCCTCGAAAGTCCACAGAGGAGCACTCCTTTTGGTGGCAGGAAATTTCTGAAGGGTGTGGCACCAAACCTGAATTTTAGTCAGCTCAGCTCAAGCTAATAGCTTGGGTGTATAGAATGTGCCCTGAAGCTTTAGAACCTGACTGGCTGTTACCCTTGGTAGGGTATAACCCATATAGCTTACGGTACAGAAGCAGTGATCAATAGGATGAGCATTAAATGGTTTGTGTTTTATCTGGTTACAGGACCTAAACATTATCAACAGATAAATAAGACACATTGGTGTGATGGATTCTTTTCCAAGTGAAATCCCACCTCTGGAACAAATTTCCACTCCAAGTGAAACAGAGTAGTACCCTTGCCAGGTTCATCTTATTCCTAGATAAGTGGATGGGCAGCTGCAAATTCTCCCTAGGTCTGTATTGTTTTGTCATCCTCAAGTCTGGAGGGAATTTCTGAATAGAGTTTGTTGACTAGGCTTGAAATGTGCTGTAGTCTGAATGCCTAGTACTTCCACTGAACGTATAAAGTTAATAAAATTATAGGCAGTTCTAAAGTGAAAACAACTGCAAAAATAGTGTTGACTATTAAAAATCTGTTAAGACCTCACATAACAATTTTTATGATGGTTTATAACAATATACCAGAATATGACACATTATTGTTACTTGTGTATCTTCATTCAGTAAAAGTTAAATGTAAATGGAAGATTAATGAAGTACTTCGTAATAATATCTGCCATCCATGCTGCATGTGATGAATGAGATTATTGTTTTACTCAAACGATTTCAGAATTGTGTAAGGAGGCTGTTGTCTCATATTAAAAGAAAGTTAATATAATATTTAGACATCCTCCTAGAAACCCATTTCTGTATTAAACCATGACTATAAGCTGTTTGTGGCACTATTAACTAAGAGAATTCCTAGGTTGTCCCTAATGTGATGCATTTTTTATTAATGTGGGTTGCCAGGAGACCAGCAAATGTATAATGTTATTATAAGAACATTGATGATTATTGAGAGGGACTACCAGCATGGCAAAAGATTAGTAGTGCAGCGTTTGGATACTGAAAAGGGATAAAAAATTAAATGAAATGGGATGGAGTGGTCATTTTTGTTTGCAGTCTTAACTGCAATGGGTTCCCCCCTAAAAATGTGTGGCCCTGTTGTGAAGTATTTATAGCAGTGCAGTAGCAAGAGTTAATACTTCATTGAGGTTCTCCAGACCTTTTCACCTAAGATTGGGCACATCCAGGAATGTCCCCTCACTTCTAATTTTGCATTATTCCTAGAACCACTTGCAGCATTCATCTTCAAATCTGAGGGGTGTTGTATGGGGAGATCAGGACCTTAATCTATCTTTATTTCCCAATGAAATCCTTATTACTCTTTCCAAGTTATTTCTGGCAGTAGAATATATATGTTGGAATATGTGCAAGTGGGCAAAGGGAGACTGGCTTCATGTTTTCTGGACCTGTCCTAAGTTAGGTGGGTATTGGACTGAAATGTCTGTGATGATTAATGACATTTTTCATTGGCCTGTTCAGCTTACTCCTGTATTTAATTCTCTAAACTTAATTAGGGATCAACAGCAATATAATCTGTGGTTGGCCTACATTATTGTCCTTTTGGCCACAAAGATGATAACCAGAAAATGGAAGACCACTCATCAACTGTAGGAGACTTGAGGTCATCTTGCTTTGACATGGCTGAAGATGAGAGCTGGATGATTTAAGGAAAGAGTAGACAGGCCTATATAAATAAATAAATGGAAACCATGACTTGAATACATGAATGTAGTAGCAAGGCAATCTACCGTTAAATAGCTGAGTTTGATAATTTAATAATAAGACTGTATTACCTTTAATGACTGATCAATCCCTCCCTCCCTCCTCCAGGTTTTGTGAAGATTGTTTCAATTTTAATTTATGTACCTACTTCTCTGTTTTTTCCCTTTTAGGTGACTTTAAATGAGCTGAGGCTTTTGGCTTATTACTATGTTAGTGTATTGCTTATGAAATGTATTTGCTTTACTTGCAAAGTACCTGAAATTTTCTGTTTGGGTGATTGGCAATAACTAGGTTGTAGTTATGAAGCTTATTCAATGTCTATGGGTTCACAGGGTCCATTGTTTCAGTTTTAATTCATGGACCTGCTGTTATGTTTTTTTTTCCCTTTTTTAGGTGACTTTAAACAAGTTGAAGGTTGTAGTTTATTACTATGTTGGTGTAATTGCTTATGAAAGGGATTTGCTTTACTTACAAAGTATTTGAAAGTTTCTGTTTGGGTGATTGTCAGTAACTAGGTTGTAGTTATGAAGCTTATGCAGTGATCATAGGTTCATAGTATAGTGGATATATATTTCTTTAATACTTGTTTTATAAAAATATAGCTTAAAACTGATGTAGTATTTCCACATATTTCTTTCTCAGTTTGACTTTTGTTGGAGTTCATTAGAGTTTAGCAAGCAAGTCATAAATGTTTTTTCTAATCATACAACCTTGCAAGAAATGTTTGTAACCTGTACTTTATTGACCATAGTTGGAGATAAGCTTGTTGAAATGTTAAGATAATAGTATGAGAAATGTTTTAAGCTATCTTCTCATCTGCCTCTGTTTATTCCTTTTACTTTGAAAAAACTTTGTATGGCTTTTAACACAGTTATGAAAGCTTTGAACCTTGTATGTTTTTTTCTATTTCAGAAAATATAAAAGGGCTTGCATCTGTGCATATGGATGAATCTCTGTCTGTCTCTCTCTCTCTCTCTCTGTGTCTCTATATTGAGATATTCCGTATCGTGATATTATTCTAATAAATAATGTGTTTGCATCCAGAACTGTTGATAGTCTGGGTTTTGAACTTAATGGCTGTATGATATTAAATGTTAAAAAGATGTTATGTCTTACCATAACATTCCATCTGTGTTATTGATCTTCACTAATCCTTGATTGTGGGCTCGGTTCTGAGCCTCAGAACTGACTTGGCTGTTTATTTCAGCTCGCGCCTTCCAAAACTCTCGAGCCAGGTTCTACCCATGATGCTCCTCTGTAATTACCTCAGATCGAGTTTGCCCATAATAATGACAGGCAGATAACAGCAACAAATAAAAGACCATAACTGATTCTGTATTATGAAGCCTGTCTTTAGGAATATTCAGTCCACTAAGAGTCTTAGATAGGGGGAAGGAGGGGGGAATGTCAAGGATTAGTGAAGATTGACAACACAGATGGAATGTTATGGTAAGACATAACTTCTTTATCCGATGTTGTCAATCTTCACATTATCCTTGACCATGGGAGAGCGTCCCTAGCTACCTGAATCATGGGAGGTCTCATGGAAGAATATTCTGAAGCACCATCGAGCCGAATGATGCACGTCCCCTAGAGACCTGGTCTAGTTTGCAATGAGTAACAAAGGTATGAGAAGATGCCCATATAGCTGCTGTACAAATGTAATCTAAAGGGGCTCTGGGATGAAAAACTACAGAACCTGCTACAGCTCTCATTGGATGAGCTTTCAAAGGACGTGATGGTTGAAGTCCTTTCAATTATAAACAAATGTAATGCAATGAGCAAAACCAAAAAATAAGTGGTTAAGGTAAACTGTACTTCCAAAATCCAGTCAAATAGCATAAAAACACTGGAAGCAACAGACCAAGGCTGAGATTCTATCTAGTTCAAGTAACCTCGCCTGAGATTCTATCTAGTTCAAGTCACTAGTGAACTAGATAAAATCTCAGGCGAGGTTACTTGAACTAGATAGAATCTCAGCCTTGGTCTGTTGCTTCCAGTGTTTTTATGCTAAATGTAATGCAATCCCTAAGCCATTTAGCTATAGTAACCTTAGAAACTGGATTACCCAGGAAAGAGAGGAAAAAGCAACAAACAATTGGTCTGATTTCCTGATATCTTTCGTTCTGTGAAAGTAAAAAATGTAATTGTCTGTGGATGTCTGATAAGTGCAGACAGTACTCTACCTTATTGGAGAAATTAGGGAAAAAGACTGGTAGATGTAAAGTTTGATTAATATTAGATTCTGAAACAATCTTCAGCAAAAATGAAGGGTTAGTTCTGAGAGAAACCCTGTCCTTGTGAAAAATTAAATAGGGGGGCTTGCAGGACAAAGCTTGAATTTCTGATACTCTTCTGGCTGAAGTGATAGCTAATAAAAACACAGTTTTCCAGATCAAAAATTTTAAGTCACAAGTAGCTGAAGGTTCAAACGGTGGTAAGGTGAGACTTTGTTGGACCAAGGGTAAATCCCAGGGCGTGGAGGCCTTAGCATAAGGATTCCTTTCAAATAGGCCTTGCACAGTTTATGCAAAATCAGTGAAGACCCATCAAAACCAACGTGGAAGTTGGATATCGCAGCTAGATGTACTCTAATGGTGGAAGCTGAAGAGCCAGACTGATAAAGACAAGTCAGAAATTCTAAACCTTTATCCACAGGAGCTGCATAAGGGTCAATATTATTGTGAAGAACCCATCTGATAAATTTTTCTCATTTACTATGGTATAGTTTCCTAGCTGAAGGCTTGTGATACACTGAAATGATTTGTCAGACAGGTGATGTAAGAAAAGAAAGCCTGGCAATCATGGGAATTGGAGAAACCATGCAGTGAGCTTTAGGTGTTGGAGCTTCGGATGAACCATTCCTTCTGGGTGAGATAGTACATCTGGAGCTGGGTCCAGAATCCAAAGTTTCCGAAGTAGATGAGGCCAAATGAAGGGAAACCACACCTGCTGAGGCCAGAATGGGGCAATGAGGATTACTGTGTTCTTCAACCTTTTGGCTTTCTTTAGAAACTGACATATCAGAGCAGTCAGGGGAAAGGCATACAGAAGACCAGGGGCCAAATGTGGAGAACAGTGCCTCTGGGTGACTCCCCCAGAGGGGGCATTATGGCAAAGTAACTGCTGAAGTTGTTTTTCAGGGGGGACACAAACAGGTCACAGCAAGGTTGGCTCCAGCGCTGGAAAATCTTTTCTGCCATTGTTTGATTGATAGAATACTTGTGAGATATCAGGATAGTTCTGCTCAGTTTGTCCGCTATCACGTTAGAGCTCCCAGAATGTGCATTGCTGTTAGAAAGTGGGTGAAAGAAACACCCAGTGCCAAACTCTGAGGGCGTCCTGACAAAGTGGATAAGATTTGGTTTCCCCTTGTTTGTTGATATACCAGACTACTGACATGTTGTCCATCTTAATTGCCACAGTTCCCAAGGGGGAGGGCATCTTGGAATACTTGCAATGCTAAGAGCATTGCCCTCATCTCCAGGACATTGATGTTCAAATCGGCCTCTGTTTGGTACCAAGTACCTTGGACTGTCCTCCCCAGATAATGCCCAGCTCACCATATCTGGGAAGCATCTGTGGTCACTATGGCTAGGGGCTGTGGAAGGAGAAATGGGCAGCCCAAAAGAATCTCATTGGAATGGAGCCACCAAGACAGGTCTTGTTTGCAATGATTGGTGATCAAGATGAGATGGGACATCGGCTGAATTAGTAATGACCATTGGGAGACCAGAAGCCATTGAAGAATCTGCATATGATATCTGGCCAGGGAAACTAAGGTAATAGAGGCTGCCATCGATCCTACCGCCTGTAGGATAAGCTTCGCTGGAACACTTGTGTTCTGAATAATATGGTTTACTTGTGATCTTATTTTTAGGAATCTTTCTACTGGGAGTGTTGCTAATCTTGTGACTGTGTTTAACAGGTCTCTGATAAATTCCAGCTGTTCAGTGGGCTCCAGATGTGACTTTTTGTAATTTACTGTGATGCCTATGGTACCGCAAAGAAGAAGGGTATAATTTATTGTCCTTATGAGTTGACATCTCGTAGTAGTGGTAAGGGGCCAGTTGTCAAGATACGGAAAGACCTGAAACCCCAGCAGTCTGAGATGAGCTGCTACCACTGCCATGCATTTGATAAACACCCTGGGGGCTGTGGTGAGACCAAAGGGCAGTGCTCTGAACTGATAGTGACTGGCTCCCAGATGGAAGTGCAGGAATCTTCTTGAGCGTTTGTTCATTTTTATGCGACAATATGCATCCTGCAGATCTATAGAGCATATTCAATCATCTTTTTCCAAGAATGGAAGTATTGTCTGTACCGAGACTGACTTGTTGAACTGACTGAGATCTAAAATGGGTCTTCAGTCCCCTGTCTTCTTGGGCACTAAAAAAATCCCGATCCTTTCTGGGCTGGGGGGACTTATTGGATGACTCTTTTGTCAAGCAGTTTTTGAATCTCTACAACTGCCACCTCCCTGTGACAGGGTGGAATGTCTAGGAGTCTTTTTTGAGTATTCAAATTGGTTGCAAGGGGAATGATGTAACCTCTGGAAATGATCCCCTGTGCCCATTTGTCCATAGACATTTGTAGCCAGGCAGAGTGGTGCATGGACAATTGTCCCCCGAATGCCTCCAGAGGAAGGCAATTGGGCCTCCATTCAGGAGTGCTGAAAGGAGTTACCAGAGAAAGAATCACTGGACCCCTGGTTCTGTGGGCCACTTCTGCCTCTAGAATGGTGTCTTCCATTGTACCCTCCCTCTCTGCCCCAGGAGATGTCTTTGCAGCGTGAGTCCTGGAAAGGCCCTTGGGACTTTTTGAACCATAGCTTCCCACTTCTCTGGTTCCTAGAATAGTGCTGTTGAGGAGTGGAGAAGCATACACCCATGGCAGAAACAGTCTTCCCACCTTTCTCATATCTGGCTAGTATGTCTTTCACCTTGGGTCCAAACAGGGATAATCAGTCAAACAGAGCGTTGACGGATGAAGATTTAAATGGGTCTGCAAAGTCACACAAGCGCATTCAGGTGTGTCTCCTGATGGCTATGCCTGAACCCGCTGCTCTTGTTGTCCCTTCAGCTGTGTGAGCAATGAGCCTCATGGATGAGTTGGCAATCGATTCAAGGGTGGCGAGCTGAGAGGTAACTTTGTCTCAAACCCCTTCAGCTACTGCTCCTGTGGGAGTATCTGAAAGTTTTTAATTAGATCTCTCTGCAACCTGATGAAGTGTGCCATGTAATTTAAAAACCTGAGCATGACGGTTGATAAAGTGTAAACATGCTTCCCAAACCTATCCGTAGTCTAGACTCCTTGTTAGGAGGATGGATAGTAGGACTTTCTTCCACAAGTTCCTTTTTTGTGGCTGCCACTATCACCATTGCGTCAACTGGGATACCCTTTGCCCAGTGTTGCTCATTCTTAGGGGCAGATAGAATTCAATCAGGTCTCTTGGGGATCAGTTCAATGGAGTCCAGAATCTTCCAGGCCTGCTGTGCAATAAGTTTTATAAGCTCATCAGTGGGCGGAGAGATCCAAGAGGTAGAGGGCTAGGCATCAAAAGCCTCTAGGTAAACTGATTCCTCTGAGGAAGGCTGAAGGGAGTCCAGCCACCCCTCTGTTTCAGGATTTCTAGGATGTCCCCAAAGGACAGGGGGTGACTTAGGGGAACCTTACTCTTCATCAAAATTGGTATCCTCAGTGAAAGACTCTTCAGGGGACTGCAAGTGCTTCCTCTTGTACTTTTTCTTCGCAGGTACTTCCTCAGTGAGATAGTCCAGGGAAGTATCTGAAGAGGAAATCACCAAGGTGGGTCACTCCTGAGGCTTTTGTGCCCCCTGCCCCAGGGATGAAGCTGGAGAAAGCAATAGTTGAAGGGACAGGGATGATACTTGGCCTGACAAGGATGACAAGGACTGTGTGTCCACAATGGACAAAGCCTTCTTCATGATTTGAAAAGCAGGTCCCCTCCTCATAGATGGATGGGAGCCTGGAACTGAAATAGAGTCCTTCAGAACCATGATCTCACCCCACACCGAGGAATCCACCTCTGAAGAAGAAGCCTGGGTCAAGCTTATGAATGCTGAGGCACCGAGGCTCATGGAAGGCTCCAAAAGAATTGACACCGAACCCTGCTTTTGAAACCAGCAATGAAGCTTCAACCCCAGGAGGTCTCCAGTTCTAACAAACCAGAAGAGCTCAAGCTGATCTTTGGTTCTGGAGAAGAAATTCTAGCCAGTACCAAGATAGTTGGAGATGGGTAGGTTGGTGCCAGGGGCTCCAAAGGCTCAGTAGGAGTTGGAGGAGGAAACTGAGATGGTGTCAAAGAAGGACCAGTTCTGGTGCCAAGTAGGTTTGGAACCAGAGGTGGATGCAATTCCCTCACCATCAAGAGCTGATCGACCAGCCTCATAATGTCCCATTCTAAAAGACTCTTCATGGACCAGATGGACGAAATAGAGGGAGACCTGGGTGGTCTTGGTTCCAAGAAAGGACTGGGTGGCCTATCAGAAAAGGGATCCACTGAGGGATAATATGTGGTTCTTGGTAAAGATATAATTGTAGATTGCTTTGGTACCGATAAAGCCACTGGTACCAAAGCTCCTGATGCCTGTTCTGACATTTTTGTAGAAGTGGAATTGTCCGTGCCTATCGGTGCTGAGGAAGCTGTTGACACAGTAGGTTGTTTGGTTACTTTTGAAGATGGTTCTGAGGAGGTTCTTGGAACTGAATGAGGTCTCTTTTTTGAAGAGGATGATGAACTGGCTTCCATTCTGGGAGCAGATATGTATTCTTCAAATTCACCTTTCAAAAGTCCTTTTAATATTAATTTGTTTTTCCGCTCAGTCAAAGTCCTGGCAGAGAAACCATGACAAATTGCGCAGTCCTGCTAGAGGTGGATCAAGTCAAGGCAATAAACAAAAAAAAGAATCAGAATTGGGCATCTTTCTTTCACACTTTTGGAACCTCTTGAAGCCAGAGGTGCCCTTGGAAGTCTTGTCAGCCATGCTAGAGGAAAAAAGACCTAGCACACAAGAAGTGCACACACACACACACACACACACACACACACACACACACACACACACACACACACACACACAGAGGAAAGGAGAGGGAGAACTCAAAAAAAGGAACTCCCTTTCTTCTTTCTTTCTTTTTTTTTTCTTATTTTAGATAGAAGGGAAGAAAAAGGAAGGAAGACTACCAGCAATGGTAATAATAAATACCGTAACGGTAAGTAAGGAGAGAAAGTACCAACAATGATACGAAAAGGGACTACCTAACAGTAGAAGGGAGAAGAGGAAAGAGACTCACACACACACCAAAAGTTAAACAGAGGAGCGGGTAGAAAGGGGTCTATATTAGAACACTGAAGTTTCACAACTTCGAATGTCCTAATATCGACTCCTAGTCAGCGAACGCTGAATATAGCGAAGCTGCAGAACACCAAATTTCTTCCTAGGGAAGGAATTTGGTTGGCCGTTCCTGTGGCTTCGCTATTTTCAGCACTGTGGTGGAAAGTTAGGGGTCGGGATCAGGTAAGTGTGCGATTGTGTGGACGTGAGGGTTAGGGCGGGGAAGGTGAGTTAGGGTTAGGTAGCGGGTGAGGTGAGTGTGCGATAGTGACGGACCTTAGGATTAGGGTTTGGGTTAAGGTAAGTGGATAGCTAGTGGTGTATGTACAACTTAGTGTAGGGTTCGCTGTAGGATTTTAGGTGTATGTGTGTGGATTGCTGTTTGTTTGGTCTACTTGTGTTGTGTGTATGTGTGTCAGAACAGCAAATTCTTTCCCTTGGAAAAAATTTGCTGTTCTGCATGTTTGATATTGTCAGTGTTCACTGAATAGGGGTCGATATTAGAACATTCGACATTTTAAAAAGTCGATGCTCTAATATAGACCCGGTAGAAAGAGGAAAGAAGGACTATACAGGCAAAAGAGAGCAGTATAAATATAGATTAAAAAAAACTTGCAGTAAATACAGCCAAAGCTCGAGAGATAGGTCAGATGCATCTGACACAACAAAGCAGCAAATGAGATCTGAGGTAATTAAAGAGGAACATCATGGGTAGAGCCTGGCTCGAGAGTTTTGGAAGGCATGACTGACAACATCAGGTCAAATATTCCTTTTCAGATGGTGCTGCGAATCATGGTCCTAACCAAGTTTTATTTGTTTCAATAATATCACTGAAGCATCTAGCAGGGGTGTCTTTGATAAATACTTGGCTCCCATTTCAGTAAGTGCTTTTAACTTGCATTTTGTCTTTGAGTTCCTGTGAGTTTAAATGATGTTAATGCAGCTTTGGACTGTAAGCACATTATTTATTGCACTGGTGAATGCATTCTGTGCTTAGGTTTATCTTCACAATTGTGAGGTTTCATTACAGCATATGCTACATGCATTGACCGGGATGGTCCCTGGTACTCCGACCGAATTGGGTTTCGGTCAGAAATACATAGCAGGGAGGGGCCCTGCAAGTAAAAGATGTGTATGTCTGACAGTTTGTATAAATGTGTATGTATGATTAAGTGTATTCTGTGGTACTAGACACAAAAATTAGAATATAAAACAGTGTAACACATCTTATGCTATGGGTAAATCAGGCAATAAAATCATCAAATCATCTGTAGGTTCTCCAGCACATTATATGTACTGCAAATATGGGCTGAAATCCTGCCAGTACATAGCACAGTGACATAAACTAACTAAACCAAACTTAGATTTATGCTTTCCTTGACAATGGAACTCTTGATGAATCTAAACTATTGCATTTATGAACAAAATTAGAAAACAAGTATACTAAAATAAAAACTGATCAGCTGAATTGTTATAATGACTGGTATACTGAAACTTTTAAAAGAGACAAGGAATCCACTGTAAGTGGGTTAAAAATACAAATAACAAATTGTTACACCAAGTTAAAGAACTTAAAAGTACAATAAAAGTATGTAATACTGTACCAACTTCTCTTTTATGTCCAACCAGTTCAAATGACCATATGGTGGTAGGGGAAGGTTTCCAGGGAAGATGATTAGCTTCCCTTCTTCCCTCATTGCAGAAACAATCAGGTCCTCCACTCACCCCACCAAGACAGAGGTCAGTCTACAACCCCATGGAAACTTATATCTAAACATGTCACCCCTTCTTGCACCTACACACTCAGTATCAGCCTAACTCCAACCCAAACTTTCCAGTACTCGCCTCCCTAAAACTTCTTCCTCTTATTCACATGACGATGGGAGCATCACACAACATGATTAAGTAGAATTCTTCTTCTTCTTTCGGCTTTTCCCGGTTAAGGGTCGCCACAGCAGATCACCTGTCTGGTCATGATTGGCACTAGAGTATTTTTATTAAGTAGAATATGAAGGCAAAAAGGTACACTTTACTCACCAAAAGTTAGGACAGAGTTAGGACAGGCTACAGAGCAAGAATAGTAGATTGATAATTCTCTATATCCCCTCAGAGAGTTCTCACATCCAGATAGTACTATAGCATTAGTCCACAGACCTTGGACACTTACTGATTTACATACTATAGTTAAAACTTTTCCTAACAGCAGTTACGATCCAAAAAATGTAAGGATGAATTAAGCATTGTTTTTCAAATATGTGAATCAACCCTAGCAGATTTAAGGCAGTTGTTAAAAGCTGTAGTACCACCTGATATATATGAAAGATTGAAAGACAAAGCTGGATTGGCCCCAGCAGGGGACCCATATTACTCAACCACTGAAGGGAAACAGTCATTAATGGAAGTCAGAGAGACATTCTTCCAAGAAATTTTGATAATCTGTCCTGTTAAACCAAACTGGGATACAATTACTGCTTGTAAGCAAGGTAAGGGATAAACACCAGCTGATTACCTTAGCAGACTCAGGGAAGTATTTTCAGCACATTCTGGTATTGCAGATCTAATGGCTAATGCTAAAGCAGTTTTAATTCTGCTTTTGTACACAGAGTCTTACCTAATGTGCAAGCATTGGTAAAGCAAAACCAGGTAACTTGGCAATTGGAGGAAATAGATAAATTAATAAAATTTGCAGAGCACTACATGGATGAATTAGATAAAAACAGAAGAGAAGCAGAAGACAAAGTCATGCAATTGCAAATACAGAGTTTTGAAAGAAAGAGGCGAGGCAAGGTCAGAGTTAGGCAAAGTAGACAAGGAGGAGGAAGAGCAATGAATGTTCAACAAAATCAAGCTAGGAGAGGGTCTTGTCACGACTGTGGACAAATCTAACACTGGAAAGGAGAATGCACTAATCTGCAACAGCAGCAAATGCAGCAGTGGCAAAATCAAAATCCTTCCAATGTTTCTGTACCACCCCCACCCCTGGAGTGGCAGCAAATGTCAGGAGGAATGTACTCACAATAATCATGCAATCTTGAAAGAAATTTATATATCCTGTACTTTATGGAACATAGTTGGAGATAAGCTTGTTGAAAGTGAACACATAAACCATGTCAAGATAATAGCATGAGAAATGTTAGCCTGTACTTTAGAGAAGTAGATACCAAACAGGAGAGGTCCCAGGACTGAGCTTGTCACTGGTTCGAGGTCAGATTTGGAGTCTGCAACTTTTACAGTGTGGATTCTGTCAGTGAGCCAGTTGACAACCCATCTTGTGATGTAGGGATTTATACCTAGTTTAGTGAGTTTAGCTATAATTCCAGAATGGGGGATGGTGTTGAAAGCCTTGGTGAGGTCAAGATAGGCTGTGTGAACCACCTTACCCTCATCTATGGCTTTGGTGACTGCCTCAAAGAAGTTGATCAGATTTATATCGCATACTAATACATAATATGTGCCATGGCAAATTGTTTTTATCTGTTATTCAATTTTTTTTTTGTAAATCAAATTTGTTTATTGATATTACAGTTAGTAATTCTTTCCAATTTGCAGTGTAATTTAGAGTTATCTAATCTGAGATTGTTTTAGATATTGATGCTTTTATATGTTTCTATATCAGGAAAGTTTAATCCTCCCTGTTTCCGTGGTCTGATATGATGTATTAAAGCTATTCAGTTCTTTTGGGAAACCATAAACATTTTATTAGGCATATATTTATTTCTTTAAGTATAGTCCTTTCTGGTAACAGTTGTATTACCAAGGCTATATATAGGATCTTGGGCAGTAAAACCATTTTTATTAACTGTAGTCTATCTTCAAATGTTAATATTATTTTGTTCCATTTTTCCACAGAGATTTTAATTGTATTGATGATATTATTGTAGTTTTTTTAGACTAATTCATTATTATCCTTGGATAATTCAATTCCTAGATATTTTAAGGTAGATTTTTGTTTTCCTATGATGTGATCCCCCTTAGATGGCAGTTTTTTTTATTTAAAAATAAATATTTTGATTTTGATTTATTGAAATGGATTCCTGAAGTACTGTGAAATTTGTCAATTAATATAGCTAATTCTTTAAATGTGTCTTTTGTATTAGATGTTAGTAACATGTCATCAGCAAATAGCATTACTTTAGAATTGTATTGTTTGTAAACATCTATTCCATTGATTTTTATATTGTTACGGATTGAATCTGCCAGTATTTCAATAGCCAGAGCAAATAGAATCGGTGACATGAGACATCCTTGTTTAGTGCCTTTTGTTGTATGTATAGATTCAGAGGTAAAAGGACCTAATATATATATATATATATATATATATATATATATATATATATATATATATAGGTTCATAGGTAGGTACTAGGCTATTGACCCTAGGGCCTATTTAAGCCTAGCCAAATGTACCCTGGCTTTCGCCACCCAAGAAAATTATTTTCCTGTGCCACTGTCGAGCAGAGCCACAGAAGTGATCCCTGAGGTGAATTTCCTATCTCCCATCCAATCATCAAGATTTTTCTTGAAGAGTGCTAATGAGGAGCTTTGTTTGATATAGATAGGTAGTTTGTTCCAGAGTATGGGAAGTCTGTGGGACAGGAATCTATCCCTCCAGCATGTTCTGTTTATTGTGGTGACAAGGTTTAGGTCCCTAGAGCATGTAGCTCGTAGGGATTGGGATTTCTTTAACTGGAGCATGTCTAAAAGCTCTGGGTTTGACATAGCGTTGTGTGTTAGGCAGAGATTGCCTCTGCGTAGGTGATATGTAACGGAGTAAAGCTGCAGTTTTTTGAGACGGTCTGCATAGGGCATCTGTTTGAGGCCGGTAATCCTCTTTGTGAGTTATTTCTGTGGCCTTTCCAGTTGTTGTAGATGTCTTGTGAGGTACATACCTAAAGGGGCATTGTACTCTATAATGGGTCTAATGAGTGATGAGTAGAGGGGAACAATGACCTCTTTTTTCCTGGATGAGAAACCTTTTGTGATGAGGTGTGCACCATAGAATGATTTACTGACTACTGCGGCGATGTGATTATCAGAGGAGAGACTACTGTCCACCTGTGTCCCAAGGTCTCTTATCACACTTTCGGTGTTAAGTAGACTACCACCTATGTGGTAGTTCATGGGTTCAAGGGATGACAATGCACTTTTTGGCATTGAGCTTGAGGCCATGGCTTTGACACCAGGCATCTATCTCTGCAAGGCCCTTTTGTAGGATGTCCACATCTTTTGGAGTTTTGATTATGGCTCCTTGTTTGCAGTCATCTGTGAACTTCATTAGCCAAAGACCTTCTGTGTTGGCCTGTACTTCAGAGAAGTAGATACCAAACAGGAGAGGACCCAGGACTGAACCCTGTGATACTCCACTTGTCACTGGTCTGAAGTTGGATTTGGAGTCTGCTACTTTCACAGTGTGGGTTCTGTCAGTGAGCCAGTTGGCAACCCATCTTGTGACATAGGGATTTATACCTAGTTTAGTGAGTTTATCTATAATTCCAGAGTGGGGGACATAGGCAATTTATTCCTCAAGGGCAACAGGCACTTCATTTGTAGATGAAACAATGAAATATAAAGTTGTTTGCTAGCAGCAACCTCTTCATTAGTTACAGATTTCTTTAATGTGGAATTGTGTAGATGGCTTTTACTAGTTTAGATATTGTGCATATTTACTGATACTGGTGGACTGTAGAAGTTTGAGTAGACTTTTATGATGGAAATGTTCTGAATTGGGCCGTTTTGTCATTATTGGTGCATGCATTTTGTTTCATTGTTTATTGGATAAATGTTCAAAACAATAAATGTAAAATGCTCTCTAACAACTATACTGTATTGTACAAGGAATATAATTTAATACAATCAGGAAGGTGTATCAACGAGCACATGTATGTTCCATGTGCAAGGGGCCTATGATTTGAAAACAGCACAAAGTTAATCTTTATCTGCCACTGGCAAAATGTATTTTCTTTGATTGTGGGTTTCAATGCTGTTTCAATGAATGTGAGTTTCAAGGGCAAAGAAGTTTTAATGCTAAGTCTAGTTTCATTGTGAGACTGCATTGCTTTGTTTAGCAGATATTTATTGGTGTTCGTGCTGTAAAATGCAAAATAAAAAATTTCTGGTAAATCATTTAGGAATGAAGTCACTAAATAATGACAGACATTAAGTTTCAGACATCATAACCTTCATAAAAATGCATGCTAAAGCAAGACCTGTTATTCTATCAACTGTCTTAAGTTTATACAAGATCAATTTTTAGTACTGTTTGTATGTTCCCCCAATATATCTGGCCTTGTCCAGATTTCCTGCATTAAGAGGTTGAGAGGTATGTAGAAATAAATCACTTTATAGAATTAGGAATATCCAAACCTCTCAACTGTCCCCAATTTTGGCTCAAAATGTTGCTCCCCCCTAATAATCCCTTCGCAAAATAGCAATTTTGGAAGAAAACGTGGAGGCTTTACAATTATAAATAACTAATGATCAGAGTTATACATTACTTTTATTTCAGAAATGCATGTAGATTCTCTAATTTTGTCAGCTGCTCAAGTTAACAGTGCTCATATTAAAATGTTGTCCCTTATTTGACAGGTTCCCAGCTGTATTGTATGGCAATTTTATATTTTTGCATCACATTTTTGGTCCGTTTTTCATAAAATTGTGGTTTCCTGGCAAATTAGTGGCAAATCATTAAAGACTGACGTTAGAAAATAATGGCAGACATTTGAGTTTCAGGTTTCATACCTTTCAGAAAATTCGTACTAATGCAAGACCTACTACTATTCTATTATCTTTCTAAATTTATAAGGGCAATATTTAAAAAAAAATGTCTTTATTTTTGGGCCTTTGCCTCAGTTTTATTTATGGGTTTGTTGCTCTAAGAGGTTGAGAGGTATGTGTGTGTGTGTGTCTTGTGCATGTGTGTGTGTGTGTGTGTGTGTGTGTGTGGTGGGTCCAGATTTTTGCCCCATATTTTTTTGTCTGTGCCTCATAAATTTTGTGATTTTCTAGAAAATCATTGAAGGCTGAAGTTGCTAAATAATGACACATTTGAGTTTCAAACTTCATGATCTTTAGAAAAATCCATACTAGCACAAAGTTCACAAGAGCATTATTTAATATCTGTCCCTGTTTATTTTAGGCTTTGTCCATATTTCTTGCACTAAGAGGTAGGTGGGGTGTGTGTGTGTGTGAATGAAACACCCTAGTTAGGGGTAGCAGGTGGTTAGTAATTTACTCAACCTGTACCTTAGTTACAGAAAACTAAAGCATGAATCCTCTACCCCAACTACCATGCTGCATTTTTCAAAGAACTGACTTTCAGGTTCATTTTCAGTTCAAGGAACCAAGTTTGAGTGAATCTATATTATATTACTGAAGAGGCATTACAGCGAATGCCTCTTCATCGATACTAAAAGAGCGAACCGTGAATTACGAGAATGGCTGTAGCTTGGCTGGGGAGGGGGGTAGCAGTTTGAGAGCTGTGAGTACAAATTTGAAAATCCTAGCTACACCCCTGCTCTAACACAAAAAGGCTGTGGGGTTTAGAAGCCTACAAATTGTGCGGGACACAGCAAATCTATATCCAGGCTAGACTACCCACAGGAAAGACAGGAAACAAGCTTAGACGTTTTTTTTTAGTGGAAAGAGAGAAAGAGTAGTGGAAAGAGAGAAAGGAGTACCAGAAACTAAGCTGATTGGCCTTCTCAAATGTTCTCCCTGTATTAGGTAGAATGAGGTAATGACACTACACTGGGAGAAGGGTCCCAGATGAAATTTACAGTAGGGGCGGGCAACTGCAAAGCCACCAACTATAAGAACAACATACCAGTAGGGAGTGAGGGTGGGAAACAAACTGCAGAAACAAAATAAGCAAAAAAATAGGATACTTAATGTTATATATTATAGATCCGAGTTTGCTCACTGTCCTTCCTTTGATTAGCTCAGTGTGAAATGGCAGAAACACTCACAACTTAACTTATTAGGTAACAGAAAGTTGAAACCTGAGACAACTTTTAAGGAAATAAAAAGCTCAAAAGAACCAATGAGGTGCTTAGTCTAAGCTGTATTCCAGGTGAACCCAGTCAGCCAATGACCTTAAACAATTCTCTCTCACTGAAATGCCTGATGGCTTTGGCTAAACCAAGATGTCCTTGAATATGTGCTCAGACACACAGTCTCCACAAACACTAGGCCCAAATACAAGCCTGAATATGGACAATGCTACAAATATCCACACTACTTAGAAACAAACTGCAGAAATGTTTCTCACAGCAGAAAAGCAGCAGTGAGCCTTTAAATGAAAGTTTTAAACAGCTAAAGGAGCCTCTAGAGAAAGCATTTAACTGAAAACAAGTTACCAGAAACAAACAACTCAACAGATGCTTAATAAAAGTGGACAATTTCCAGTTAATACCTCACACAGTGAAACTAGCTAGAAAAATATACAGTACACAAAGTGCTATAAATAACTCGAACAAAATAAGCAAAAAAACAGGATACTTAATGTATCCTGAATATATATATATATATATATATATATATATATATATATATATATATATATATATATTCTTTAGGAGATGAACAAAGGATACAGGAAATTCAAATAGCATCAGGGGATGAATAAATAGTCCCAATTAAGGGAATCAAAGGCTTTCTCTGTATCTAAGCCAATTATGAGTGTTTATTTATTTTCTTTATTAACATAATCTATAAGACAAATTATCCTTTTAATATTGTCATGTGTGTGTCTATGATATATAAATCCAGTTTGATCATTATTTATTGTTTTGGATAGTGGTATTTTCATTCTGTTAGTTAATATTGTCATAAATATCTTATAGTTGTTATTTAATAATTATGTAGGTCTATATGAGGTACAGAGGTTTGGGGATTTGTTTTCCTATAGGATTGGTGTGATTAAGGAATATCTCCAAGAGGGTGGTATTAAAGCTTGTAACTGAATTTCTAATAGAGTTTTATGGAAAAGGGATAGTATCTTTGAAGGAAAAAGTTTCTATATTTCCATAATTATGCCATCTATATATGGAGCTTTATTATTTTTACCCTCTTTTATTGTATCTGTAATTTCTTTGTAGGATATGGGTGCTTGCAGATCTAATTTAAAATTTTCTGGTATTTTTTATATTAGAACATTTTTCATCTAGATTTAATTGATCGATATGCATATTTTCTTTTTGGAAATGTTCTATATAGTGATTTCTGTAGACATCAAGAATGTCACCTATATCTGAGACATTTTTCCCTTTCTTTTCATGGAAGATACTTTTAATGTTATTAGCTTTTGATTGTATTTTGATTCTTGTGGATAAATTATGTAGATATTTGGGAGAAGTGGCCAAGGTATTAATTTTTAGTTTTTCTAAAGGTAAACTAATTTTATGTGTTAAAATTTCATTGTATTTATTGTTTCATACTTCTACTTTCTTTTTCATCTCCAAATGATTTTGATTTTTTTCAGCTTTTAATGACAAAAGTTTGGATTACAGATCTAATAATTCAGAATCCCATTCTCTGATTTTTTTATACCAAGTTAGGGTTTTACCATATATGTAAGCTTTTAATGAGTCCCATATCATTATTTTATTTATCTCTGTGGTGTAATTAATATGTAAGCTTTTAATGAGTCCCATATTATTATTTTATTTATCTCTGTGGTGTAATTAATATCTAAGAAAAACTGTAATTCAGATAATAACCAGGGTTTGAACTCTTTAATTTTAGGTATATATGCTGGCATTCTGGAGTTAAAGATTAATGGTTTGTACCCATGTTTTAGTATCAATGAATTGTGGTCTGAAAGGGGGCAGGGAGTGACTGAGAAATTAATGATTTTAGAGTGTAAGTCATGGGCAGCAAATATTTTGTCTATTCTAGTTTAGGTATCAAATCTGTGATCTTGAAGGGAAAACAATAAAGATTTATTTTCTTTAAATCTGACTACAAGATGAAATGATTCTACCCACTTGTTTAAAGCTTTTGATACAGCAGATGTACACAGCGGTCTTTTATTTGTAGTTTCAGAAATGTCAAATATACAGTTAAAATCTCCTCCTAATATTAAGTTGCCTTTATAATTATTGGAAATGAAATCCAAGTGTTTTTTAACAGTTCCTGTTCCAATGCCTGGGAACCAGTATATCTTCATACTTCTAAATGATTACTGGGTTAATCACATTTGTTTTCCATAAAATTATTACCCCTTTTGTCTTTGTCTTATAAGTAGATTGCGCCAATAACATATATTCCTTAGGAGTCCATTTGTAATTGTCATTTGTTTTGAAATTAGTTTCTTGAAGGAAGACAATTTGTGTTTTGTTTAGTTTTAAATATTTCAGTAGATTTGATCTCTTGCTAGGATAGTTTAAGCCATTGGTATTTAAAGATAATAAAGTTAACTCCATCTTAGGTTATTTAGACTATGTATTTTTTTTTTGTTTTATTGTGACTATATTTTCCTCTGATAACTATAAAGTATATGTTTGAGCTTTTAAAGGAAATTAACAGTTTTATACTTTAAGTGTTTACCAGTAAAGTAATGTTTTGGTCAGGCATACTAAAAATGTTTATGTGAAATAAATTTAAATTAATAAATGTTAACAAAACTAAGATCTGCACTAGCCATGGAATGAAAATCATTCCTAATCTGATGGATAAACCTAAGTCCATCAGATGACCCAGGACCCCCATTCTGCGTTTCTGGAGACACTGGAAAATATGAAGGTCCTACCAAATGCCCTAACATTGGGTGATTTCAATTACCCAAACATTAACTGGGAGAACTACTCAGGTACTAACTCCCTTGCCCAACGCCTCCTAGAATTTATAAACTTGAACGCCCTGGATCAACTGGTCAACACTCCCATCAGAGGTGACAACATAATGGACCTGGTCATCACCAACATGGGTGACCGGTGTTCCACACCAGAGGTCAACCCCTCGCTGGTTAGATCAGGCCATAGACTAATCACCCTGGTTATTCACATTCTGCCCCCACCCCCATTAAGGAAACCACAGTGAAAATTTTTTCAAAAGCAAACTTCATGTTACTTAAGACCGAGGTGGAAAGGTTCACAGCCCCCATGCTAAAGGACAATGCTGTCCAAGCTGATGAATCCCTTACAGAGGCACTCTATAAGCACCTGCAAGAATGCATGGATCATGCTATCCCAAGCAAAACCAAGACTCACCCCTCCAAGAAAAGGAAACCCTGCCATAAACAAGCTATACAACAGATGGAGGAAACTAGTGCAGAAAAGAGTAAATCCCAAGAAGGAAAGACATCCCTGATCAGTATCAGCAAGAAACTACGATCCCTCATAAAATAATTCAAGGCTAGCTTCGAAAGAAAAATTGCCAAGGACTCCAAAGATAACCACAAAGCGTTCTTTAGCTATGTCAAGAACCTAAGTGGAAACTCTCAGATCTGCTCTGAGTTAGTGCAGAACGGCACAAAATACACTGAACCGACTGATATTGCCAACATTCTGGCAGACAGGTTTAGTGCAAACTTCACACCCTCTCACCCCCTAAAGGGCCCATAACCATACCAGAAGAATGTAGAGCCCTGGCAACCACTGACACACAGGTTAAAACAGCCCTATCCAAAGTGTAAAACACAGCTTCAGTGGGACCAGATGGTGTCCCAGGCTGTGTCTTACACGAGCTGCAAAATGAACTAACCCCTCACCTAAACACACTGTTCAAACTCAGCCTCTCTACAGGCTATGTACCCATAGAGTGGCGCACAGAAACAGTTATCCTGCTCCACAAAGGCTGGAGCCACAACAGACCCCAGGAACTATCATCCTATAAGCCTGACTAGCCTGGTCTGCAAGGCTATGGAGTGCATCATCATGGAACTCATTAACAGAGACATTGGGAACCTCCAAACATTGGACCCTACCCAGTTTGGCTTTGTTAAGGGCAGATCATGCCTCCTAAACCTGGTGGATTTCTTTGAGACAGTTACCAAGGCTTTAGATGAGGGAAAGGAGGTCCACACAGCCTACCTAGACCTCGCAAAGGCTTTCGACACCATTCCCCATTCTGGTATTATAGACAAGCTCACCAGCCTGAACATAAACCCCTATGTCACAAGATGGGTTGCCAATTGGCTCATGGATAGAACCCACATGGTGAGAGTTGCAGGCTCTAGGTCTGACTCTAAACTGGTTACAAGTGGCGACCCCAGGGCTCAGTCCTGGGACCCCTCCTGTTTGGTATATACTTCTCAGAGGTACAGGCAAGCACAGGAGGACTATGGCTGACCAAATTCGCAGACGACTGCAAACTGGGGGTCATAATTGACTCTCCAGTTGATACAGACATCCTCCAGAAGGGTCTCACTGAGACAGATACCTGGTGTCAAAATCATGGCCTCAAGCTAAATGCCAAAAAGTGCATATTTACCCCCTGTGGAAAAAACAAAGTACCCATGAACTACCATATATGTGGTAGTCCCTTAAATAAAGAAATGTAATATGGGATCTGGGGACCCAAGTAGATAGTAATTTCTCCTTTGATAATCATATTGCCAAGGTGGTTAGAAAATCCTTCTATGTGGCCCACCTAATCACAAAAGGGTTCACATCTAGAGCAAAAGAGGTTATTGTGCCCCTCTACTCATCACTCATCAGACCCATCATAAAGTACAATGCCCCATTTGGGATGTACCTTACAAGACACCTGCAACATCTGGAAAGACCAGAGAAGTACCTCACCAAGAGGATTACTGGCCTCAAACAGATGCCCTATGCAGCCAGACTGAAGAAACTCCAGCTGTACTCGATTGCATACTGCTTACTCAGAGGTGATCTATGCCTGACATACAAGGCCATGTCCATCCCAGAATTGATGGACATGCTCCACCTAAAAAAAAAAAAAATCCCTGAGAGCCACACGCTCTAGGGATCTAAACCTCACCACAATGATAAATAGGATGTGCTGGAGGGATAGATTCCTGTCCCAGAGACTCCCCATGCTTTGGAACAGGATTCCAATCTACATTAGGCAGAGCCCCTCACTAACATTCTTCAAGAAAAAACTTGACAAGTGGATGGGAAACAGAAAATTTACCCCGGGGATTACTGCAGTGGCTCTGCTGGACAGAGGTACAGGGAACTAATGGCTCTGCTGGACAGAAGCACAGGGAACTAATCTAAGAGGGTGGCAAAAGCCAATACATTCTGGCTAGGCTTATAGATGCCCTCAGGCAGATAGCTTAGTACTTACCTATGAACCTATGAACCTATATAATTATTGTGTGTGTTTTTTTTTTTTTTTGGCTGTTGCTTAGTTATTTGAGACACCACAAGCTGTAATGCTTATTCTTATTATTAGCTCCTTCCAAGCATGTTTATACAGTCCATGGACTTTAAATTATGAGACCCTTCTAGTTTCTTATTCGTTGTAAGTATATTTCCATCCTTACATACACACATATCAGTACTTCAAGCATGGGCAACAATGCCCATCCAGTTTTGCCAGAATACCATTCACTAGTTCATGTGGTGTGTTTCCAGCCTGTTCTTAAAATATCCAAACCAATATTTGTCCTGTTCCATTTTGCTAGCCTATTCTGTGCAGTGGCCACTCTGTCAGTGAACCACTCAACACACCTTCCATTACCACAGATATTTCCATGAAGGAAATCTGATGACTCTCTAGCACTTCCCAGTAACCCCAAACACCCCTAGAATCAGCTATCCCCATATGCCCAACATATCTGAGCAAGCTCACCTCCCAGAACACTACAAAGGGTACTGCACAAGACCAAGTGCTCTTAGTCTTTCACAGTAACTCAGACTTCCACTCTTATGTAAGTCCTTAATGTGTTTGGACCAAAATAAATTTTAAATATAAAATTGCGCTTATTATTTTATTTTATTTATTTTTTTTTATCAAGAATCAACTTAATGAACTAAGCGAAGTATTGGGAGACCATCAATATGTATACATCTGGTTTAAATCAGCCTTTTTATTATATATATAGTTTTTAACCAAAAACTTCATTGCCAAGAATCATCTTGGAGGCTCCTCATAGCCATTAAGTATTATTGTCACTCTGTCTCCTTTACCATGGCAACCTGCCAGTGTCTGTTTCTGTTACTGGGTCTGTGTACTGCATATTGGAGGCTCGCGATGCACCTGAAGCAAAGCTTCACTTCACTGCAGCTTCAAGCCTAAATTCCCTCCCTTTCCGCGAGGCAACAGCCAGGAAAAGAACGGAGAGGAAACAGATAAAAAAAAAACCTCCCAACAACAAGAGATAACACATTCTTCCAGCCTTCCCACCTCTCACTCAGATGTATAAACAAACTATTCTCTGGCAAAATATCCCAAATCACAGTTTTATCCACCCCCTTCCCCTGGATCCAGGCTAAAACAACAAATGTCTCTTCCTAATACACAAGCATCAGCAAACCTCGATCACAAGCTGCAACCCACAGCTTTCCGGAGACGAAAATGGCAACATACAACAGCTGCCAGATACAGCTGAATCCGCACACACTATGTCAGGCTTAATCAAACAGCACTCAAAGCTATTACACCTGCCATAATTGATATTACCTATGTTTAGACAGGATAATAATGACATTTGTGCTAGCTGCCAGTGACAGTTGCATCCACGCACACCATATCAGGATTGATCAAACAGCACTTGTAGCTGTGATACCTGCCATAATTGATATTAACTATATTTAGGCCGAATAATGATGACATTTGTACTAAGAGCTTGCTACTATTATTTAACCAGGATATACATGACATTTCTAAATCATACTTTAACTGAAGAAGGCATTAGTCTCCATGATAGCATTTTTTTTCAAAGCACTACTGTTACTGCTGTTATATATGATGTTAATTTGTCACATTTGAGTCTGAACTCTGATGAATGCTACCTTGTTGAAATAGATAATTAATTACTTAAATTATTATAAGTAAAATCAATGAAAAATGAACAAGATAAGTATTCATTGAGTTCAAGAAGTGGAATTGAAATGTCTATGTTTGTATTGTATGTTGCTTTGTTTGGCTTATATATAATGTAAATAGTAACCCATCTTGACCTACCTTTGTTTGTGAAGAATTATTGGACTCTGAACATTTTGCATCATTACTGTTTCTCAGTTATTTAAGAACCCCTCCTTTTTTAAATAAAAACAGATGACAAGTAATGTACCATATCAGTTGATATTTGAGAGATGTAGTTTAAGAGTTATTTTTTGGGACAGCTATCACAGAATCACTTATTTGTTTCTTCTTTCTAGCATCAGTCCAAGGATTTGTTTATTTTATTCTTTTAAGAGTAGGGGCCATCCATTCCATTTCTTCTGTGCTAGACACTATGTTGTTGTATTTAATGAATATAGTAGCTTATTCTAAGTCATTAAAGGTTCTCATCTCATTGGCAAAAATTATTTTTATCTTGGCTGGAAAGGCCAGCTGTGCTTTAATGTTGTTTTGTTTCAACAGTTTTATTATTGGCCAGACTTTTTTCCTTTCTTCTAGTATTCTGGAAGAATAATCATTGTCAAACCTTATCAGGCTTTGATTGTATTTTAAGGGTGATTTTCTCCAAAAAGATTTTAATATTAGTTCCTTGTCCAGAAATGAAAGAAATTTTATAACTATGGATTTAGGTGGAGTATTTGTTGAGTTAGAAGCAGGTTTCCTCAGTGCTCTATGCACCCTTTCAATTCCAAATGAAAGTCCCTCTTTCAAGTCTAAAAATTCAGGAATCCAGGTTGTTAAGAATGAAATAATGTCTTCTTTAGGCAGACCAAAGACCCTTATGTTGTTTCTCCTTCCTCTGTTTTCCAAGTCATCTATTTTGTTAAGCAGCCATGTATTCTGTTTAAGCATAAATTCTTTTTGGAATTCTTCCTCTTTGAGTCTTCCTTCAATATCATTTAGAGAAGTCTCTATATTTATTATTTTTTATATGGTGTTGCTGTAATAGTTCCTTAAGAGTATATGTCTGTTTTTGAGAATTTAATTTGAAGTTTTCTAAGTCATTTTTAAAGCAATCCATCCAGTTCCTGTAAGGTAGGTCACAAAAAGTGGACTATGCTGACACAGAACACACGATTTTATTCACAGAACAAGTACAGGTAAGCTCCTTCGTCGGTTAGAATAATCCAACTTCTTCAGACCAGGAAATAAAACACACCTTAGCCTTATATATTGTCCGTTACTGCTAAATTGACAAACTTGATCTGTTAATTACAGTTAATTAACTAATCGCACCCTTTGCCTTAAAGTTGATACAACCATTTAAATATTTTTCATAAAATGTAATACTATATATAAATAAATAAAATCAGTGCCATTGGTACAAAAATAATGTATAAAATACATATAGGAAACACATTTAAACTCATTTAAACATTTCAAAACCAGAACATCATGATGAAACCCCATATTACCCAACTACTGTTCCTATGATACTTGAAAATGTACAAAGCAAAATGTATACCAGTATTGGACAAAATTTAACCCTATATCCTCCTACCTCTAAATATTAGCTAAAAATCAGCTAAAAATCACGGATCTTATCTAAATAATCTAACATGTCAATTAATAAGCCATGAGATACATTTTATAAGAAAATATATACATATATAAATAAATAAGATAAATTAAAAGCATTAGATCAAACGTTATCTAACTTGTGCCTTTAGTTTCAGCAGGTATTTGATAGATAAAAAATCACTGAGACCTGGTAATACATATGCTGATGTGCGAACTAACCAAATTAGTTTGCATTCTTCTAGTCTCAATTGCCATGGTCCTCCTCTCATATCTCATTCAACTTGCTGCAACACACTAAACTTAAACTGGTGCGAGGGGTGTTCTAATACATGTGTAGCTAGTGCATTGGTGGTAATGCTCTTATTAATACAGTAAACATGCTTATAAATTCTTTGCTTAATTTTTCTCTCCGTTTTTCCGAGGTAGTACGCTTCACACTGTTCACATAAAGCACAATAAGAGCATATGTGTATTATATATATATATATATATATATATATATATATATATATATATATATGTATAGATAAATATAGACACACACACAGACACACACACACACACACACACACACACACACACTGCAAGAAAAATATAAGGCAGTAGCGGTTAAGTGCACAGGGTCTATATTAAATCATCGAACACTTAGAAAAGTGAACAATGATTTATCGACCCATGTAAGCAAAAGCTTACAAACTCGAATGGTTGGAACAGAGATTTTTTTCCAAGGAGAAAAAAATTGCTGTTCCAAAAAAAAAAATACACTTAAAACATAACATAAAGTGGGGGGCTTCGCCCCCACACCCCCCTACTTAAATATACCAACTCCGAGATCACATTACAGTGATGAAAATGGCAAAGTAATGGACACAGCCAAGCGATTTCTTTCCCAGGGAAAGAATTCGCTTATGTGCCGCTTCGTCATTTTGCCTTTTCGTCTTTTCAAGTTTGACCAAGACGCATTCGAAAGAATGCATCTTCAGTCATCTAATAGGAACCCAGTGCACAGACATCACCAAGTATTGACTGGTCATAAATGGCAATACTAGCATGATTGAGTGATATGTCACCTGAATTTCTCTGTGGTATATCTCAGAAAAGAGCAGAAAACATGTACAAAGCTACCTTAGGTAAGTTACACAATAGTCACAATCCTGAGAAAATTCTATAGGCAAAATAATGCCAGACTTGAAAGATTTATTGAAAGTCAAAATGGAGCCTGAAACTGTGAGGAAAGAACATTCCTAGCTCTCAAAAGACATGCTTATTGGTAAGGTGGAGAAGACAGATGTGAGCTTAATGGTAATGTGGAGAAGCACAGCATACAAAAAAGATTCTCTCTCTCTCCCTCTCTCCATCTTTCCTGCTCTCTCTCTCTCTCTGTATATATATATATATATATATATATATATATATATATATATATATATATATATATATATATATATATATATATATTAGATGCTCTGGTAGAGAACATAGTTTACCACCACCAGGGTAAGGCACTTATTGCCAAAGGTAATAACTGCTGATACAACAGGTTTTGTTGAAGAGGAAGGGCCATGGTGGACAACATTTACACACCCAGCATGTTAGAAATCCCATCATTAAATTAAATAAATAACTTAGTCTAATTATAACTATCAAGGCCACATTTGAGGCAACAATAACCCCCAGGCCATCAACAACCATAAGGCCTTCTTCAGCTATGTACATAATCTCAACAGCACTACATAGCAATGCACTGAGCTAACTGTGAACAACACCACTTATAATGAAGCTGAACATATGAGCAAACCTACCCTCCACACCCTGAATACCTCACAAGAAATATCAGAAATCAGTATGCCCCTAGCTATCACACAGGACCAAGTCTTGGAAGCTCTCTCAAAAGCCAAAAATACTGCATCTGTGGGCCCCAACGATATTCTTGGATGTATCCTGAATAGCATGAAGCATGACTTATCCATGCCCCTAACAACACTGTTCAACCTCAGCCTCTAATGGGCTTAGTACAATACAAATGGAGAACAGCAACAGTCATACACCTGCACAAGGGGTTAGGGGTTAGTATAATGGTTAAGGTGTTTACCTCACAGATGCAAGATACAGGGTTTATTTTTCAATTCTGAAATGGAAATTGGTTAGGTTTAAAATGGCTCACAAGGGCCACTAGCCTTGTTCTTACTTATGAACCTTCCCTATAAACTTTAAGGCATAGTAACTAATAGGATGCAATCAGTATGCATGGCTAGGCTTATAAAGATTGGGGGTGGTGGTATAATGGTTAAGCTGTTTGACTCACAAACGCAAGGTACAGGATTTGGTTCTCACCTTTGGAAAGGAAATTGGTTAGGCTTAAAATTTCCTATTAGGAAAGTTGGCCTAGTAATTAGCTATGAACTTATGAAACCATGAATCTAAAGAAAAGGGGAAAACAGGCCCCAGTGGTTGTTAGCTTAATATACACCAATGGACATATGAAAAGGTAGGGCCATCCACAGACTGTGGTAACCACTGAACCATAAGTTTGACCAGCCTCATATGTAAAGCCATAGAAAGACTCATCATGGAAGGACATAGGAAACTTCTAAACAGTGGACACATTCAAGTTTGGCTTTATCAAAGGCAGGTCATGCTTACCTCACAGACACAAGATACAGGGTTTGATTCTCATCTTGGGAAGCATGGCGAGACTTCAAAAGGCCCCCTAGGGTTACTAGTCTAGTAATCACCTATGAACCTTAACCTAGTGGACTTTTTCAAAGAAGTCATCAAAGCAATAGACAAAGGCAATACACTACCTTGACCCACCCAATACCCCACACTGGGATTGTAGAAAAGCACACTAAATTAGGAATAAACCCTTAACTCATCTGGATTGCCAACTGGCTCACAGATGGGACACAGGAAATCAAAATAGGGGAAGCTAACTCAACAAAAAGACAATCACTAATGGAGTCCTACAGGGCTCTGTGCTAAGACCACTCCTATCTGGCATCTACTCAGAAGGTCAAGCAAATGCAAAGGGTCTTTGATTGAACAAATTTGCAGATGACTACAAGCTGGGATCAGTCACTGAATCCCCAAAGACTTAACCATCCTCCAGGAGGGCTTGTCCCAAACAAATAACTGCTGCCAGAGTCATGAACTAAATCCAGATTCCAAAAAGTGCATTATTATATCCTTTGGAAGACATATAATGTCCCTGTAAACTACCACTCTGATAATACACCCCTAAAATTTGAGTCAGTAGTTACAGACTTGGGAACATGCATAGATAGTGACCTAGCATTTGACCAACATGTATCTACTGCTGTGAGCAAGTCATTCTATATTGCTCAACTCATAAGAAAAGGGATAGCATCGTGGTTCACAAATATCATTGTCCCACTGTACTCAACCCTCATTGTGCCCATCATTGAGTTTAATGCCCCCTTTGGTATGTACCTGTCCAGACATATGCAACAACTAAAGCACCCATAGAGGTTCCTCATAAAGACAATACAGGGACTAAACCACATGGCTTACATGGGCCACCTCAAAGTGTTATCGCTATAGCTGGTCTCTTATAGACCATTAAGAAGTGATCTGTGCCTGTCCTATAAGACATCATCTGACCCAGTACTAATGGACTTACTGTGCATCTGCAACTCAAAGGTTTTCAGAAATGCCCAATGCAGAGACCTTGACTTCTTCTACAACATAAACAAAATGGTTTGGAGGGACAGGTATATATCCAGAGAATATATCACTACTCTCTAACACACTTCCCATCCACATAAAACAAAGCTTATCCCTGTCCCTATTCAAAAGCAACTTAGATCAATGGATGGCGAGAAGGAAATTTACCCCAGGACTAACCCTGTACTAATGGAGAGAGGTGATGCCTAAATTCCAAATTCTACAGCAGGGTCTCCTTTCAATACTTAATGGTCTGACCCCAGAAACATTCATTCACAAATAGGAATAAAAATCATTGTAATGGTAATTTGAACAACTAATGGGATAACATGGTTAGACTTAAAATGGTTCTTACAGGTTCATCGGTTCATAGGTGTTTACTAGGCTAATGACTACAAGGACCTTTTTTAGCCTAGCCACGCATTCCAAATCTCTGACAAGTTCTGATACCCTTGATAAGTGTAAACATGGGACTGGAAGAGGAACCATTTACAGGTTACCTGTTTGCATTAGAGACACAGGTGCCAAACCAGGGATGAATTTCCGGTTTCCCATCCAGTTGTCCTTTAGGGAGGAACTCTACTTTGCATAGATGGGGAGCCTGTACCATAGATGGGGTAGTCTCTGGGATACATACCTATCTCTCCAACAGGTCCTATTTATATCACAGGCAAAGTTTAAGTCTTTAAAACGGGTAATTCTGGTACTGTTTGTTTTGTGGATATACAGGAGGTCCATCAGAGTGGGGGTCTGACAATACCCTGTATGCCAGGCATAGATCTCTCCTCAAAAGCCTGTAGGAGACAGAATACAGGGATAGGGCCTTGAGGCGGTCTGCATAGGACATATTACTTACATCCTGTATTATTTTAGTGAGGAACTTCTGTGGACATTCCATTTGTTGGATACGGCTGGTTAGGTACATCCCAAAGGGGGCATTGTACTCAATGATAGGTTTGATGAATGCCTAATACAGTGGAACAATGCCTTCCTTGGACTTAGATGCCATACCTTTGTTTATAAGTTTCGCAACATAGAATGATTTCCTCACCACTGTATACATGTGACGATCAAAGGCTAGATTACTATCTATGTGTGCCCTTAAGCCCCTAACTACTGGGTTAACTCTAAGGAGTGCGTTGTCAATATGATAGTTACCAGGGATGGATGTCTCAAAGGATACTATTATGCATTTCTTGGAATTTAGTTTTAGTCCATGGCTTTGCCACTAGTTGTTTGTTTGTGTCAGTCCCTCCTGGAGAACATTTGTGTCAGTGTGTGATTCAGTGACAGCTCCTAGTTTACAATCATCTGCAAATGTAGTCAGCTAGAGATCACTGACATAGTCCTTGACTTCTGAGAATAAATGCCAAAAAGGAGTGGTCCAAGGACTGATTCCTGAGGGACTCCACTTGTGACTGGCCTCTTTGTGGAGGTGGACTTCCCAATTCTAACATTCCGGGGCCTGTCTGTGAGCCAGTTGGCTATCCACTGGGTAACATACAGGTTTGTACCTAACCTCTTAAGTTTGTCAACAATGCCCAAGTGGGGTATTGTGTCAAATGCCTTGGCCAGGTCAAGGTAGGCAGTGTGAATGATTTTGCCCTCATTCATTGCTTTGGTGACTTTCTCAAAGAAGTCCACCAGGTTGAGTAGGTGTGATCTGCCCTTAATGAACCCAAACTGGGTTGAGTCCAGTGTTTGGAGGTTTACTATATCTCTCTTGATCATATTCTTGATAATTATTTCAATGGCTTTACATATAAGACTAGTGAGACTTATGGATCTGTAGTTTCCAGGGTCTGTAGATTGCCCACCTTTGTGCAGAGGAATGACTGTTGCCTTTCTCCATTCATGAGGCATGAAGCCTGTTTGGAGGCTACAGTTAAATAGTAATTCCAGAAGCCCCAATAGGTCATGTTTCATGCTATTTAGAAGGCATCCTGGAATATTGTCTGGGCCCACTGATGCAGTGTTCTTGGTCTTGGAGAGAGCATTAAGGACCTGTTCCCTAGTGATAGTAGGGGGAGTTATAATTGATGATATTTCCTGAGGGAAGGTAGAAGGGAGAGAGGAGTAAACCTGGTGCTGAATTTATCAGCTAGGAGGTTTGCGATATCTTCTGGCTCAGTATAGGTGGTTCCATTTACAATGAGCTCTGCACACAATTGTGTATTGCCTTTGAGGTTGCGGACATAGCTAAAGAATACTTTTACCCTTCAGGGCAGTTAACCTAGAATTCACCTATAAACATACAAACCTAAAAGATTATACCATGGTTGCTTAGGCCACACTGGCACGATGAGAATTGTATGGGTGTTATACTCTCTTACTATCAGAAGTGCTTCTGTATCAGTGTTAATAGTGAAAATACATACAGTAAGTCCTCTGTCCAAGAAAAGGACAGGGCATCCATTGTTCATGCAGTGGGGCACTGGAATCAGGTGCAAAATACAGGTAGGTGGTGTTTTTCCTTGCAGGTAAAGTGATCCACCTGAGGGTGACCTCACTTGTGGCAGATCTGATACTCACTGTCAATTTCACTGCTTAGGACATTTGCTTTTGAATTCTGATTTGGCAGAAGGTAGCTTGCAGAGTTATAGGATGATCCAGTGCCTAATTCCAAGCATTCATGTCTTCCCTGCAGAGGACATAAGAGTGTGTTCACCTTTGCTTATTAATGTACCATATTACTGTAGTACTGTCTGTTGTGATTTGAAAGACGTCACTGATGATCAGATGCTGAAAAAACTCCCAGTGACAGTACAACAGCTTTCATTTATTTCACGTTTATGTGCAGAGCATGTTGAAGTTGTCAATTTTCTTAAACCTACTGCCAACCCTGATGAGCCTATCCTATGCATAATTGACATCATCTGTTGTCAGTACCTGGGTGGGTCTGCAGGCTGCAGGAATATAACCATACGTAGATGAATCAGAAATCAGAAGTCAAGGCCAGTGTCAGTGATCTCTGACTGACTAAATTGCAGATAATTGCAAATTAGGAGGTGTCATTGAATCTCACACTGACACAAATGTTTTCCAGGAGGGGCTGACACAGACAAACAATTGGTGTTAGAGTCATGGACTAAAACTACATGCCAAGAAATGCATAATAGTATCCTTTGGGAAGTCATCCATCCCTGGTTACTATCACATTGACAATACACCCCTTAGAGTTGACCCAGTAGTCAGGGACACATACATAGTAATCTAGCCATTGACCATCACCTGTCTACAGTGGTGAGGAAATCATTCTATGTTGTGCAACTTATAAACAAAGGTATGGCATCCAAGTCCAAGGAAGTCATTGTTCCACTGTATTCAGCATTCATCAGACGTATCATTGAGTACAATGCCCCCTTTGGTATGTACCTAACCAGGCATATCCAACAATTGGAACATCCACAGAGGTTCCTCACTAAAAGAATACAGGGAGTAAGTAAAATGTCCTATGCAGACCGCCTCAAGGCCCTATCCCTGTATTCTGTCTCCTACAAGCTTTTGAGGGGGATCTATGCCTGGCATACAGGGGGTTGTCAGACCCTACTCTGTTGGACCTCCTGCATATCCACAGAACAGACAGCACTAGAATTACCCATTTAAAGACTTAAACCTTTTCTGTGATATAAATATGGCCTGATGGCGGGATAGGTATGTATCCCAGAGACTACTCCATCTCTGGAACATGCCCCCATTCATGTTAAGCAGAGTTCCTCCATAACCCAATGTAAGTGCAACTTGGACATTTGGATGAGAAACCAGAAATGTATCTCTGGTTGGCACCTATGTCTCTAATGGACATAGGAATGCTGTAAATGGTTCATCTCCCACACCCATGTTTACACTTATCAAGGGTATCAGAACTTGTCAGAGATTTGGGATACATGGCTAGGCTTAAAAAGGCCTTCATGGTTGTTAGCTTAGTAAACACCTATGAACTTATTATTCATATTTCCCCACAACAAGAACTCTTCTCTGAAAGAAGGGAGCATCATAATAAATATATTGTAAGACTCTGTGGCTTGGTTCTAAACATTTTTATTAGTTACCATTGTCTCTCCCCCTCTCTTAAGTGGTCTTGGACTGGACACTGCCAAAATGCAAGAAAACCTATAATCTAAAATTACTTTGTAATCTCTTGTTGGGATGCATTAAAACTCTAACATCCTTCAGAGAAATTCTAGATTTGTTTTGCTTTTTCTTGGGGGAGAAAAAAACGTATGCAGAGTCAAGTCTATCATAGTGCTCAAGAATGTGGTCTACTGCATGTGAGAAATATGACCTGGGCTGAAATAATATGATGTCTAAGGAATCTAATAAATGTTTTGCTTTGGTGAGATGATCTTGTAGATGTGTACATGAACTAGATAGCAAGATATTGTTGTCCAAGTACTGAAATTATGCCAGAGAACTAGTTCTCAGGAAAGCAAAGATTGGGGCTAGATATTTGAAGAACATTTTTGGGATGTTGCGAGTCTAAATGATAGAACAAAAACTGGAAATGGAAAGGGTCCACTTAGAACATCAGATATTTTCTATGTGGATGATAAAAGGTAATGTGAAAGCAAGCATCTTGCATGCCCATTGTGGTAATGCAGGCAAAGGCTGGACTCGAAGATGATGTAAAAAGGCCTCTGGAAATAGCATCTTGAACTTCCTGATAGGAATAAACCAGTTCAAATGAAGGAGATCCAAGCTAGGTCTCCAGGTTCTTTTTCTTTTCTTTCTTTTTTTGATATTGTGAAGAATCTGGTACAAAATCCCTTTCTTTTTTGCTGCTGAGATACCCACTGGATTGCTCTTTTTGCAAGAAATCCAAAGACATTCCCAGTACTAAAAAAAGGTGATATGGAGCAGTTTGGAGGAAGAGGTGATTAAATGAGCATCCAATACAGAACATATCCATCCATCCTCAACCCCTTTTCCAATTTTGCACATGGGGTCAGGGTGTCGCTTCAGCAGTAACAATCATCTCGAGCCAAAGTTTACATCTCTGGGTGGCTAGCCCTGCCACAGTAGTTCATTTGCACCACTCATTCGCACACACATTATCACCTAAGGTGAATTTAGAGTGTCCAATCTATTTCATGTCTTTGGCGTGTGGGAGGAAACCAGAGCACCCAGAGGAAACCCAAGTGACCACACGGAGGACATCCAGACTCCACACAGAAGGCACCTCAACTGAGAATTGAACCAGAGATCCTCTTGCTGTGAGGCAACAATGCTAACCACTGCACCACTGTGGCCACCCTCAATACAGAAGATATGACATTACACAATTTGTAGGACCTACCTATATGTGAAAAAGACCTGATCTGCCCCTGAGGAGTCTTGTATAATTTCTCTGATCGTGTAGGATTGGGATCCTGGCTTACTTCATTTGTAAGGCCTTTGCTAAAATTTTCTAGCTCCTACAGATCCAAATCATTGTTGGTAAATCCATTACTTTATTGCTAGATACAGATCCCTATCAATGTACTCTAAAGACCATGGAAACTACCTTAACACCACTGAAGGGGTTAAATATCAAACATAATACCTTCTTACTAGTAGAGTTCAGTTACCCAATTGGCACACTTATACCTCTAAAAATGCTTATGTTCAGCATTTTCTAGACTTTGGTAATTCCACACTAGTGAAAAAATATAAAACTACCCACTAGAAACTCTAATATCCTTGATTTGATCCTTATCAACCTAGCCCCTGCCTATAATTAATCCACATCTCCTCATCCCTGGCTAAATTTGACTGAAAGTCAATCATTTTCTCTGTCAGGGTAAGTGGTATCCACTCCAATAGCAAATAAGGCTGTCTTTAGGAATTTCACCAGGGCAAACCTACTTCATCTTGCAGAAGACCTATGTAAAATTGCCAACAATCCCCTGCAAATGGACCCAAATGAGAGGGCTGCCACACTCACCTCTGACTTTTCCCACCACCTAAACAGTGGCCTAGAAATGTCAGTACCTGTCCGCCCTAAATATAATGGTAAATTCAGGAACAAAACTATCTGGTGGAACTCCCATATTAATAAACTGTATAACAAAAGAAGAAAAAAATTAATGAAATTTTTTTTAAGAAATCCCCATCCCCTTATCTCTAGACCAGACTGATACATGCCAGCAAGGAATGTTATGAGTACTCTTACAAAATGTAAAGCAGAGTACAGTTTTTAGGTTGCTACATATACCGAGAGAAACTACAAAGCTTTCTTCAGTTATGTCAGAATATTAAGAAATAATGTCCAAAAGTACATCTATAATGATTCCATTCCTAAGGACATAATCAATATATTAGCAGACAACTTTATACTAACTTTACCCCACCTAGCTGCATTGTTGTCCCAGTATCCCTGAGAATTTATTTTCCTTGAAATCCCTTGAATTTAGAATCCCTCACAAAGGCCAAAAATAATACTTCCAGGCTGCATTCTCATTGGTGTCAAGTAGGCACTACCTTTGCCTCTATTTAAACTGTTTAATCTCTGCCAATCAACAGAGTCTGTGCATGGTGCCTTTAGAATGGATTCTGTGACTTTTCTATACAAGAAGTGGCCCATCTACAATTCCAGGCAATTGTAGGCCTGTCAGCCTCACCAGCCTTATATGCAAAGCCAGAACTCAATAGACACAGGCAGCTTAACTGATCTAAATCCCATTCAGTTTGGTTTGTAAAGGATAGATCCTATCATCAGAATCTAGTAAGTGTCTTTGAGAAAGGTTACAGATGCTGTGCACAGTGGTCACACACTTCATATCTTGATCAACCTATGGCTTTTGACACTATCACCATTGTTAGCATTGTTAAAGAAACTTGACAGACTTAATGCATCCCCCTATGTTATCCACTGGATTGCAAACTGGCTAGCCGTGAAAGTTGCAGATGCCCTCTATGAACACAGTATTTTAATTTAATGGGGTACCACAAGTATCAGTGCTGAGCCCTGTTTTGTTTGGCATTTATTTTACAGACATCCAGTGTAATATCCCAGAAGTTGTTTGGCAAGATTTTTTTTGATTACCATTCTTCCACTGATGTTAAACAGCTCCAAGTGTACTGAAAACAGTCTCAATTTTAAGGCAAAAAATTGCAGCATAGTAGCACTTGGTAAAAAGCTCTTCCCACCTCATATAGTATCAGTGGAACTCCTCTTCAGATAGACATGGTCATAAGAAACCTGGGTATTTATGTGGGAAATTCTCTCTCATTTGATCATGTTTTCACCACAGTCAGGAAATCCTTTTTATTTGGTCCAGTTAATTTCTAAGGGAATATCTTCAAGATCCAAAGACATCTTCCTACCATTGTTCTTTTCCCTTATCAGATCCATTATGGAATACAATGCCCCTTTGGTATATATAAACTGAATTATATTACTCAAATAGAAAGACATCAAAGGCCATAAAGCTTTCACTTTCCAAGTAGATTAGCATAACTCTCATTATACTCAGTAACATACAGGCTGCTCAGAAGTGACCTGCGCCTTGTTTTAGAGTCATGAAAGACCCAGTCTTATCTGACCTGCTATTCCTTTCCAAAAACAGTAGATATACACAGACCCACACTAGGGACCTAAATGCACACCAAAAAATAAACAAGACTCACTGGAGAGAGATATTCCTAACTCAGCTTATCATCAACCTATGAATTAAGTTACCACTGCAGGTCAAAGTAGTACTTTGACTACCTTTAATGTTAGTCTTGATGATTGGATGGGTCAATGCAAATTTGTATCAGGAGTGTCATGTTCAGTCCAATCCAAATTGGGAAATGAGCACTATTAAGTGCTTGAAAAGGAAGGCATGAATTTTTAAGTGTGCCTTCTTAATGGTGTCTGTGGCTATGCATCTTATGGTCTTTGAGCTCACTTGTCTAGTTTTGTTCCTATATTCCTACATAATAGGGGAGTATTCTGGTTCACCTTTTTCAATTGTTTATTATATTTCTTTTTTTATAATTTAATATCATCAGCTCTCACTCAAAAATGGTTGCATAAGATAAAACAGTTTCTCTAAAGGAAACATCAACTGAAAAGAACTTTTACATTGTAACTCAAAATCTTCTGTTCCGAATCTAACTGGCAATGAGAGATAATTTCAGTCATACAAAATGTTCCTCATCAGAAGAGGAAAGGAATCTCTTCCTAGTATTATTTTATAAAGTCTTGTAGTCTTGGAGTTCTACAGCAGGGGCTTTGTATGGTATTAAAGGACCAATGTCAATCAGGTGAACACCTGATCAACCCCTGTGCCAGAACATAAGTTCTTAGCTACTTACGAGGCTGTTAAACAGGGTAGATCTTAGGAAGCCTAACCTTGCATTCCCATGATAGTTTGTAGCCCTTATATTTTGTTTACAGATAACCCAGAGGTGAGCAGAACAAGGATATGTTGGGACATTTATTTGTTGCCCCTATCCATGAGGGAAATGGGTGCTAAACTGGGGATGAATTTGTAGTTTCCAATCCATTCATCCAAATTATGTTTGGACAGTGTAAGAGAATTATTTTGCTTTATGTATTGTGGAAGATGTTTCCATAGAATAAGCATTCTTTTTGATACATACCTATTCTCCCAACATATTTTATTTATGTCAAAAAAGAGATTGAGATCCCTTGAGTGGGTGTTCATGCTACCACTGCTCTTATGAATATGTAATAAGTTTAACAGTATAGGGTCTGTTGAAGCACTGTATGTGAGGCCAAGGTCACCTGTTACTAGTCTTCATGATACTGAAAAGAGGGACAAGGTTTTGAGATGGTCTGGATAGTTTTTGTGATTTTTAGGTCCTTAATTATTGTAGTGAGAAACCATTCTGATCACTTCAGATGTGTCAAGTGTTTGAACAGATACATACCGCGTGGGACATTATATTAAATGATCAACCTTATGAAACCTGAGTACAGGGGAATGACTACTTCCCTGGACCTAGAATCTATTCCTTTAGATATAAGTTGTGCATTTAAAAAGCACTGTATTACAACAGTAGATACTTGGTGATCAATGTACAGTTCACTGGCGATATAGGTGCACAGATCCCTGGCTATCAGTTCAACTTTCAGGGGTGTTTTGTCAATGAGATAGTTACAAGGGAAATCATGCTTGCTAAATAATACAAATGTACATTTCTGTGAATTTAGTTTTAGTTCATAGTTTTGACACCAGCTGTTTATTTGGGAAAGGCTCTCTTGGAGGATTTTGGAGTCCTTTGGGGAGTTTATGATTCCAGTAAGTTTACAGTCATCTGTAAACCTGGTCATCCATAAACCCTTAACATTTTCTTTGACCACTGAGAAGGAAATCCCAAACAGGAGTTGCCCAAGGAATGAAACCTGAGATAGACCACTAATGACAGGTCTTTTGGAAAACTTAGAGCTGCCCACCCTAACTTCATGGGTTCTGTTTGTCAGTCAGTTTGCTATCCAGTGAGTTACAATGAGATTTACATTTAGTTTTTTTTTTGATTTCTCCAAATCTTTTGGGTTTTTAATACCATGATGGTAATGAACCCCACTCTTAAGTCAAAGTATGATTAAAGTTCATGACATTAGTATTGTTTCAATCTTTGATGTCAGCCAGAAGTGCTCTTCGCAGCACCCACAATGTGCCCAGTAATGACTCCTTCTGCAATTTGTACAGAGTTACATGTACTGCTAACATATGTAAATACGATTGTAAATTCTTTTTATAAGACCCGTTGCTCCTACTACTATTGGAAGTGTCTGGGTATCTTTCTTCCACATTGCTCTCATTTCTGCCTGCAAATCCTGATATTTTATGACTTTGTGTCTCTCTGTATGCAAGACACTGTAGTCACTGGGTGTATCAATTTCAATGATGAATGCTACTTTTGTCTTCTTTTCATGGACCACTATATCTGGTTTTCTCGCATCTATCTTTTGAACTGTTGGTAATGGGCGATCCCATGTGATGTAGACTTCATCATTTTCTATGATGCTTTATGGCTCATGTTTCCAGTGTGTTTCAGCTACTTCAATATTATGATGTTTGCACTATCTCAAGTGCAACAGTCTTCCACATTATTATGTCTTTCAGTATACAGTCCTGCCATGAATATATCACAACCAACAAGAAGGTGCACCACTGTTTCCAGTTCTGATTTACAAAACCTATATTTGTCTGTTTCTCCTACATGTACAAAGGACTTTGTAAACCAGTGTATGCAGCCCACTATCTTGTGCCACTAATATTAACCTTTCATCTTTTGGTTTGAATTTGCCTCTCCTTAACCATTCCTGTATTAGATCTTGATCAACGTGAGTTTCTTCCAGGAGTTTTCTATACTTGCAACTATATTTATGCACTTTCCACATTTCTTGCCTTCTCATCTGATCCTTCACTTCATATTCTTTCTTTTGTTTTTTTTTTTTGCACATTCAGCTGCTGCCTGATTTTTATATACTTCTGGTTTGATTTCCATTCCCGCTTGACAATGATATGCTTCTGCTAGACTAAGAAGGGAAGTCAACTTAGATTTATTCCCCTCATTTTTCAAAACTTTCACTATGTTTGTTTCTTGTAAGGTCAGCAGATATGTATGGAGTCCCATGATTGCAGATCTATACATGTAATCAATTTCAAGGAGGCCCATACCTCCTTTGGAACAAGTAATATATAATCCTGGTATGCACTGATTTTTATAAATCATTTGATGAGCATGAAGCATCCTTCTTGTTTTCCTGTCTAATCTATCCAGCAAATTCTGGGGTCAGTCAGTCACTCCAAAACTGTAGGTTAGGACAGAAAGAGAAAACTGTTTTACATTTAGCTGGGAGAGTTTATCCATGATACCTGAATCTGGGATGGTGTTGAATGCCTTTTGTGAGGTCGACACATGTAGTGTGTACTGATTTGCCCTCCTGTTTTGCTTCAGTAACCTTTTTGAAGAAGTCAACTAGGTTAAGAAGACAGGATCTACCCTTGATGAATCTGAACTGGCTTGGGATGAGATTTTGTAAGTCACCTATGTCCATAATGATCCTTTCCATAGCCTCTGAGATGAGACCGGTGAGGCCTATTGGTCTATAATTATATGGGTTAATCGATACTCCACCTTTGTATAAGAGCATGAGTGGTGTTGTTCTCCAATCATATGGCATGAAGTCTGTTTGGAGGCTGATACTGAATAACCTATCCAAGGGGTTAACCAAGATATGTTTCAGACTGACCAATAGACAGCCTGGTATGTTACCTGGTCCTATAGAAGTAGTGTTCTTGGCTTTTGATAGTGCTTTGAGGACTCGTTCATAGGAGATTTGAGGGGTTGTAGATGCAGGTATGTGATCTGGGAATATAGAAAGGGAGATGGGGACAGGGTGAACTTTGAGCTAAATTTGTCTGCTAGCAGATTGTCTATGCTGTCTGGGTCAGAATGTGTGATATCTTTTACTATTAGCTCTGAGCAGTGGTGGGCATTGTTTCTAAGATTTCTAACATAGTAAAATAATGACACAGGAAACAATTATTATGGGAAACTTTAATAGTAATTGGTCATCCTGCAACTCACTAAATCCCACTGACCATATCAACCTCCACAGCTTCAGACAAATAATTCAAACTGCAACTAGAGTTGATAAATCTTCAAAAAGGAATTCATCCTTGACTGGATCCCTACAAACTGACCTTCAGTATCACTACACTCTGCCTGCCTCCCAGAAATTCTTAGAGATCACCTTCCTACCTTTGTCCTCAGACACTGAATAAATCCAACAAAAAACAGCTCTTTCCATCAGATCCAAAATATAAGAAACTTTTAACTCCCAGGAATTTATAACCATGCTCAAACTGTGTTATTGGGCACCACTTAAATTTCTTCATCTAGACACCGCAGTAGAACATTTTAATACTACCTTCCTTAACATCCTAAATAACTTGCCCCCTACAAAAACAATAAGAACAAAATCCAACTCTGCCCCTTGACTTACCAAAGAGGCAAGATCACTGCTAAAAGAAATAAATAAGGCATGAGAAATATAGCTCCACAACAAATCCATAGCAAATCAACAGAAATACTGTGAACTAAGAACTATATCAAAAAAACAATTTAGAGTAGACAAAAAAAGAAACACTACACTGACATACAATCAAATCACAAAAGGAACCCACAAAAGCTCTGGTCTACCATTAATAAAATTCTTCAGCCAGGGCACATTAGCACACCCTCCCCAACTACCAGCAATTCTCTGGATAACATAGCCACACAATTTAATGAATATTTCACCAAATCCATACTAGCTCTCATAAATAACAACTGCCCTACACCTCCTCCATCCCTGACATCATCAATACAAAATGACAATCACTTTTCCCTTCCGCTAGTCCTAACAGATACTATATTTAAATACCTTAACAAACTCAAACTCACAACCCTAGCAGCAGACAATACTGAAGCTATCTCATATGCAGTCTCTATACTAATAAACCAGTCCATCTCAGAACAACATGTCCCAACTGTCTGGAAAAATCCCATATAATGCCATTACACAAAGGTAGAACCTCAGCAGAACTTTCTAATTAGCAGCCTATAGCTATTTTATCTCCATTAGCAAAAATTCTTGGAAATGCATAAACTCACAAATTCTAAACGGTCTCCTAATTAAACTTCCTGCTAATACTCAACATAGATTCTGACCCAATCACAGTACTACCACTGCCCTCTTGAGCTTTACTAACACTGTTAACCAACACCGGAATGAAGGAAAACTTGTTTCTTCTGTCTTTCTGTATCTTTCTCAGGCCTTTGATACTATATCACACAACAAACTCTTAAACCCACTTTCGGAACTTAATTTAAGACACTCCACTCTTGCATGGTTCCAGGGTTATTTAACTGGACACAAACAGGCTTTAAAATGGCAAAATAACCTGTCTCCTCTTCTGGCTGTTACTTTGGGAGTTCCACAAGGATCGATCCTGGGTCCTCTTCTTTTTACTATATTTACTAATAACCTCCACACTTCCATCCTACATGCCACCTTGGTACAACGTGCACTACAACAACTTCAAAAAATAACTCAGGAATCCTTCACAGCAGTGGAATCTTGGCTAACCAATGCACAGCTTATACTCAACCCTAATAAAACTAAGCTAATGCTGTTTCTTCTTTCGAAATCCATAGACCCCATCCCACTACTTAAAATAACTTCAACTAACAACACTTCCATTACTCCAGTCCCCCAAACTAAACTTCTCAGGGTTGTTGTAGACAACTACGTGAAATTTGACTTACACAGTGCCCAAAATATAAAAAAGTACACAAAAAGCTTGGAACCCTATAGAGAATTAAAAAATACCTAACCAATAATACTAAAGCCATTATTGCAAGAACCCACCTAGTCTCTACTCTCCTATATGCATCCCCCATACTTGTTAATCTACACAAATCGTATCCAAACAATAAAATAGCAAATTTTGCAACTAACTGACCTTACAGATCCTGCTGTTGTCAGCCCCTTAAGCACTTTATTGATTAGAATTTCCAAATCTGCAAGTCCTCAACCAATTTGCAATGGCCCATCAAATTCTCTACCAACCAGAACAAACTCCATTCCTCAAAGACCTACTAAACTACTACTCAAATAACCGTTTACTTCATTCCAGTAACAAATCACTAATAAAAATGACCAGAAGTAAGTATGCTGCTGGGGACTCCCTTTACTCTAATTGCATTGCAAAAATCTGGAATACCATGCTTTTAAACATAAGGTCCACAACCAGTAAATCTAAGTTTAAAAAACTACTTAGAGCCCATCTAGCTAGTTCATGGAAATGCCCCTGTTCTGACTCAGGTTATCAACTAGCATAAACAACCAGGGATGTAATATACACCCAACCACCTTTTCCAACTCTCTATTCTATGTCTAGGAATTAATGATTTTATACACATCACGTGCAAACAATGACTTTAACTTGCTCATGCTGCTTACTTGGTTTCCTGCACATATTTTTACAACTGTCACTCAGACTCAGTTTTCATCAACCCAGAAAGACAATTGCTAATATTCAGGAACTACATCAACTTTTATACTGCATTTACTCTGCTTCTTCAAAATAGTTACGTAACTCTATGTTACTCATTAGCTACATTTGCTTGTATTGTAATAACAAGAGCTCTTCTTCCTCATTCTTATTGTAATGTGTTCTTGTTTTTTAATTTTACTATTATTCCTTTGGCTTGTGTTTGTCCTATTTGGAGCTTTTCTCCCCGGGCCTCTGCTGAAAATTGGCTACCTGTCCAGTCAGACTTTCTCGGTAAACAAATGTAAACAAAACAAACAGCAAACAAAATGTGTTGTGGTTATCTTTCACCTAAGAGGCTATTTTTATCTCATATCTGGCTTTGGTTGACTTGATCAGGGTCTGGAGTTCCTTGTTACATTTTGAAGAGCATTATTGGCATCTTGACAATTAAATTTATTTTTGAGTGCAATGTGCTTTTATCTTTTATTATGGAGCCTGTTTACATTAGGGTTCCGTGATAGGGATTTATTTTTAAACTTGATATTGTATTTACTTCTGAGGAGTATGCAGATGATGGGGCATTACAGGCAGATTCTGAGCAGGAATTCAGCAAAGGATAGGGGAATGGAATGCAAAACTGAATGCACAAGGGATGTTCTTCCATAAATATAAAAAAATTTATTCTAAAGTAGGTGATTTTCCCAGGGTGACATTCAGAAGAGGGAAGAACTTAAAGACCCTCTTGGAACAACAATGTACCTCAATAGTCCGCTGTAATGGGATGAACAAGTGTGAAAGGTGTAACTATTGTAAATTTGTGGAGGTTACTAATAATTTCAATATTAATGGCACACAATATAAACTTAAAGACAAATTTAATTCTAACTCTAGTTTTGTTGTGTACTTGGCTAGGTGTAAATTCTGTCCTGTTTTCTATATAGGAAAGACGGAGCGGAGGCTCTGTGACAGAATTTATGAGCACCAATATGCCATTAATAAACATAAATTAGAGAATGCCCTAGCCAAGCATATCTCTATCAATAAAGATCATGTCTTTAACTTTATTATCATTGACCAAGTCAAGTACGATAGTAGGGGTGGTCCTAGACCCCTAAAACTGGAAGAACTTGAATTAACTTGGCAAGTTAGGCTGAATGCCTATAATTCTCCTGGTTTAAACGACACTTGTTCTATTAGCAGTGTACTAAAATTAAAAAGTCTAAAGAGGTGAAATGTTGCTTATTTTTAAATATTTTTAAATGTTCATTTGGGAATTGTTAACTGTATAGTTATGTTTTTCTTAATTAGTAAGTGTAGAGTGTTAAAACCTTTGAGTCATGATTATAGATTAGTGAATTGTTACTTTCAGCTTTCATATGTAGTTGTCACTTTAACATCATGGTGCTTTCAAGTTATCAAAGCAAATTATTTATAATTGGTTAATGCTAACCACCTGTTTTTATATAAAGAAGAGTTTCTTCTGTTTTTAACTTGTTTCTGATGAAGTTTGCCGGTCAGGCTAATGAAAAGTGCTTAAAACAGTTCTATTAAACAGTTCTATTTTATTATACTTGATGACTTTTTCGCTAATTTGCCAGACCTACCAACACAACAAATTCTTCTAATGCCAAGCTGAAGGTACCTCTGCTCAGTGCTAAGAGGTTCTCCTTGCCCTGCAGAATGCTGACATCTGTGCAGTTACAGAGATGTTGTTCAAGGCTGCTGAAAGTACCCCAGCAGTGAAAGGCTATAATGCCTATCATACATTCAGACCACCATCTGAAAAGGAAAAAAATTAAAGAAGGAAGTGTTTTCATTTACATAAAAAGCAATCACACCTCTAGATTGCTGAAGCAGGATGACTTGCTTGAGCTACTCCATGTCCAGCTGACCATAAGCAAAATCCCCCACCATATCATCTCTAGCTACAGGTCCCCAAACATGAAACATGAAATCCACTCTGCATACTTGAAGTTACCAGAATCACTTAATATTCAGCCCAACATACTACTCACGGGCTATTAAACACTCCTCCATAAACTGGGAAACATGTACAACTATTAACATGCAGGCTCAGAGATTCCTGGACTTTGTCAATGCAAAAGCTCTGGATCAGCTGGTCTGCACTCCCACTAGGAGCTCAAAATATCCATGACACAGTACTCACAAACATGGGGGAGTGTTGCAGCCCCAAGCGTAATGTCCTCATTGGCAAGATCATAAATTGATCTCTTTTGAAATAAATATAATAGTACTAGCCACATTAAACCCCCTAAAACCCTAAAGAACGTTTCCAAGTCAAATTACCTCCAATTAAGTGATAGGTAATTTTAAAGCTCCCCCAACCCCCAAAACACACAGACCTATGCAGAGGTATACACGAATGGCCTGTACAATCACTAAAACAACTGCTTAGAAATGGCAGTATCTGACCAAAATAAACCTAGGTTTAGTTGGAAGAACAAGCCACTCTGGTGGATTCGTGACATAAGTGGACTACATAACAGAGAAAAAAAATGCCTGTCCAGAAGTAAGTGGGAGGGAGCACAACAGAGAAAAAAAACCCTCATTAGTCTCAACAGGCAAATCAGAGAACTTATCAAATCAAGTTTCAAAAGCTAAATATGAGACTAAAATAGCCACCCAGGCAAAGGGATAACCACAAACCATGTTTTAGTTATGCTCAAATTCTTAAGGGAAATACTCAACAGTGAGCTGAATTGGCTGTGGGTGGCACTACCAATAATGTGCCAAAAGAAATAGCAAACCTGCTGGCTGATAAATTCAGCTCAGATTTTATCCCTCATTACCTCCGGCCACTCCCCATAAAATACCCCCTACCATTCCTTTGCCTGTTATCACAAAAGAATTGGTCATCACTCACTCTCTACAGATAGAAACAAGGCATCAATGGGCCCTGGCAGAATCCCAGGGTGACTATTAAACAGCTTGAAACATAACCTAGCAGACCTACTCAGATCACTATTAACCACAGTCTCCAGGCAGGCTTTGTCCCAGTAGAGTGGAGGACAGCAACAGTCATCATCCCTCTGCACAAGGGGGTACCATTAACTGACCGAGGTAACTACCAACCTATAATTGACTAGCCTCATATTCAAGGCTATGGGAAGGATAATCATGGATCAGATTAACAATGACAGGAAATCTCCATACTCTAGTCCCAACCCAGTTTGGCTTTGTGAAAGGGAGGTCCTGCCTGCTCAGTCTGGTGAACTTCTTTGAGAAGGTCACCAAGGCCATGGATGACAGTAAGACAATACATACCACCTACCTGGGACATGACCAAGGCATTTGACCCAATACCCCACTTGGGTATTATAGATAACACACAAAGTTAGGCATAAACCTCTATGTCACCAGATGGGACATACGTTGTTAGAGTGGGGAAATCCACATTCACCAAGAGGCCAGTCATCACTGAAGTACCACAGGGCTCAGTGCTGTCCCCCTGCTGTTTGGAATATACTTCTCTGATGTCAGATGATCTTTGGCTGACCAAGTTTGCTGATGTCTGCAAGCTTGGGGCAATCATTGACTTCCCAAATGATGTTAATATCTTATAGAAAGGTCTGATGCAGACTCATGACAGGTTTCAGAACCATGGCCTTAGACTAAATGCAAAGAAGTGCATAATAATACCCTTTCAGAAATCAAATACCCCTGCAAGTTACAACATTGATACCCCCCCCCCCCAGGACTGGACCCAGTGGTGAGATATCTGGGTTCTTGGATAGACAGTAATCTGAACTTTGACCACCATATGTCCACAGTGGTGAGGAAATCCTTCTATGTGGCTCAGCCTATAAGTAAGGGTATGGAATCTAGATCTAAAGGTGTCGTTGTACCATTGTACTCAGCCTTCATCAGACCAATAATCGAGTGCAATGAAGTTTTTAGTATGTAACTCGCCAGGCACCTGCAACAGTTGGAGTGTCCACCAAGGTTTTTCACTAAAAAATGTAGGGTATAACCAACATGCCATATGTGGATTCATTAAAATCTCTATCACTGTATTCAGTTTCCTACTGATTATTGAGGGGTGACCTACAAGGCAGTCTCTGACCCAGCTCTGAAGGAAATGTTGCATATTAACAAAACTAACTGCATGAGGGTTACCCACTCCAAAATGTAAACTTGATCTCTGACATGAATAGATTATGCTGAAGTGACAGGTATGTGTCCCAGAGACTGTCAATCCTCTGGAATAGGCTTCCTATTCACATGACACAGAGCCCTTCCCTGATCATCTTCATGTGCAATTTGGACCAATGGATGGGAAATCACAAATTCACTCCTGGGGTGGCACCCATCTCCACTATGGACAGAGGCAGTCTGTAAAAATAGTCAAAACCTTGCTTGCTGACCCTTGTTCTCTTCCCCTAGGACAGAAAATTGGGTAAAGTCTGGGTAAAAGTGGCTAGGCTTGTAAAGGCTCTTGAGCTGTTAGCCTAGTAATCTCCTATGAACCTATAAACCTATGTGCAGAAAAGCAGAAGACAATCTGGTGAAGAAGATTTGGGACAGAGGTGGATGTATTGTGTGAGAAAAGACTTGCAACTGTCAGGCATGAGTGCTAAAGAAGTTAGAAGAGTAACGTTGAATACAGAGAGAAAACAACAGTTGACACAACACCAAGACCCCATGTAGAAAATGGAAAAAGGGGTTGATAATGATAATTATTTCTAATGGGGCATATTCCTCTATGCAGCTATTTACATGTGCACAAAATTAGGCAGTAAAAGATTCTGCATAAGTAGTCTGGTCATCAAGCTGGGAGAGGCGTTTGCATTTACCTAGGTTATTATTCAGTTTTGGTAGATTAGTCTTAACATAATCTCTGAATATCAAGGTATTGCAAGGTGCTTACAGCTTCAGTCTTAAGGTGAATGTGACTGGTTTGTGGTATGATTTGACCAAGGAGGAAGTTACAAATGGTGAGAAACAAAGCTGTCCCATATTGGTAAAAAAACAAGTCTAGGATGTTATTACCATTGGTTGGGGTTTTGACCTAACTGGTCCAGTGAATTTGTATTGATGAAGTGAAGAATTTTTTGGACATACATGTTTGACACTGACATTTTTTTCATTGCTTTAAAATATTCTTCTGCTAGTTTCGTACAATCAGACTGTGGAAGGACATGTCAATACTAAGGTCACTTCTTAAAATGAATGACAAAGTGTGAAGGAAGGAGTATCATACACCTTCACTGGTGTCAGGATTTCTTTCCATTCCAAACCAAAGGTGTGATCAACATCAGTACTTTTCTATCATTATCAAAGAGCTGTTTTTCACAGTATTAGAAAATATCAAAATTGTCAGTAGAGCAGGAATGGAGTTTCTTAAGTTTTATTTTCTCCTTCTCATTCCTTCCTAGTGATATAGAGGAACCCTTCTCTCTTTTTGATTGTGTTAAAGCAAAGGAGTAGATATTTTTTATTTTAGAGTGGTTCTTCATTTATTTCAACTTTTTTTAACATAATGCCCCAAGTTTTTCTTTTGTGACTTTATTAAAAGTTGTACTAAGTACACAAGTATTAAAATTATACCTAATGCTGGACTACTAAGATGGCTGCACACTGATCAACAGCATAACTTCAGTTCTCCCAGTGTGAAAACAGAAACTGAGGAAAAGGAGTGCCACTGGGAAATATATATATATATATACATATATATATATATATATATATATATATACATATAATATTTGGAAAACATGAAAGAAAATTAATCAGAAAAGTTGAAGAGAAGACACTGGGAAGTATTCTGCAGCTGTTCAGCAAAAAACAGTTCAAGCTTCAGCATCCAGTAATTTAGAGGAAAAAATAAATCAAACGTACTCAGGGGTGATTAAAAATAAATGAAACATTGAAAGAATATATCAATTCAAACAACAAAAGGCTAGAAAAATAGAAGAACCTTTAACTAGCCATTCAAATAAACTGATAAAACTGCAAAACAGAGTCTGACATGAAGAAAAAGCTGTCTGAATATGAGGTTTCTTAAGAACTATTTAAAAAAATAAAGTTAAAAGACAGAGCACACAGAGTAAACCTGTGACTTTCTTCTGTACCAGAGAAACTGGAAGGGATAGAATGTAATCATTTTATGAAAACACAAATAAGCAACTGGTGTTCCACAGCAGAATTTGTTAACTGAAATTGCACATCGAGTGTATGCTCCAAACACAGCCATGAGAAAATATCCAAGACCTATATTAGTAAAGATGCAATCATCCCAGCAGAAAGGCTTGATCCTGAAAAAATCATGGAAAATGTTCATAGTATTAAAAATTACAGACAGCAGATTATTTGTAGAAAATGATTATTCACCGTACCCCAGGCAGAAGGGAAACAAATGTATTTCTGCAGTCAGCAAATGTTGACAAGCAGGTGTGAGATTAAATCTGCTGTATCCAGCTATCTTTTTTCCCTGGAGGATCAAAGTAATTTTTAAAGAAGAACAGGCTAAGAGGAAATAAAAACGTTTATCCAACAAAAAGTGAGTTAGCAAACAAAAGGTGACTCTGCTTCTCATTCTGCTGATGGTAAGGTTCATAGAGAGACTCTGCCAGTGAAACCTTTGCCAATGTTCCAAAGGAGAATGCCTGCAAGACAGAAAAAAGCACAGTAGTTGACTAGAAGAATCAACAGTACCTTGGACTTGAACCAGAGTCTGGTGTTAGGAGATGAAGATGAACAGGTACAAGACTAGCAATTCTGAAATTAGTGAATAAGTGGAAGACTATAAATCATCATATCAGATTTGTAAAATGTGGTTTTATAAGAAAAAGTGGATGAAAAACATTGGCCTTTTGTTGACTTTGTTAAACTTGTGGGTGGACTGTAAAGCACGTACCCCACTTTACATCATTAATGTTTAGAAGGATACTAAAATGGGGAAAACAGTTTTGTTTAGTGTGCAGTCAGGAGTACTTTAAATGTTGGGGGAGTCTTTTCAAAATCAAAGTCAAAGTCAAAGTAACTTTATTGTTAATCAACCATGCACAGTATGCAGCTGAACAAAATTTCTTTCCTCCAAGCACAACAACAAATAAAGAAGATGCAACAAAAAAAATGTACAACAACAGTGAAAAAACAGCCAACTGAATACCGAGAAGCTTGAAAACTGAACACGATTCCTCTCCCATGCATCACCATCTTTTCCTCTAACCTTCCTCACAGTATCACAAATCTTACAACCATCACTACCTGCAGGCCTGAATGGCCACCCCAGTACTAGCAACATCCAAGGCTAAGTCCTTCACTCTGACCGTTCTTCCGACCACATACCTTGCAACCACCGCTACCTCCAGGCCCAAATGGCCACCACCAACTCCAGCAGCAAACAAGCACAAAGTCCAAAGTCCTTTCTTCTAACACCTCTGACCCTTACAGACCACCATTAAAACCATCATCATTTCCATCTTCCAGCAACAACCGCCACATCCCAACAAAAGCAAATAAGGTGCATTAAATCCATGTATTCTACTTCCTGCACTCCTCATCAGCTTGGCTCGCCACTGCAGGCCCAAACTTCCACCACTCCAAATGTTTCCAAGAACAGGCAATATTATCTAACAAGGACAACAACGCACGATAGGACACCATGAACATCGCTGCCACAACATACTGCAACTCAACAGATGAAAAACGACTCACATCTCAAGAAAAAAATCACAAAATCCATCACAAAACAAAAAGTGCACAATGGAAGCCAGAGAGGCCAGTGCCATACAAGCCGCCACCACTTCATTGACTGTTGTATGTGTTAAAGATATTAAAGTGCATAAGTACTGTTTTAGTTGTATGAAATACAGGTTTTACAGTATAACAAGAGAAAAAAGGGTGGACAAATGCAAGTTTAATGTTCATATGCTGTGATCTTGGGCTGCAGGGGTGGGGGTGGGGTGTAAAAGTGCACTGATTATATTATATGTAGAAGTAGGATCTTTTGTCTTTTATTTTACAAGGGTGAATGTCTAGATTACCACCTTTGTCTTAAGATGTAAACAGGTGTTTTTGTAAGATTGCAGATTTTAAGGATAAGACAGAATGATGAAAGCCATGAACGTTCTAGGTTTCTTACAAGTGCAAAGATATTTTCTTGTTTGTTTTCCACTGGCAAATGTTTAGTGAAGTTAAGATGTCTGCTGCTGAGGGCAGCCATTGAGTCTTTTCCTACTGAAATTTACAAAGAGTCATTGCTGAGTACATTTCCATGGAGACAAGCTGTCTGCAGGTGCAAGCAGTTACTCTTGACAATTTTGAGTATTCTTTGCTGAGACAAATGCAAAAATTAAAGGTAAAATGGCAAGCAGTTCAATGAAAAAATTAAGTTTGAAATTATGGGAAGTAAATAAGAGGTAGCAATCTCCCTTACAAAGAACAGTGTACAATTTAGTTTTATTTAAAGATAGCACTTTTCTTAGGGCTAAAAGTTAATGCATTCTGAAAGCATACAAACTGTTTTTCATATCTGGCAGGGGAAGAGAGATAAGAAAAGAACACACAGCAGTAAGTGTTACTGGGAACGCAGGCTGCAGCATGTGCTTTAGAAGGGGTAACCTTAATTTTAGGTTAGAGAATGCCTGTATGTGTAGCCATCAATTTGGGGCAGTTGTCCTCTTCTGGAAAGTTAAACTTCATTTTTGATGCACATAACTTTGTGAGATTGTTCTAAGTTAATAGGAGATGGGGGTGTTTTGTATTTATTTTTTTAGGGTTTTCATTAAAACAAAAAGTATTGGAAAAATTTTACACAGGTTTAAATGAAAATGAAAAGAAACAAGTGTACAAAAGATCAGACTGCCAAACATTATTGTATGCGTGTAACATGAAAGTTCTAAATACACAATAAAAAAACTGTCATGTATAATAGGTGGCAACAATAGCTTTTTATCACGATGGCTATACTGTCCATATTAGCCTGTAATGTGAATGGTCTTACATATGCAGATAAAAAGGAAATAGTATGGAATTATATTAAGAAATGAAGAGTGCAGACAGCAATGCTACAGGAGACACATTTGAAATGGAAAGAAATGAGCATGTGAGTTTGACAAAGAGAAGATTTCATAATGAATATTTAGCAAGATATTAAGGACAGAGAAAAAGGGGAGTAATTATACTAATTGCTAAAACAGCTCCAATAGTGATATATGAGGGAAAAGGACAAAAACAGTATTTTAGTGGTAGTAGGGTGATATTGGCAAGGGAAGAGGATTACAATGGCATGTATTTACATTCTACCCAAAAACTGTTATTATAGAGCTTAAGAATCTTTGAGAGAAATAAGCAGATTTCAACAAGGAATATTATTTATAGGTGGTGACTGGAATTTAATTTGCATTAGTGAAGATGTATCACTGAGGGGCCTAGAAAAGACAATATAACAAAAGAGGGTAGATTTCTGAACAAATTTCTGATGATATTTGGTATGGAAGATTTGAATTCACTAGTAGGAACTCGGATAGAATTTACATATTATTCCCCAAGGTACCATAAGTGGGCTAGACTAGATAGAAATGATATTTCACAGGAAAATGCACATTTAACTAAAAGCATCAACACACATCCAACAGCTATTTCTGATCATGCACCAATAAAAACTAAAATAAAATGCTTGATAATGAAGTAAAAATAGGACACTGGCACTTTCCCATCTACCTGTTAAAACAGAGGAATTTAAGGAATGGATAGTAGAAATTATTTGGGAGTTATTAGGGAAGATAGAAGTCGTCTTCAGAAGTTATAGCTAGTGACTAGGGTAAAATGAAAATGGAGTTTAAAAACAGGGTTGAAATAAAAGAGAAAGATATGGTTAAGAAGTAATAGAAATTACTTAGAGGGGCTGGAAAAGGTTACAGTATTACAGAATAAGGGGAATTTCACATAACAAGAGGAGGAGCAAATGCAGAAAAGAGAAAACAAAGGAGTATCTGGATAATATACATGAGTTTAGAAAGATTGATTTTAAGCAACTAATTTTGATAACAACTCTAGAGCACAAAAACTTTTAACACAACGACTTAGGAAACAGAGTCTGTCACCAAACTTATGGAACCTATAGCATGAAAAATGATCAAAGATCCTGTAGAGGTTTTTGAGATATTTTGGAAATTTTATGAACATTTTTATAAATGACAGAAATGTAGAAATGAAAATATACAAATGGAAATATTTATGGAAGATTTAATTATTCCAAGGTTAGAGGTGGCTGTGGCTCAACAACTAACAGTTAAGATAGGAGATGATGAGATAAAACAGTGATATATAATCAATCTTCTGGAAAGTCTCCAGGATCAGATGGTATTCCTGTGAAAGTTTGGAAATTAGGAGGGAAGAAAGTGATAAAGATCTGGAAGATTTTGCATAATGGTATTGTAAAAGGAGGGAAAACCCTGACATCTTGGAAGAAAGCTGTGGTGGCTGTTTTACCTAAATATGGCAAATACCCTTCAGACCCAGCTTCATATAGATCCATTTCAATTTTAAACCATGCTTATAAAGTGTCTGTGTCTATACTAGTTAAAGAATGGCAAAGGTGTTGCCAAAATTGATAGATATGGATCAGTGTGATTTTGTGGAGGGAAGGCAAACATTTGACAACATCAGTAGAACAATGATGGTCCAGAGGGAAGCAAAATGTAAGGAAATAACTCTGTTATTTGTGGGTCTTGATGCAGAGAAAGCATTAGGCAGAGTAAGCTGGGAGTTTATTAGGAGGACATTGGAAGCATATGCATTCCCTGATACAATAATAAAGTTAATAAGGACATATGAAGGATTAGAGGCAAGAATTAAAGTGTGAGGGTTCCCCATGTATAAGCTGTGTTTGAACAGTAAAACCAGGCAGGGATGTCCTCTTTCCCCTTTTGTTATTTGCTCTATTTTAGAGCCATTGGCAAAGAAAATAAAGGACTCAGAATTATAAGGATATAATTGGTATGGTAGTCAAGAAAAGCTAGCTTTATTTGCAAATTATATTATTTTGTGCCTGATACATCCAGAAAAGAACACCTCAATGTTGTGGAACATTTTTAGAGCATTTCAAGTCTTGTGAGATGTAAAAGTAATGAAGATAAAACAAAGGCTATAGCCATAAATTATGTGCCCACACAAGAATTGATTCAATAATACCAATACTTACGAGGACATGATATGATGAAGTATTTAGAAGTATGGTTTAAAAAGGCTTCTGTTATAGCAGCTAAGAATATGTGGGAAGAAACTAAACAAAAGATAATACAAACATTCAGAAACTGGAAACTCTTATTTATGGTTATAGATAGGAAGATACAAGCAATGGAAATGTTTTTAATCCCTTTAATCTAGTATACAGGTCAGGAATACTTTTGTCAACCTGAGGAGAAGTTGTGGACAACAATTAAAGGAAGAATTGAAGGAATTTGCCTATGATGGAAAGAAGGCACGAGTTCAGTGGGATATGTTGATCTTTTCAATAGAACAAGGTGGTTTAGGTTTACCTGACTTGAAAGGATATTTTATAACAAAAGAAGAAGGTTATAATTTAAAGTAGAAAAGGATGATGATGAAGAAAGGGGAAAGTTCAGGAAATAGAGTGAGAATGCTATCCTGGATGCAGATCCTTAACAAGAATAATAACAACCATACAGAATACACTATTCATAAAGTAGCAGAAAGTATTCTAAGAACTAAGCCAATATGAGAATGGAGAAAGGAGATTTTTCCAATAGGGATGACTGCAAGCAGGGGTACAGAAAATAGGCAACAGGGGTTTGGAATTTACTGGAGAAACCTGACAAAGGAACCAAGATATTGAGAGCAAATACCTGAAGCAGGGGAAGGTAATACAATGTGATGAGGTCAAGAGAACATTTGAATTGCAAGCTAGAGACTATATTCCTTACTAGGCCTTTATCTCAGAGTACAGGCAAAGAGAAAAGGATAGAGGAATTTTAAATGAAAGACCTGCTCTGGTAGAGTTTTTAGTTGAATCTAGAACAGAAGCAGCTGTTTAAAAGGGAAAATTAGTAGGGCATATAAAATATTGTATGATAACTATAAGAATCAATCAGAAGAGGTTAGAAAAGATTGGGAAGAGAGTATGAAAAAGCAATTTACAAGAAAACAATGGGAATACATAGGTATGGCTCCCAAGTATGCAAGCCAAGTCTAGAAGGTTTAGGGTCTTTGCTGGGAAGTGCTTGCATGGGTATTTCTATACCTCAAGCAGACTTCAAAGAATTTTTCCTCAGGTCGATAGCAAATGTTAGAGTTGTGATGGAGAAGAAAGGGACAACTGGTAACTTTTAGTTATGTACTCACCATAACTTCAGATGTTTGGGATCCATCTCGCCTACATTCTGTACTGATGGGCTCAGAGCTGATCCCTCGGCTCCGACTCGGCACACTAATGCTATAGAGCGAGGCCTCTTATTGGCTGAGCTATCTTTATCCGAGGATGCACCACCACTAATTCCACAGATCTTGTTTGTCCGCATTCATGTACACATGCACAACTTGATTATATAACATTGTTAGATGTTTCAAGATGAAACAACAGGATTCGGACCTTCTGATATCCTCTGATCTCCAAGGAAGGGGGAAGGAGGGTGGGTTATTAGAATGTGGCGAGATGGATCCCAAACATCTGAAGTTATGGTGAGTACATAACTAAAAGATGTTATGTGATCCTATCTCGCCTACATTCTGTACTGATGGGACAGTGTCCCTAGCACCTAAATCCCGGGTGGCTCATCGGAAAACACTCCTGAGCACTGTGGAACCAAATGAAGCTCGTCCTCTAGATGCCACATCTAATTTGTAGTGGGAAATGAAGGTGTGCGGGGAAGACCATGTAGCCGCAGCACAAATGTCACTAATAGCAAGCTTAGAATGAAATGCTATCGAAGTAGCCATAGCCCTTGTAGAATGAGCCTTGACAGAGGTGGTAAGCTCTTTGTTAGAATAAAAATAAGCTTGAGTAATACAGTCCCTGATCCATTTGGCAATAGTGACCTTTGTGACAGCTTTGCCCAATTTGTTATCTGCAAAGGATACAAACAACTGATCTGTTTTCCTTGTTTGTTTGGTCCTGTCTAAATAGAAACGTAACTGTTTGTGGACATCTAGTGTGTGGAATATGAACTCCGCTTTGTTAGAGTATTTTGGGAAAAAAACTGGAAGCTCTAACGATTGTTGTAAGCAGAAACTAGAACAAACTTTAGGGACAAAGGAAGGATTTGGCCTGAGGGATACTCTGTCTTTGTGAAAAACCAAGTACGGGGGTTTTACAGACAAAGCTTGAAGCTCTGAAACTCTTCTGGCAGAGGTAATCGCCACCAGAAAGGCCGTCTTCCATGATAGGAACTTTATATCACATGTAGCTGCCGGTTCAAAGGGGTAAGAAGTCAAGGCGCGTAACACTATATCGAGATCCCATGGAGGTGCAGGATGAGAAATCGGAGGTCTTAATAGAGCAGCACCTTTCAAGAAGGTTTTACACAATCTGTTGCTCATTAAAGGTGGGTCTATAGATTCATGAAAATTAGAGATTGCTGCCAATTGTACCTTGATGGTAGAAACTGAAGAGCCTTGATTAAAAAGAGAAGTCAAAAATTTTAGTACCTCTGCTACGGGAATAGAAATGGGGTCCAGGCCCCGGAGTTGAGCCCAAATAGCAAATCTTTTCCATTTGCTAGAATACAGTTTCTTTGTAGCGGACTTATGGGCCGAAGATAATATGTGTACAACATCTGGATCCAATGTATGACTCCTGACTATCGTCGGAAGAGGAGCAGCCAAGCCGTCAATTTTAAGGTGTGTAGGGACTGGTGGAATAGTCCCGACTGGTGAACAAGTAGGTCTGGGATCTGATCCAGGAACCATGGACCTTCCAGAGCATGTCTCCGAAGATAGGGGAACCACACTTGACGAGGCCAGTAAGGAGCAATTAAGATCATTTTGCTCCCCAAGAGAGATGCCTTTTGAATCACCCTGGGAAGGAGAGGAACTGGAGGGAAGGCATAAAGCAAGCCGGTGGGCCAAGGATGGACTAATGCGTCCATAGGGCTCTTCCCGAGCCGGGTTAGGGAGAAGAATTCTTTGCACTTTGCATTCAGAGGAGTCGCGAAGAGATCGCAACACGGAACTCCCCATTTGCTGAAAATCTGGCTTGCCACTGTAATATTCAGTGACCATTCGTGAGGAGAGAGGATGGTTCTGCTCAATCTGTCGGCTATCACATTGGACTTGCCCGGTATGTGAGTAGCCACTAGGAAGCATTTGGTCGAGACAGCCCATTCCCAAACTCTCATGGCTTCTCTGCAAAGAGGATAGGATCTGGTCCCTCCCTGTTTGTTCAGGTACCAGACAACTGACATGTTGTCTGAGTGAACAGCAATTACGCCCTGAGGGAGAAAATCGTGAAGGGCTTGAAGGGACAGAAGCACTGCCCTCATTTCTAAGACGTTGATATGAAGCAAAGTCTCTTCCGAGTGCCATTTGCCTTGGACTGACCTGCCCAGGGAATGCCCCCCCCCACCCCGTCTGGGAGGCGTCCGTGGTCAAAATGGCCACCCGAGGAGGTAGAACAAAGGGTCGTCCCTGATCCAAGTTGGAGGGCACTAGCCACCAGCGAAGGTCCCGTTTGCAAGATTCCGTGATCCATATGAGGTGACTGAGGGGGAGTTCCTAAAAGGACCACTGAGCTGAAAGAAGCCACTGAAGAATTCTCATGTGCAACCTTGCCAGGGGAACTAGAAGAACCGTGGCGGACATGGATCCTAATAGCTGCAGGACCATTCTGGCTGGGGCTTTGGATCTGGGAAGTAAGGCTCGAACTTGAGCCTGCATGGTTTGTATCCTGTCTGTAGGTAGATAGACTCGCATTCGGTTTGAGTCTATCTCTACCCCTATGAATCTTATGCGTTGAGATGGCAGCAACACAGGCTTTTGCCAGTTGAAGGGGATTCCAAGGGAATTGCCCAGTGATATAGTGGCTTGTAGGCTCCGCGATAGTAGATGCTTGGAGGTGGCAGTTAGGAGCCAGTCATCTAGATACTTCTCAGGTGAGCAGTCACGACCGCCAAACATTTGGTGAACACCCTGGGGGCTGTGGTGAGACCAAAGGGCAGTGCACGTAACTGAAAATGACTGCCTCCTAGGCTGAAGCGCAGATGTCTCCTGGACGCTTGATGTACCATGATGTGGTAATAAGCGTCCTTGAGATCTATGGAGCACATCCAAACACCTTTCTCCAGCAATGGGAGAATGGTTTGTAGGGTGACCATTCGGAACTTGGACTTTCTGACTGAGTGGTTTAGGATGCTGAGGTCCAAGATGGGCCTCAAGTCCCCGGTCTTTTTTGGCACCAAAAAGAATCTTGAGTAAGTCCCTAATCCGATCTGGTCTGCGGGGACCGTTTGGATGACTCCTTTTTGCAGCAGCTTTGAAACTTCTGAGGCTGCGATATCCCGTTGACTGGGTGGCGGGTCCGGGATTTTTTTGGGCTGAGGGGGGGGATGAGAGAATGGGATGGAGTAACCTCTGGCTATAATCCGAAGCACCCATCAGTCCTCAGTGATACCTTCCCAGGCCTTTAGGTGCTTCGAGAAACGACCCCCGACTGGCTCCGGAGCTGCACAGCCGGGCAATCCCTCAGGGACTATGGAAGGCTGAAGAGCCACGAAAGGATTTGCGGTCTCCAGTGTTGCGAGGGCCTCTGCTGCCTCTGGGACGGTGTCTTCCGGAAGAATTTCCCCCTCCTCTGCCTCTGGAAGGGGAATCCTCCTGCTGAGAGGGGTAAGGCTTCTGAGATCTACGGAACCACATTTTCCCTCCTCTTTTAGCCTTGGGATAAGGCCGAAAGGGAGTGGAAAATCGTGCCCCTACGGCAGTCAGAGTCTTACCCTCCTGTTCACAGCGGGTTAGTGTGTCCTTTACCTTGGGTCCAAACAGTGAGGACCCATCAAAGGGGGCGTCGGCAAAGGAAGACTTAAAGGCCTCCACGAAATGACACAGGCGGAGCCAGGCTTGTCTCCGTAGAGCAATGCCTGTACCCGCCGCTCTACTCGCCCCTTCGGCCGCATAAGAAATGAGCCTCATGGACGAGTTTGAAATGGACGACATTGTAGCCAGCTGAGAGCCAACCGTCTGGGCCAGCTCCTCAGGCAGGTTACCCAAGAGGGTATCGGATAGCTCCTTAATCAGATCCCTCTGAAATCTGGTAAAGTGCGTAAGGTAGTTCAAGGACCTCAGTGTAAAGGCCGCTGAACTGAGGGTGCGCTTTCCGTACCGATCCATGCTCCTAGACTCCTTATTAGGAGGATGGATGGACGTCGAAGCCTCTGCTACATCTTGCTGGGTAGCAGATGCCACCACCAAAGCATCTACAGCCACACCTTTAGTTAGAAACTCTTTTTCAGGGGGGGCTGAGAGGAATTTATTCGGACGAGCAGGCACCGGTTCCACAGAGTCTGGGTGTTCCCACGCCCTTCGACAGATCAAATCCAAGAGCTCATCGAAGGGCGGAGACACCCAGGAGGTGGAGGGCTGAGCCCCGAAGGCCTTCAGGAACACCGACTCATCAGCAGAGGGAGGTTTGGACTGCCAGCCGCCTCGTTGTTTTAGGGCTTCAAGGATGTCCGCAAAGGAGACATCATCCGAAAACGACTTAGGGGACCCCTCTGCATCATCAAGATCAGTGTCAGATGTCAGAGACTCATCAGGGGAGTCAACGTGCTTCCTCTTGCACAATCTTTTCCTGGGGGGTTCTTCCGAAGAGGCTTCAGAAGGACCTCCAGGAGGGGGAGAAACCCCAGTGGGGGTAACCTGAGGCCCGGGGGCTCCGCTGTCTAAGGACAGGGGGACTGCCAACGACCCAGTTTCCGTATGCAGGGAAGCAGCTGGGGAAACCGTGGAGGTAGCCAAGGAAGATTTGGCTAATGCACTCCTCATAGCCCTGAAGGCGGGACCACCAGAATCCTGGGAGTGTCCCACCTCCATGGCCACAACAGTGGACGGCACTCCCGCCGCCGACACACCAAGAGGGAGACTTGGGACCGAAAGCATCAATCCCGAAGCCTCCCCGCCAGGGCCGAAGGAAGAAGTCCGTGTACTGAACTCTGACCCAAGAGCCGGAATTGGAGCAAGGGTCGGGCCCGACCCTAACACCACCACAGGTTCCACCAGCACTGGCTCCAACGGTGCCGAAGCTGTTGGAGGAGGAACCACAGTAGGGGAGTGGACCATCGGCTCCGAAGCCGAATGGGCTGGAGCCAAAACTAGCTTTTGGAACACCGGAGACTGGAAGAGTCGAAGGAGCACCCTGTCGATGTCCGAATCAGACATCTTGGATGATCTAGAGGATACCGATCGGGCCCGAACCGATTTCTTTATCGGCTCCGAAGGGCTCGGGGACCGGCTCCGAATGGACTCAACAACTATCGGCTCCGAGGAAGATCTCAAGGAAATTTCCCTCGGTGCCGATAAGGACTTCGGCTCCGAGGGGGAAGAGTCTGAGCCGGTAACCCTTATCAGCTCCAATATCAGTGGAGCCGATGAAGGTGACCCGCCTCTCGATGCTCCAGACCTCGGCTCCGACACCAGAGGGGTCGAGGCTGGAGGCATCGAGGCAGACCGTTCCGCCCTCGGCTCCGAAGTCCATGGAGCCAATGGAGAAGTCTGCTTAGATTTTTTTGTGGTCGGTTCCGACTGACTGGTCGGAGCTGACGCTTTCTTCTTTTTAGAAGGAGATGGAGAGGAAGATAAAGCCTCCTCGAAGGAAGGCTTGATTAATCCCTTGAGGATTAATTTGTTCTTCCTCTCCTGGAGGACTCTTGATGAGAACGCGTGGCACACACTACACGATTCTTGTAGGTGCTTGGCACCTAAGCAATAGACGCACGAGGAGTGGTCGTCCGTTATGGACATTTTAAAACCACACCTCGTGCACTTCTTAAACCCGGAGGGTTTGTGTTCTTTAGACATAACAGCTTTAGGTACAGAACCTGTCTAAGAGAAAACACCAAACTTAGCCAAAAGTAAAGTTTTAAAATATAACAAAGATTTTTTTTTTTTTTTAAAACACTATGCAGTTAAACACACAGAAAAAGAGAGTCAAGACCCTCTAACTTAAACGGGTACTTGACCCAGGAAAGAGACACTAGAAGTAAAGCAACAGGGGAAGGCCCCTCTAACTAAAACGGGAAACCTTCCCTGACTAAAAAAATCACGAATTTCTCAACAGAAATTAACCAATCACACTGATATAACAACAATAGCTGTTAAAACAGCTTTTGGGTTCAAAGTAAGGAAATTTCTGACAGGAAAAAGCCTAAATAAATAGTACTTAGCCCAGCCAAGTTGAGACCACGTCTAAGCTTGTTAGCGGCAAACGAGATCTGGGGAATTAGTGGTGGTGCATCCTGGGATAAAGATAGCTCAGCCAATAAGAGGCCTCGCTCTATAGCATTAGCGTGCCGAGTCGGAGCCGAGGGATCGGCTCCGAGCCCATCAGTACAGAATGTAGGCGAGATAGGATCACATAACATCACATGTTTTGGGAGTGTAATGAGATGGCAGATTTAAAAAATTTCCTTCTGAGTACTCTATCAGAAACATTGGCTGAGCAAATGGCTGTAAGTAAGGAAATGATTCTTTAGAGCTGGGATATAGGATCTGAATTGTCTAGACCTGGTAAGGCCTTATTAAGTTGAATTCTGCTAGCTGCCAAAAAAGCAATTACTAGGAAATGAATACTGTATTTGAGGTACTGAATATTATAAAAGAGATAAAAGAACTGGAAGAAGGATCTTTAGAAAAGGTAAGGATCAAATTGCATCAAAATATATGGAAATTGCTGGAACATTACATGCATAATAATATTCAGGGGAAGGAATGAAAAGGAGACAAATAACAGACGAATCCTAGAATGTACATGGAATGTCACATATCAAAGATTACCATTTCATTAGTATAGCATCTAAAAGGCAGTGTCAAACAACCAAAATATCAGAGTCCCAAATGTTGATACATTAACGTACACAACAAAATGTTAACGTGTTTCTACACATGCAGCAAGGATTAACCTCAGATCATGGGAAGTGGCAAATATGTGCCCCCATCATGCCCCCTGCTAATTATTCATTTATTCCAAATCCGAGATTGCACAATCTCCAGGAAAAGGGAATATTCCCCAACCCCAGTTACTGAGGACTGTTGCTCTTGAACACTTGTTAACCATCTGTTTGTTGACAAAACAAGGCGCTGGCATTTAGAGCTTTTGATTTGTTTCACTAAAACTATGTGTGTGTGTGCGTGTGTGTGTGTGTGTGTGTGTGTGTGTGTGTGTGTATATATATATATATATATATATATATATATATATATATACATATATAGCCCAAACAAAAATCTTTATTATGGCATAGCAACATGGTTCCATCCTAAAGGTTCTTATATATATATATATATATATATATATATATATATGAGAGAGATTGGTAGCTAGATAACGATATAGATACATATATATATATATATATATATATATATATATATATATATATATATTTAGATATAATTGCATGTCAGAAAGACTATAAACAAGACAAGAAAGCAAACATGAAATAGTTTACAAGTCTCAAGCATATGTGTAAACTGTAACTAAATAAAGGGAGTATCATACTCAATGTTCATAAATAGCAAAAAAAAAAAAGAAACAGAAAAAGTTATATACATAACTGATTTATGGATTTTATCTCTATCTCTCTCTCTCTCTCTATATATATATATATATATATATACATACACACCTATGGGTGCAGTGCAGTTGTTTGACACTCATTTGTGTGACACAACTGAACTGCTATTGATTGATGCCTCATTTGGTTGAAGACTTGCTTAGGCAACTTATGGTCAACTAAGGTAAGTGGTAAGGCTGGAAGTATGTGTGAATGCTTTAGGGATAGGTAAGAGGATAGTTTTATTGTGTTGGATTGTGTTTGAGATTAGGGTTAGGTTAGGGTATCTGAGCTGCCTTGTGTAGTAGTAGTGTTATAGCAACGTCTTTTTGCAGGTGAACTGAATATTAGGGTTAGGGGCAGGGTTTAGGTTAGCACATATTACTGAGGTGGAGCGGGGGGGGGGGCAAATCACATCTTTATGTTACTGTATTTTCTTAATGGTGACATTTGGGCTGTTCACTACATTTTTAGCAATTCAGTGTTGCCCAGAAAAAATTCTCAGTTGTTACACAACATGTTTTTGATACCGGAAATATCAAGGGAAAAGTCCAAAAAAAAACTGTTCTTAAAATTACTACATTCCACATATTTAGTATATTCTTATGTGATAGTCTTATGTAAAATTAGTTCTTTTATAGTCAATCTACCATTTTAACTTGCTTAAAATATGGTCTAAAATGCTTTTCATCATATTCTCTGTCTACAAACATATGTTTTAATGTTTCCATCTGTAAATAAAACACTATTTTCAGAAGTGAGTCTGGAAAGATGGACATCTTGGCTTTTTATAATGTGCTCCTTTAATGTGTGAGGCAGCAACTTTTTCGTGTAAACAGGTGTTAACAATGTTGTTCTCTGTAAATTTTGGAGGTCATACTCCCTGCAACTCTGTTGAATGAAGCTGTTTTGTCAATGAATTGGCACTCATACATTTATCTGCAGACTGTACTAAGTTGCAGAATTGAAAAAAAAAGTATATACATATATTTCTGTGCAATTTGCAGCAAGCCGAAAAATAAGCAGAACTGACTCTTATAATCTGATTACATCTACCTAATCCAATGTGTGTGTGCGTGTGTGTGTGTGTGTGTGTGTGTGTGTGTGTGTGTGTGTCTGTCTGTGTGTATGTATTTGTCTGTATGTATGAGTGTGTGTGTGTGTCTGTGTGTGTGTGTGTGTGTGTGTGTGTGTATGTGTGTGTATGCAAATATATATATTTATATACACACATACAGGCACATAAATCTCCAAAATGAACAGCACTGTGATAAAGAGGAAAAAAAAATCTTCCTTTATTGATTTGCATGCCACAAAATAAATAAAAAAAGAAACAGCAAACCAGGTTTTGCCCAGAAAACAAGGGAAAAAAGAGAGGTGAAACATTTTTAGGTGGTGAATTTCTTTCCATGTGAGTGATATTAAATACCAGAAATAACCTAGTCATTGTATAAAAATATATTTTAACATTCAACAAAATCCAAGAAATAAAATTACTCCAACTGCAGCCCAGTGGTACAAAAATAAGAAAAACTAATAAAGCATCCAATGCCACTGTTGCGAGGAAATGGAGAAAACTTTATTATAAAATAATAAAACTCGGTAAGTCCTTTTGCGACTATCGTTGCTACATCAGACCATTACATTTTTTTTTAATTCCAACTCACTTTTAAATAAAAACTCAATAAGCACAAAGTCAAAACACTGAGGAGCAGACCAGGACTGTTATCTAATGCTGATGTACAAATGAGTTTTAATAAAGCAGGAAGCCAAAAAACAAGTCCACGTAAAGACTAAAATCCAAATGTTTATTGCATTTAGTGGCAAGCGCTTTCAACCATGTGGGTTTCTTCAAGCCAAAAAGCACTCATAAAACAGAGCTAATTTATACACACGTTAATCACAACAATTATTACATCGTATCCTGCTACATTGTTACTCTTAAAGTATCAGCAAATCTCAATGTTGAAAAACACAACCTCTTACCTAACATCTATATCAACATGTGCACCATAAAAAATTCATGTTTAAGAAATCTATTTATAAAATTAGTACTGATAAAACTAATAAGACAAATAACAAAGAACTCTACTAAAAATCACTACTAAAAAACTCAATAAAATACAACAAAACTTAGAAGATAAGGCTGAGATTTTATTTGCTGTGTTCATATATCCAATCATGGTAGAAGTAGTTTAAAGCTTTTGATAGGTTAGGGCTTATCTTCTAAGTTTTATATAGGTTGGTTACCACATATAGTATATTTGATTGGTTCAAAGACTATGTTAAATTATTAATATTCATAATTAGTGCAGGAGTTTATTGTTTAATTGATTTTAAATTATGATGGCTGTGCTTTATTGAGTTTTTATTTAAAAGTGAGTTGGAATGGAAAACATTTTTAATGGTCTGATGAAGCGACGTTAGTCACAAAAGTGCTTACCGATTTTTATATAAAGTTTTCTCCATTTCCTCACAACAGTGGCATTGGATGCTTTATAAATTTTAACATTCTAATGCTCTACATTTATTGACATATATATGGTTCTGACACATATCAAGAATGCCCATATTAAAAAACAGGGGTCCAAATGGAGAGATGAAAAGTCTGCGAGTAAAGGAGAGTAGTAGTGCTGAAATTGAATTCATCCTCAAGTCTTGGCGAGTACCTTCATGAGGTGGACCTTGTTTTCACAAAATCTCACCAAGGCGACACTGATATACAAACTGTACTTATATAGCATATATCATGGACAGACGTAAGTCAAAAACTAAAAAAGATAGCTGGTGCACAAGATCCAGAATAAAAAAGTGCCCAATCCTAGTTGGTGCACTGGTGTCAGGACTGGAAAAGATGACACTGTAGAATCCTCAAAATATGGAAGCATTCCTACTATAGGGCCAGGCCCAGGGGGAGGATGGCCACCCTGTTGTAGAAGGAAGTAGCAGTCCACAAAAACTGATTGGCCAAAGAAGACCATAAAGATTAATGAGTGGACTATTGAGGATAAGAAAGAAATTATGTATTGTTACTATTATGTAAAAAGTCCAGAATTTCCAGACGCAAGATATACAAAATGATTAAGAGAGAAATTAGAGGAAATAAAAATATTTCTGCAGGAAACACTGTCAGAAGCTTCAAATAAAAATGTGCATTCATTAATACAACAGATTTTTGAAAGGCAGTATATAGTTCAAGAAACTTTGATCTGTTTAGAAAAAGAAGCACCTGAGGTAGTGTGAAAATGTAAACAACAAAACCTAGAGATATTTGAAAAATATAAAAAAGAAATATGGACATGGGAAAGAGAGAGATCTGATATGATGCAATATTTATGCAAAGGAGAAAGCCAAGTTAACTAATATAGAGAAGGCAGTCTCAAATATATTCAAAGAGAAATACAGGCAAAGGCACCCAGATATAGAAAATTTCACAATAAAAAATTAGTATCACAAAGATGTAATGTGGAAAAGAAGATTAGTAAAGCAGAAGTTAAAGAAACAGAAGTTGAAATTATGGAGTGCTTGCGAAGTGAAGGATTTAATGTAGAAGGTCTAACACAGACTAAATCACTGCATGATGGAGTGAGTCCCCAGACTAAGGAAAAGCAAGAAGATCAGGAGACATGTGAAGAGGAAATATGGACAGGGGAAAGGAAAAGAGATTGAATATGGTGCAATATTTATCCAAAGGAGAAAGCAAAACTAACCAATACAAAAAGAGCAGCACCAAAGATATTTAAAGAGACATACAGGCAAAGGAATCCGGATATGGAAAAGTTTACAATACAAAAATAAGAAGACTAAGAGGAAACGTAGAAAAAAGAGATTAGTAATGGAGAAATCAAAGAAATAGAAATTGAGGTTATGCAGCAGCTGCAAAGAGAAGGATTCAGTGTAGAACATAGAAAGCAGAAAGCACCAGAACAGGCTAGAGCAATGGATATCCAAATTAAGGGGAAACCAGTGAAACAGGAAGCAATTGGTCAGGTGCCATATCAAGATATTTTGGAGCCTCCCACAGAAAACCAATGTAAACATTCACTTGAAGCTAGACAGCAAAGAAAGGAACAGGAAACTGTGGAAACTCTGATGCAGTCAATGCTGAGGAGTGATAGGCCAGTGAGTACCCATATGACAGATCAACAGATGGCACAGGATGAAATTGAAGAGAATGTGCCACAGGAAGATGCTATAGAACTTTCTATAGAATGTCCACAGGAAACGAAAAACAAGAGATGTGCCCTCAGTTTGGAAGAAAATGTGCTAACAGAAGAGTTGCTTGATTTAATGGACATGGACAGCTATATTAAGATCAGTGAGAGAAATAGACTTCAGAAGGTCAATAAAACCCAAAAAGTAAGAAGTCTGATAAAACAAATGAATTTACTAATTAGGACTGTCCATAGAGATCCATGTGATATAACAGAAGTCAACAGGATATACTTCTGTGCTGCTAAATTAATAACTGATAAAGTTCTACCACAAGATCACAGGGTAGTTAAGGAAAGGAAGAGGAGAAATCGAATACCATCATGGAAGTATCAACTAGAGAAAACTATAAAGCAATTACGACAAGAAGTGTCACTGTTAGAATATAGAAGAGGGAATAGATCAACAAAAATGCTAAGAAAGATAGATGTGATTAAAGCAATGCACAGTATTGGAACAGACCAGGATCTTTCATGCACTATCGCAAATAAACTAAAAATTTCAGCACAGGCAGAAAAACTTAGAAGATACACAGATAAAAATAAGGGAAGATACAAAATAATCAATTTATTGATGACCCAAAAAAGTTTTACAGAGAATTGGGAAATAAGGTAAAAGGAATTGAAAGACCACCAAAAAAGAGGAAATAGATACATTTTGGAGAAGTATCCAGGAAGATTCTGTGGAATATCACAAAGATGCTAAGTGGATAGAAGAAGTAAAAGAAAGAATAAGAAGTTAAAGGTACAGGATATGAAATGGGATGAAATAACAGCCAGAAACTGAAACAAAGCCGGGAAAAGCCTCTAACTGGAAAACCCCAGGGCCAGATGCAGTATCTAACTTTTGGTTAAAAGTATTAACATCTTTGCATGAGGATTTAGCCATGAATAAGAAATATTTATATGCGCACCCCGAACAGACACCACACTGGCTAATAACAAGCAAAACAATGCTCTTACTTAAGAGTGAACCTGCAAGCTACTCTAAAAATTATAGACCAATAACTTGCTTTCCGATGATGTATAAACTATACACGGGAATTGACACCGACAGAGTTTATAGTCAATTAGAAGAAAACTCAATTATGGCAGTAGAACAAAAGGGCAATAAAAGAAAGTCATATGGAACAAAGGATCATTTGTTGCTAAAGTTATAGTGGAGAACTGTAAAAAGGGGAAGAATCTAAGTATGGCATGGATTAACTACAAAAAAGTATTTGATAGTATCCCAGATTCATGGATACAAGTGTGCTTAATAATGTATAAAATACACCCTACACTGACTGACTACATTAAAGTAACCATGAAACAATGGCAGACCACTTTGCAATTAAGCCATGTTAAAGGACAGATTATTATCCCAGGGATAAAAATTCAAAGGCGGATATTCCAGGGTGACTGTCACCATTGCTATTTTGCCTTGCCATTAATCCATTAGGCTGTTGCTTAACAGCTTAGGTCTGGGCTACAATTTGACTCCTAGAAAACAACAGTCTAAGGACTTCTTATCTTCTCTTTGTCAATGATTTAAAACTATATAGCTCATCAGATGAGGAAGTGAAAGCACAGCTGCAGGTTGTCAAAGCATTTTCAGATGATATTAGAATGTCATTTGGTCTTGATAAATGTACAAAAGCAACCTTTAAAGCAGGAAAACTGCAGCACCTGGAAAACATCAGTTTGGGACAAGAATGTGATATAAAAGAACTTGAACAAGAGCGAGTGTTTAAATACTTGGGAATTGATGAAGGATTGGCAATAAAACATGAACAAATGCGAATAAACCTCAGTAAGGAATACTGTAGAAGACTTAAATTAATCCTGAGAACAGCATTGACATCTAGGAACAAGATCCAAGCTATAAATCAGTTTGCACTTCCTGTCCTAACTTATAGTTTGTAAGTGATTGACTGGCCCCAAAAGTGTTGGATAGATTAGATATTAAAACAAGAAGGATGCTTCATGCTCACCAAATGATTTAGAAAAATCACTGTATACCAAGATTATATATTTCCCGTTCCGAAGGAGGGATGGGCTTCCTTGAAATTGATTACATGTATAGATCTGCAATGGTGAGACTACACACATATCTACTGACCTCACTAGATCTAAATTTAGTGAAAGTTTTGAAACATGAGGAGAATAAATCTAAGATGACTTCTCTGCTTAATTTAGCAGAAGCATATCGATGTCAAGTAGGAATGAAAATCGAAACAAAAGAAGATAAAAACCAGGCAGCAACTGAATGTGCCAATAAACAAAAGAAAAAATATAAGGTGAAGGACCAGATCAGAAGGCAAGAAATGTGGAAAAAACATAAATATAGTTGCAAGTATAGAAAACTTCTGGAAGAGTCTCATGTTGATCAAGAATGAATGCAGGAATGGTTAAGAACAGGTGAATTCAAACCAAGAAATGAAAGGTTAATATTGGCAGCCCAAGATAGTGGGGTACATACCTGCTGGTTTACAAAGTGCATTGAACATATTGGAGAAACAGACAAATGTAGGTTTTGTAAAACCGAATTGGAAACAGCCACACACCTTGTTGCTGATTGCGACACACTAATGGCAGAAGGAGTGTATACTGAAAGGCATAATAATGTGGCGAGACTGTTGCACTGATGATTGTGCAAACATTATGGTATCAAAGTGGCTGTAAAACACTGGAAACATGAGCCACAAAGCATCACAGAAAATTATGAAGTTTATATTGCATGAGATCACCCATTACCAGGAGTTCAAAAGATAGATGCTAGAAAACCAGATATAGTGGTCCAAGGAAAGAAGACAAAAGTGGCATTGATCATTGAAATTGCCACAACCAGTGACTATAGTGTCTTGTGTACAGAGAGACAGAAAGTCATAAAATACCAGGATCTGCAGGCAGAAACAAGAGCAATGTGGAAAGATACCCAGACAGTTCCAACAGTAGAAGGAACAACGGGTCTTATAAAAAAGAATTTACAATCATATTTAGATATGTTACCAATCCATGTAACCCTGCACTAATTGCAGAAGGAGTCATTACTGGGCATATTGCGGGTGCTGTGAAGAGCACTATTGGCTGACATCAAAGACTGAAGCAATACTAATTTCATGAACTTTAATCATACTTTGACTTAGGAATGGGGTCCATTCCCATCATGGTATTAGAAACCCAAAAGATTTGTAGAAATTAGAAAAAACAGATTTTAGACAGAAAAGAAAGAACTTAATTTAGGAGAACTATATAAACCTGGCTTGAATGAAATGTTCTGATATAATATTTCTTGAGTTGTCATACTGATTCTTTAGTATTTGGTGTGATTTGGTAGGAGTTTAAGTATTTCCCAGGTCATGTGATCCATGCCATATGACCAGCATGGCTACTTAATGTGTTTTTTAGTCTTCATTTAATTAGCATTGATGAAGCTCCTATATGGGTGTAACCTGGCTTGATGTTTTTTTTTTATATACATACCAACACAGGAAGATTTTCCCCCTCATTATTGTAGTGCTATTCTTTGGTAACATTCACCACTGGCCTGTGGTCTTCTATGCACCTTGCTTGGGGTATTTGTTAGTAAAGATAAGAAAATCACTGACAATCATCCAGAGATGAACTTACAAAATGACTAAAATGCCAAAACGCACAATATTGATCTCTTAGACTTGCCCCCCCCCAGCCCCTATGAACACTTGTTCCTGGGTATTTAGTGAAAGGGAATTTTGATATTAGTGTTTTTCATCCTCGTGAGTTTTAACATTTTAGTCTCGCAATATGTTTGTCACAGGATTCTGGGCTTCAGTGACATGACAGTAAACCATATACTTCTGTCATATCTTAGAACTGTAATTCCTCCAACATATTATAACAAAGAAAAGGATTTCATCTTCCCAGGTTGCATCTTTAGTTCTTATAAAGTAATCCCCTTCTGTAGAATTGCAACATCAAATATCCTTAATATAGGCATTTCTATAATACATCTTTCCCAAAATGCATTCTCTCTTTGCATTGTTTTCCATCCAAAACTTCTGTTAAATAACCTATTAACAACTTGTAACAATTCTGTTGTTAGTGTATTCACATTTCCCATCTATCATAGAGAGCCTCAATAAAACAGTTTCCTTTGTTACACCTCTTTCTAAAAAATAGAGACAAATAACCAACTTTGTCAAGTCTCTAAATACACCATTTCCTTTTTATACTGCTGTCATCTGCCATCCCCTTACCCTTTACCAACTTTAATAAATGCATCTAATAATTCTCTACAAGTTACATGCTCTCTGTACTACCCCGCACTGTTTTCCTATATAATTCTCTTCCCTGTCATAGCCACTTTTCTTTTTAAAACTGACCACATTTACAAATTATCACAATATAAATGTTGCAACATTTGTTTTTCCAAAACTATCCTGGGAATTGAATAAACTCTGTCTAAGCTTCGCTCTGAGCCTCCACGGAGTTTATGTATTAGTGAGATGAGTAGCAGCGCTAATTGCATATTCATGCTGCTCATCATGCTTACATGTATACAAGCACATTTTCATGGCCAGCAACACTGCTGCCACTAGAAAACCAAGCAGAGCAGCACAGGTCCTGCTCGGTGAGATTGCTCGGACAGGCATAATGACTACCGGGGTGAAATATCTGCAATAACAGCAGTATTAACACAGTAAAGAAAAGTGTACTGAGTGCAATGTACACTAGAACAATTATATGCAGAATGACATAATGGAGAGGGGACATCAAGGGCAAATGCAATGAAACATACACCAGGCAGGGAAAGTGTGCTGAATGGGCACAGGAATGAGGAAAGAGGAAGAGGGCATGGTAAATATGGCAATGTCCCCAAGATAGGATATATCAATGTATGTACTCTTGCAAGACAAGTCAGTAGCATTACAATAAGCTCATATGTAGATAGAACAATGTGTACTGCTATCTTTACCTCCTGTCCAAGTACAGTATATCATCACACATGATAGTATATATGTGATGGTCACACAAAGTCATGTGTCAACGGAGATGAATGGTTGTGATAATAAAACATCACTGACATGCTCACTGGAGAGGACATTTAGCAAGGACGGTATAGTCAATAGGGGGTATGTGCATAGTGTGAAGATCTCCCAAAAGACTTGCTTGAATATGACTGACATGTCAGCATACCTGTCACCCAATCATGGATACATAGCAACAGATTCCTGGACAAATGTAGACAGAAATAGGCACAGTCAGGCACATTTGTAAAATATTATGATCATTAATCTGTGGCATTGACAGAATATAGGTTCATAGGTAGGTACTAGGCTATCAGCCCAAGGGCCTATGTAAGCCTAGCCAGCAAGGTTCCATGGCTTACAACACCCAAGAAAGTTATTTTCCTGTGCCACTGTTGAGCAGAATCACAGAAGTGATCCCCGGGGTGTATTTCCTATTTCCCATCCACTTTTTTCTTGAAGAGTGCTAATGAAGAACTTTGCTTGACATAGATGGGTAGCTTGTTCCAGAGTATAGGAAGTCTCTGGGACAGGAATCTATTCCTCCAGCGTGTCCTGTTTATTGTGGTGACAAGGTTTAGGTCCCTAGAGCATGTAGCTTGGAGGGATTGGGATTTCTTTAGGTGTAGCATGTCCAACAGCTCTGGGTTTGACATAGCTTTATATGTTAGGCAGAGATCACCATGGAGTAGGTGATATGTTACAGAGTAAAGCTGGAGTTTTTTGAGGCGGTCAGTGTACGGCATTTGTTTGAGGCCAGTAATCCTCTTTGTGAGGTACTTCTGTGGCCTTTACAGCTGCTGCAGATGTCTTGTGAGGTACATTCTAAAAGGGGCTTTATACTCTATAATGGGTCTGAGTGATGAGTAGAGGGAAACAATGACCTTTTTTTTCCTGGATGAGAACCCTTTTATGATGAGGTGTGCCACATAGAAGGACTTCCTGACTACTGTGGCGATGTGACTATCAAAGGAGAGACTAGTGTCCACCTGGGTCCCAAGGTCTCTTATCACGCATTTGGTGTTAAGTAGATTGCTGCCTATGTGGTAGTTCATGGGTACAGAGATTTTACCAAAGGGGATGGCACTGCACTTTTTGGCATTGAGCTTGAGGTTGTGGCTCTGAGACCAGGTATCTGTCTCAGTGAGGCCCGTCTGTAGGATGTCCACATCATTTGGGGTTCTTAACTATGGCTCCTAGTTTGCAGTCATCTATGAACTTCATTAGCCAAAGGCCTTCTGTGATAGCCTGTACTTCAGAGAAGTAGATACCAAACAGGAGAGGTCCCAGGACGGAACCCTGTGGTACTCCACTTGTCACTGCTATGAGGTCAGATTTGGAGTCTGCAACTTTTACAGCGTGGATTCTGTCAGTGAGCCATTTGGCAACCCATCTTGTGACGTAGGGATTTATACCTAGTTTAGTGAGTTTAGCTATAATTCCAGAATGGGGGATGGTGTTGAAAGCCTTGGCAAGGTCAAGATAGGCTGTGTGAACCACCTTACCCTCATCCACGGCTTTGGTGACTGCCTCAAAGAAGTTGATTACGTTCAGGAGGCATGATCTGCCTTTCACAAACCCGAACTGGGTGGGATCCAGAGTTTGGAGGTTACCAATGTCTTTGTTTATGAGTTCCATGATGATACGTTCCATGGCCTTGCAGACCAGGCTTGTCAGGCTAATAGGTCGATAGTTCCCGGGATCAGTGGTGGCTCCCCCTTTGTGGAGTGGGATAACTGTTGCTGTGCCCCATTCAGTGGGCACAATGCCTGATGCGAGGCTATTATTGAACATGGTGCTTAAGTGGAGAGCCAGTTCTTGAGTATAACTTATTTAAATGTCTGCAGGAACAGACATGTGCAATTGTAATGATTATCAGCATGCTATAAGGGGAATTCACCATTCCTTCCCCAAAAATGACTACTTTTTAGAGGGGTTAAGAGGGACAGTGTTAAAGCTGGAGTTGAAATCAAGGACAATCTTGACCAGCTGAGAGGTTTGCATAACAAATAAGCCACAATCCATACCTGCAAGACTCAAACCCATGCCATAAATGCTGTCACTGAGCTGTGTATTTACTGGGTGCAACATAAAAAAATGTATCACACAAGCATCTAGTAGAACACCTTGAAGGGAAGTCTACACTGTCAAATCCTAATGGGAGTGCATCCCAAAGAATAGTTCTGTATGGCCGACAAGATGTGTGGATGCACACTATGCCCAATGTGATACACTTGACTAAAACATCCTTGGCTAGCATAGGTATCAGCCGTACAGATAATAACACTTACAAACAACACATTATTATGAGAGCATTCCCTACAAACAGCTGTGTATACCTCTCAACCTCTTAGACCAAAAAATCTGGACAAAGCCTAAAATGACTGGGGGCAAATAAGGACAGATTTTTAAATATTGCTCTTACAAACTTAGAAAGTGGATAGAATAATAGGTTTTGCATTAGCATGACTTTTCTGAAGGCTGTAGAGTCTTAAACTCAAATGTTTGCCATTATTTAATGACTTCAATCCTCCACTATTTGCCAGAAAAGTACATATTTTAGGAGGAACACACCAAAAATATGAGGCAAAAATCTGGACATTTTGCGAAAATCTGTACGGTTGAGAGGTATGCTGTGTATTGCATGCATTTGCCACATGTAATGGTAATGGGTATTGTCTGAAGCACTGCTATTAATGTCTGAATTAGGAAGTGATCTGTTTAATGAATGTTACAGCAGTAGGTCAGACTTATGGCAATGCATCAACTATGCACAGAAAAGAAAGCAGTGCAAAGTCTAGTGTCAATGAGCATGGAAGCTATCACTGTGATATAGTACATATACCAAACACTACATGGAGCACATAACTAGCACATCTGCCACATGATCTCTATTCCCCTGTCATTGCCAGTGAAAATGTTATACTGCCATGAAATCCCAACATAGATCCATATATGTTCATGCAAATTATCAAGTGGTAATACTGATATAATGTAGTGGCATGTCTGTAATGCAGTACAGTCACACTACATGTGTACCTATGCTACATTTGGCTAGTGCATACAATGAATTCCCCAAGGTTACAAGTGAATCCCAACATTTCATATGTTTGTGTATATAACAGCATTACATGTAGATGAACCCAGGTGTATTCACCCATGTAATCAGTATGATGCATTATTGCTGTATGTTAGATAACATTTCCAGATGTTAGGTATACACATGCACACCTGTGCCATACTGCATCTGTCACTATGATGGTTGCATGTCAACTGTGTACAATGTTGACATACTGCAGCAAAAGAGCACATGCCTTAGTAAGGCTACAATATACATAGCATCATCCAATGTCAACAGTCCTCAGGAGGCATATTACTACAGTTGTTATGGAAGGAACATGTAGCCAAATGTCAGCAGTGGCCACCAATACAGTAGCTCATTTCACAGATTGGAATATGCTATTGTAGGGAAACACTACATCTACACCTCATCATAGCACATGTAGATGATAAACACCATTGACACATGCAATATTCAGAGGGTCAGAGGACATTACTAAGCCACTGGCCAGGAGCACATAAAGTCTTAGCCAGGTTCCTATCACATAGTCGAACTTGTACAAGTTTGAACCTTATATGTTCGATACCATAAATTTGAACTTGTACAAGTTTGAGCATTTCAAAAGAAATCTCCGTAAGGGGAAGTTTCCTTTCTGTTGAATGTGGTGTGATCTTGGAGTTGGTATATTTAAGTAATGGGGGGTTTGGGGGTGCTGGAGGGCTTGCCCCCCTGCTTACAACAGTTTTTGTTTTTCCTTCTTTTTTTTTTTTATTCATAGTCGAAGTTTTGTAACTTCAATGGTATGGTTCATACATTTTGTGTTCAAAGTTAGAAAACTTTGCTTATGTGATATAGACCCGTCCTAGCCAGTACTATGCTATTTAAACACAAATTACTAAAGCTATGTGATAGAAAATAGTAGGGATATGTGCATATGTGTGTATGTGTTTGATATAATACAAACTTCATCTGTCCATATGTGACATGAGCAATACCCTATAACAGAATTAGAAATCACACATCCAGTGGTTTGGAGATGGCTTGCAGTGGGTCATGGAGGGGCTCTGCTTCACAATGTCTGTATGCATCTTTGAGATGATGACATCCTCAGTGTTCCACAGAATAGATGTTATGTGGACAGAGAGAAAAAGGGGATGTTGGATTCAGGGGGCTTCATAAAAGGTTCTCCTGAGTTGGTGTCAAATGAAAAAAGAGAAATGTCATACAATGAGTATAATATACCACGAACCACACATACACAAACATACACACACCAGTTGCCTGAGGTCAGATTTGAACACCACACCTGTGTAGGTATGGAAGCTGTATTCCATACAGTATAAGACTAGCACCATCACAGATATCTGTCTTTAACAGTGGCAGAGTGAACTTTATAGAGGATGACACCATCAGCGTATGCAGAGAAGATGTTGGCAGGAGTGCCTGAGAGCTGTTGACTCAAATCCTGGTGTAAAATTGTTTCCAGTCTGATTGTTGAATTAACACACACACACACACACACACACACACACACACACACACACACACACACACACTGAAGTTGGGGTCTATATTAAAAGAGCGAATGTTTAGGTGATCAAACACCTAAACATCGATCTTCTAATATCGAACTGCACAATGTTGAACGTCCTAGGGAAACACGTCCCTCGGCCACAACACAAAAAAAATTACTTTATATCTAAATTAAGTGGCGGGCTTTGCCCCACACCCCCCAACTAAATATACCAACTCCGAGATCGTTCAACAGTAGGAAAATAGGAAACTCCGGCGAACGGCCAAGGGAAATTGTTCCCTGCGTTAAATCGGTCGTTCGCCGTTTTTTGCTTTCGATATTAGAAGATCAATGTTTAGGTGTTCGATCACCTAAACATTCGGTCTTCTAATATAGACCCCTCAAGTTGACTGCTATGAGAGTAAAACCCCTACCTATCTAGTTACACAAACTACAGAACACCCTTTTTTAATACTAGTGCAACCACACAAGTCTGTCTTTAATAGTGTCAGAGTACACTTTATAGTGGATAACATCATCATTGTGTGCAGAGAAGAAGATATTTGGAGGGCTGTATGAAATTACTGTGGAGTCATGTATCAGTGCAAAAGTATCATCTGAGTGTTATTTGAGTGAGGGTGGCAGGACCTGCAGTCATGCTCTTCTAACTACACACACACAAACACACTCAGACATAGACATGCACACACATGTTGACTGCTGTGAGATCAGAACCCTTACAAATCTAATCAGAAGCTAAAGAACACAGTGCTTCACACTCATGCCACTGCAGAAGTTTTCTTTTAACAGTGTTAGAGTGCACTTTATACAGGATGATATCATCAGTGTATGCTGAGAAGGAAGGCAAACAAAGTTTAAGTTTTCACTTTTCTCCTTAAGTAGTGAACCTTGCTTGTGTGCAGTTATGCAACTATCACATGTAAAAGGCAATAGTGAACAAATATTACTTGTGTTAATATGCATTATGACCCTTCCTCAGTTAAAATAACTACTGTAGGACTACAACTCCACTTTACCTTTGTTTTCTCTTTTTTAGCTCAATGTGTTTACACTTTGTGCCACAAAGACATTTGCGTAACAGGTGGAATTTCTACAATCATTACCATACGTGTTGCTGACTGCTGCACAATGCTACTAAATGTGTTTGCTCTTTGTAAGGCAACTGAAATTAAATTTTCAGTTTTCAGTGTTTGCACTATGGCAAGCACCACACATATGAAAAAATAAAAAAAAAATAAAAAAAGGATAAAAAGAAGGGTAAAAAGGTAAAAAAAAAATAGACAGCTCTGGATATGAGCCATCAGACTATTGCATTTATACAACACAGTTACACTGAGTTATTGCTCTTTGCCATAGACATAGCTTTGCAATAAGCTTTGCAGTAGCAATCAAATAATGAGCATGTAAGCAATAAGCAGTTCATAACCAAGAGGAATAACCAGTAATTCTGGATAAATGCCTCATTGAGGATTACAATTAGTCCACAAATAAAATATAAAATGAGGAAAAACGAATGGCAGGAATCCAGATTAAAATGCTTTATTTAAGATAGCAAATACATGTATGTAAGCGCTTTCACAGTATTGCCTACTGCTTCATCAGATGTGAATATTTTATTGTGTATGAACCCATTACACCTGTAATACAGGGTGTTCTGAAAATACATAAGGATCATGTGAACCCACCCGAGACCTATGGTCTCTGGAAGGGGTTGGTGCACAGAACCTATCTCTATATTTTTAGAAAAGAAATTGAGACCGTTACTTAATAACAACAAGACTGTTTTAAGAGATTCCAAACACGTTATTGAAGATCTGTACACATTTTTCAATGGAGGGCTCATCATGGACAGAATAAAGTTTGTTACACTGGATGTTCAGTCCTTATTTACTATGATTCCCAATGACAGTGGCATTTTATGGCTGTAGCAGTATCTTAGACAGGTGGCTTTATTAGACAGTAAGACTATAGATTTATTGACCCTTCCAATGGAATTAGTGCTTGATAATAACATTTTTATTTTTCACTGCCAGATATATTTGCAGAAGGATGGTGTAGCTATGGGCACTTCATGTGCCAATAGCTATGCCAACATTGTCATTGCAGTGTGGGAGGGAGAGTTTCTGTGGAATGTACCCTTTCAATACCATGTGGGGTTTTATTGTAGCTTTGTGGATGACCTCTTTATTGCATGGTTGGGCACCACAGAAAAATTAGAGACATTTTATAATTTCATAAACAATTCTATACTTTTTTAAAGTACACAATGAGTCATTCAAATAATAATTTAGATTTTTTGGATATCAAGGTCTTCATACATCCGGATGGAAGGGTGGATACTTGAGTACATAGGAAAGACTGTTATAGAAATAGCTTGTTACACAGAACTAGCATGCATCCCCAACACATATTTGACAATATAGATAAGGGGCAAGGTTTGAGATTATCCAGATTAAGTATTTAGCAAGGAGGTTATCAACATTGGTTACAACAATTAGAGAACAGTTGTTGGATAGGAGTACAAGGAAGACAAGGTCTCCATGATTTTAAGGAAGTGCAAGGATTGAGGGATACAGTAGATAAGCCATATTTCACCAAAAGAGTACCAACTGATATTAGGAGGAACAGAAACAAGGGAAGGAATGTGGTCAGAATGCCTGTATTATGCTCCAGTAATGTCAGACCAGTGCTGGATTTTATTAAGACGTTTTGGCTGGCCTTAACAGCAGACCCACAGATTAGGAACATAGTGGGATGAAAGCCAACATTCCATTACAGGAACATAAAAAGGATGTTATGTTATCAGAAGGAAGTCAGTCCACATAGACCAGCTATTAGAGGGTCACAAAACCCTGTCATAAATGTAATTATTGTAAGTACATTGATTCAATAGGGAAGGTTGACCATCCAAGTTTTAATAAAACCTTTTGGTTCAAGATAGAGGGCACCTGTGAGATGGACCATGTGGTATACCTGGCATATTGCCAGGTTCTGGCATATTGCTAGGTATGCAAAGGATTTTATGTAGGAAAGACAGACAGTAAGTTTAAAAGCAGAATAAGAGGGCATTTATAAGATATTCAACACCGAATAACAACTAATGCATTGGTCAAACATGCTATGAGCACTGGGGATACACACAATTTTAAGTTTATGATTATAGATAGAACTCAAATTGATGATAGGATGGGGGACATCAAGAACAGGACTCAGGTGAATGAGACTAAGTGGATAGTTGGACTAAGAGCAGATTCAGGCAAAGGACTCAGTGATAGAACATTAAGGAGACAAGATCTTTTGTGCACCCACAGCATACAATATAGTGTGTGTGTGTATATATATATATATATATATATATATATATATACACGCACATATACATACTTTATTATATGTTTTGAGTGCATTATGTTTTAAAGTGCATTTTAACACTGTATTTCATTTGATTTTATTTGTTTTTATATCATAACTCAATTAGCACTTAATTGATTATTAATGATGTAATGAGTTATAGTATTTAAATGAGAGGACTGAAGGAGCGTATGAACACCTGATGAAGCAGTAGGCAATACTGTGAAAGCACTTATGTATGTGTATTTGTTATCTCAAAGCGTTTTAATCTAGATTCCTGCCATTTGTCTTACCCGTTTTATATTTTATTTGTGGACTAAATGAATATTTCATACCTACTAATAAATAATTCATACAGTTGAACATTGTTAGCTGATTGTAAATGTGTACATAACATATTTATTGGAATGAGGGATTACACATTATTTATGAATATGTTTACAAATCTTCAACTCTGCATTCTCTTTGTATTCTGGAAATCATTCCCTTATCTCTGCTTTACTATTAAACATGCAACCTCTTAGTGCAAATTCTCTCGTTTTTTTCTTTCAAGGTATGACACAAATGCATGTTATTTAACAGCAGTTTTGAGCAAAGGCAGGAAACTGTGCTATTGTACCAAGGAAATATACATGTGGTGTGCTTGTTTTGTTTAAAAGCTCACCGCAGTTAGTTCCATGCATTGTATCTTCACTGACACACCCACTTCAGTGAAGGGTGTCTATGCGTTACTGTGTTATGCTTCAGTCAGAGGAATCATTCATAGTTGCAAGCCATTAGCATCTGAAAGTGGTGTAGAGACTACACTATGTTTGCATCTGATTCACAAAGACAAAGTTTTGGTATTCAGCAATTCTAATGAGTTCACACCTCATTTGCATCTTCAGAGTGCTCAGAGGGCTGAATCTACTCTGAAAGGTAACCATGTAGCTAGAGAACTTGAAGAGGGAGACTGTTTTTAATCATGGTTATTGATTCACTTGTGGGAGTGTTGGTATAAGTACACTTTTTGGAATTGTTTTCTAAAGTGGGTATTTCAGTTACAAGGACCAGTTTATTTGGTAAACTGCACAGACATACATAACAGATGTCACTCATGTCAGATATTGATGGTGTTGCTGGACAACTTATACATATTCTTCTTAGCTGCATTTAGAAGTACCAGTCAGGCAGATATCGAACAATCATTCATGTTCTTACACATTTATTTTTCTATTACAGTTTCAACATTTACCTTGATAGTCCTGCAGTTACAACTGTTGTCATTCAGGGCTGATCCTGCCTAATGCTAGCAGCACACAAACATTACATGAGGAAGTAAAGGTTGTGAGCATTGCCTGGCATCAGTTTTACTGCATGCATGTGCACAGGATGAAAGATGTACTCCTTAGGTGTTCAGCATTTGCCCTATCCATTGCCTCTTGCTGAGAGCAAGAGCATATTGTGTACACCTACATCTAACTATATACTACAGTGGCTGGGGTTCCTCTCTGACTCCTCACCTGTTGTCAATGTGGTGACCTTGCCAGTGGTGATGGAACATTTTCCCCAAGCCCTTGGTGTTCCTGCTGCAGCTGTTTTTGTAGGATGATATTGTATAGGGTAGCACAGATTGTGATAATTTCAGCACAAGTACTGGAATCATACTGCAGAGCCCCCTGATGTATCTAGGTACTGAAACCATGACTTCAGCAGCTAAACACACACTTTATGATATTTCTTGTTTGAGCATGTGCCTCATTATAGCATTCCTCTGTGGGTGGGTGTGTATTTTTGTTGAGCATTATCACCCATGATTTGAGTACACACTTGCATACCCCAGTAAATGGCCTTGTGGGATATCACCCCTGGAAAATCTCTAGTAGAGCTGTGAGGTGTGTCAAATATGGGAGTCATGGTAACTGCTGGGGTTGCCAGTGCACACATTCAGGATTATTCCCCTAGCATTACACATGACCTGGTAGTTAATAGAGTGCAACCCCTTTCTGTTGATGTAGACCATTCCTTGTTCCATGGGAGGTGCTTTGATCTCAATGTGCATGCAGTCTATGGCACCCAGGACTTCAGGAAAGTGTGCTATAGGGTAGAACTCCTGTATAGTTCTAGCTCTGTCCTCAATGGTACGGGAGAAATATATATAGTCAATTGCATGCTGTAGAAAAACATTCAGAAATTGGTGTAGAATCATGGACGCTGTTGCCTGCGACACCCCCAGCTTGTCCCCTGTGGGTCATTGAAAGGTTCCTGTAACTAATATTTTAAGTGCTACACATACTGTGGTCTCCACAGATATTGGTTCCCCTCAGTTTGCCCTTCCTCTCAGGTGAGGACAACAGTGGTTGGAGAGTTTCTGCAGTGTGTCACTATTCATCCTCTAGAACTCTATTACTTCCACCTCATGCAAAACATGAAAAGTTAAACAGAATCTAAATACCCTTCTCCTCCTTGCATGAGGGTTGTCAGCAGCAGCAGCAGTAGCACAAACCTGAGCCTGTTGCACATACAAATGCAGAAGAGCAGCAGCAGTCCCTAATATTCTTTCTCTCCTTTTCCATCCTCTCAGTCAATGTGAGACCTAGCCAAAGGTATTTGGAATAGGGTCCCTCCTAAATCTCTGACTGGAGTTGACTGCCCAAGCAATTAGCGCTCCTCCTTAACCATTGCAGACTTCACAATGGTTAGGTCAGAGGCTGTATCTCTCTTAGCTGTGGTCTGTTTCCCTTCTACAAAGATAATATATAACCTCTGGTGGGTGGTTGTTTGGTACCCTTATCTTCAGACACATACTGCTGGCATTCTGTCATTCCCACTTACTGGCTCCCCTACCTTTTGTTCTCCACCTTGCCTCCCTGGACATCTATATGCTACATGGCTCCACCGGTTACAGTTAAAAATTTAACCCTTGACATGGGTGTGTACCTGAACTACTGGTGGACTCTGCTGTGGCAGTTTAGGCTGCCCACCTTCGGTTCCCTTATACCCATGTGCAGCACTGGGTATCCATTTGCTGTGCAGTGATGCCCTGCATGCTAGGTATAGGTCTCCCTTTTTCAGAACTCATCTGCGGTATTGCATTCTCTGTCTGCCAACCAGATTCTCATGTCCTCAGACAAAATGCTATGGGCTTGTTCCCCAACCAAAAGGTTTGCCAGCCCTTCAAAAGTGGTGACCTGATGCCCACTCACCCAACTATGAAAATAAGTGCGTAACTCAGCAACATAATCACGCACACTTTCATCTGCCTTGCGTCTATGCTCACAAAACTTTTTTTCTATAAGCTTCAGGCATTAACTTAACACACTAATAATAATAATTTGTATCTGTATTATAATTTAAGCAATCAATATCAAATTAGAAACATTAGTTACAGCTTTACCATGGAGTAAGGAGGTCAGGAACTGTACCCAGAACCCTTGGTAACATTATACTGTTTACATATTCTTTCAAACATATGAATAAAACTATCAAAATTATCACCCTCTGTAAATTGTGGAAGAAATTTACGGGTCTATATCACGTGGTTGAAAGCTAATAATAGCGAACGATCACAACTTTGAAAACACCAGAACTTGTGGTTGTTATTGTGGGGTCACACTACAGTGCAGATAGGGGCATTTGCCCTTTCCTCACTGTAGTGCACTCTTGGAGATGGTCTATATATTTAGTGGGGGGTGTGGGGGGCACAGCCCACCACAATTGCAACTTCGAGTTACGGTGTTTCTGAAGTTGTGGTTGTTCGCTATTATTAGCTTTTGACCATGTGATATAGACCAAAAATTTGCTGAGCTTTATTGCTTCTGGGATTTGGTTACTCCTTTCTCTGTTACGTCCATGATCATGGGAAAGAGTCAGCATTTCCTTTTCATGTTGCCTCTGTTTCTTATTTTTTTCAGCCTCCAAACGTCTCAGTCTCTCATTTTTTCAGCTTCCAGATGTCTTAGTCTCTCTGCTGATTCTAATGCCATCCGTTTGGCCTCTGGTTCAAGTCTCTGTAACTCCAGATGGATTTTTAAGTCCTCTGAGGCAAAGATGAAATGTCCATTTTCTGACAGTTGTACATTTCCAAGGCCAGTCTGGTTGTCCTCCTGGTTGCTGGTTGTGATGCAACTGTTGTTAAGGCTGCAATCATTTCTGCTTTATTCAGGCTGGCATGCACCATTTCTTTGTCTTGGCACATCTCAACCAACTGGTTCCTTGTCAGCTTGCCATAATCCTTTGCTGACATCCTTGCCTACTCTCTCTGACTAACTAAGCTAACAAAAAAATAAATAAAACTATTGTGATATGAAACTCTGAATGTTTACTGTGTGGCTGCTTGAGAGTAGAAACATCTCTTTTTAGTGACCACTGTTTACAGTCTACAAGTTCAATATCCACACCACTGAATCCCAATATGTGGATATCCTACCACTGCCACCAATATATGATGACCCACCACTGGACCAGTAACCAAGGAGCATCAATCCTCACCACTGGCAACAGTGGGAGGTGTACACTGGCAGGATAACAGGTACACAAACAGTATTTCCAGATGCAGCTGTCTGCATCGTGTCCCTTAAGAGCAGACAGAGACCACAGTCATTCCAGGGCTGGTTCTCCCTCTTTCTCCAGATCCCAAATAAGACTCCTCACTGGCACAGCTATAGAGTTGAGATCTCAGCTGAGTGACCAGACCAGTACCAGCACCCTCTCTGTCCAGCCAGTGCTTTGTGTCCCTGCCCAAGTTCATAGGTGTGTACTAGGTAATGACCCTGGAGCCTTTACAAGCCTAGCCCATAGGATTAACCTGGCATCGTGCCACTCAACTTTAGTTCCCAGTGCCTCTATTGAGTAGAGCCACTGGAGTGATCCCCGGTGTGAATTTTCTATTTCCCGTCCACTCATCAAGATTTCTCTTGAAGAGGGCCAGAGAGGTGCTCTGTTTGACATGTATGGGAAGTCAATTCCATAGCATAGGCAATCTCTGGGTTATGAACCTGTCCCTCCAGCACATTCTGTTGATTGTGGTAATGAGGTTGAGGTCTGTGGAGCATGTTGCATGCAGGAATTGGGATTTCTTTAGATGTAGCATTTCTAACAGAGCTGGGTCAGACAAGGCATTGTAAGTCAAACAGAGACCTGTCCCTCCAGCACATTCTGTTGATTGTGGTAATGAGGTTGAGGTCTCTGGAGCATGTTGCGTGCAGGAATTGGGATTTCTTTAGATGTAGCATTTCTAACAGAGCTGGGTCAGACAAGGCATTGTAAGTCAAACAGAGATTGCCTCTAAGTAGGCAATATGAGACAGAGAATAGTTGGAGTTTTTTTAGCCTGTCTATATAGGACAAGTGTTTAAGGCCTATGATCCTCTTTGTGAGGTACTTTTGCGGCCTCTCCAGTTGTTACAGGTATCTAGTGAGGTACATGGCAAATGGGGCATTGAACTCGACTGGCCTAATGAGGGAAGAGTAGAGGGAGACAATGACTTCTTTCTTCCTGGATACAAAACCCTTAGTAATGAGATGTGCCACATAGAAGAACTTTCTGACCACGATGGCAATGTGGTGGTCAAAAGAGAGGTTGCTGTCAACCTGTGTTCCCAGATCTTTTATAATGCCTTCTGTGTTCAGTGGACTATCATCAATGTGGTAATTCATGGGAACTGGGTTTTTCACAAACGGGATGAGCTTAAGGCCATGGTTTTGGCACCAGTCGTTGGTCCCAGTGAGGCCTTTTTGTAGGATGTCAACCTTACTTGGGGAGTTAATAATAGCTCCTAACTTGCAATCATCCACGAACTTTGTCAGCCCTTCATGTTGGCCTGGACTTCAGAGAAGTAGATACCAAACAGGAGAGGACCCAGGACCGAACCCTATGGGACTCCACTTGTGAATGGCCGGCAGTCTTACTTGGAGTCAGCTACCTTCAGACTGTGGGTTCTGTCTGTGAGCCAGTTTGCAACCCACCTAATGATATATGGGTTGATGCCTAGCTTAGTGAGTTTTTCTATGATTCCTGAGTGGGGAATGGTATCAAAGGCCTTGGTCAGATCAAGGTAGGCTGTATGAACCACCTTGCCTTCATCCACAGCTCTGGTGACTGACTCAAAGAATTTGACCAAGTTGAGCAGGCATGATCTACCCTTCACAAAACCAAACTGTGTGGGATCTAGAGTTTGGAGATTCCCTATATCCTTGTTTATTAAGTCCATGATGATGCATTCCATAGCTTTACTTATCAGACTCATCAGGCTAATGGGGCAATAGTTCTCAGGGTCTGTAGTTGCTCCTCCTTTATGGAGATGGATGACTGTAGCAGTGTGCCATTCAGTAGGGGCAAAGCCTGAGGTGAGGCTGTGATTGAACAGGGCACACAGGTGAGGTGCCAGTTCACTCTGCAGTTCATGTAGAACACAACCAGGGATATTATCAGGTGCCATAGAAGCTGTATTCTTGGCCGTGGACAGTGCTGTTTTAACCTGTACAGCAGTAATACTGGGTGTCTGGCAATCTACTGGTATTGTGATTGGTCTTTTGGGGGGGGAGGGGTAAAGTTAACACTGAATCTGTCGGCCAGTATATTGTCAATATCTGTTGGCTTGGTACAGGAGGTACCATTGTGCAGTAGCTCAGATCAAATCTGGGTACTGTCATGGAGATTCTTTACATAACTATAGAAGGCCTTGTGGTTGTCTTTACTATCTGCTGCAATTCTGTTTTTTTCATAGCTAGCTTTAGAGGATTTAATGAGGGATCTCAACTTTTTGTTGAGGCTGATAAGGGAGTTTTACCAGTCTTGGGACTTCTTCTTATTCCACACCAGTTTCCTCCTTCTGTTGTAGAGTTTTTTATGGCAGGGAACCACCAGATTGGCTTCCTTTTTTTGGAGGAGAGCATCTTGGTTCTATTGGGTATGGCGAGATTCATGCATTTGTGGACATGTTTGTACAGTGCATTGGTGTATGATTCGGCAGTCATGCAACTATTCTCCATTTGCACAGGTGCTGTGAAGTTAGCCACCTCTGTTTTAGGAGCCCAAAGTTAGCTTTAGAGTCATTTTTCATGGTGGTTATCTTTGCAGGGGTGGGGGTTGTGAGAGGGATGTGGATTTCCAAGGTGATTAGTTTGTAGTCAGATCTAACCAGGGAGGAGTTGACTACTGGTGTAGAGCAACGGTTGCCCATGTTAGTAATGAGCAGGTCAAGGATGTTGCTATCTCTAGTTGGGGTAAGAACGAGCTGGTCCAGGGCATTGGAATTAATGAATTCCAGAAAATGCTGGGCGAGTGTATTGGTACATGAGCAGTTTTCCCAGTTAATGGAGAGGTAATTGAAGTTGCCCAGTATGAGAGTGTTAGTTTGAACCCTAATAATCTCCAGGGTGCTTAGGAACATGGAGTGTGAGTCTTGGGACATGGTTAGGGACCTACAGCAGGCTATGGCCTGAATCGCTGTCTTACCCAGTGTTAGCTGCACCTGAAGTATCTCTGATGCATTATGTTGGGCTACCAGTCTGGAGGTGTGCACATCCTTTATGAATATGGAAACACCACCACCACTGTAGCTTCGGTTCAAGTTTTGGGGGTGAAAGGTGTGGAATGATTTACAGCCTGGTAGTGCAGGGGTGCTTTCTGCTGCCTTGAACCAGGTCTCTGTTCAAGCACAGATGTCGATGTTCTCCATTTAAAAAAGTGCTTCAAGCGAGTGCATTTTGAGATTTAGACTTCTAGCATTGAGCAGCATGACCCTCAGATTGCATTTCTTTGTAGCTGCTACAGTGGTAATTTGGTCTTTGGAACACCACCTAAAAAAGGCACTATAGGGGTGGCAAGAGCCTTGGCCAGTATCTGGAAGCCCAGAGGTGACAGATGCAGGCCATCTCTGGCAAAGCATTGAGGTCTGTCAATCATGTCATTCCAGGCAGACAGATACTGGATCCCCTTAGAATGACACCAGAAACTTAGTCAATTGTTGAAATCAATACTTTTCTGCTTGTACTGTGGTATCATTCTGGGTGATGGTAGGATGCTGCTCAGGGCTAGGGTCATACCTGCCTGGGCTACATAATCTGAGAGCTCCTCCATGTCTCTTTTCATGTAGTCCATGGAGGTACATCTCATAGGTTCATAGGTTCATAGGTAGGTACTAGGCTATTGGCCCTAGGGCCTATATAAGCCTAGCCAAAGCTATCATGGCTTTCGCCACCCAAGAAAATTATTTTCCTGTGCCACTGTCGAGCAGAGCTACAGAAGTGGTCCCCGGGGTGAATTTCCTATCTCCCATCCAATCATCAAGATTTTTCTTGAAGAGTGCTAATGAGGAGCTTTGTTTGATATAGATAGGTAGTTTGTTCCAGAGTATGGAAAGTCTCTGGGGCAGGAATCTATCCCTCCAGCATGTTCTGTTTATTCTGGTGATGAGGTTTAGGTCCCTAGTGCGTGTAGCTCATAGGGATTGGGATTTCTTTAAGTGGTGAATATCTAAAAGCTCTGGGTTTGACATAGCAAGTAAAGCTGCAGTTTTTTGAGACGGTCTGCATAGGGCATCTCTTTGAGGCTGGTAATCCTCTTTGTGAGGTATTTCTGTGGCCTTTCCAGTTGTTGTAGATGTCTTGTGAGGTACATACCAAAATGGGCATTGTACTCTATAATGGGTCTAATGAGTGATGAGTAGAGGAGAACAATTACCTCTTTTTTCCTGGATGAGAAACCTTTTGTGATGAGGTGTGCCACATAGAAGGATTTCCTGACTACTGTGGCGATGTGATTATCAAAGGAGAGACTACTGTCCACCTGTGTCCCAAGGTCTCTTATCACACTTTCGGTGTTAAGTAGACTACCACCTATGTGGTAGTTCATGGGTACTGAGTTTTTACCAAAAGGAATGACAATGCACTTTTTGGCATTGAGCTTGAGGCCATGGCTTTGACACCAGGCATATGTCTCAGCAAGGCCCTTTTGTAGGATGTCCACATCTTTTGGAGTTTTGATTATAGCTCCTAGTTAGCAGTCATCTGTGAACTTCGTTAGCCAAAGACCTTCTGTGTTCGCCTGTACTTCAGAGAAGTAGATACCAAACAGGAGAGGACCCAGGACTGAACCCTGTGGTACTCCACTTGTCACTGGTCTGAAGCTGGATTTGGAGTCTGCTACTTTCACAGTGTGGGTTCTGTCAGTGAGCCAGTTGGCAACCCATCTTGTGACATAGGGATTTATACCTAGTTTAGTGAGTTTATCTATAATTCCAAAGTGGGGGATGGTGTCAAAAGCCTTGGCGAGATCTAGATAGGCTGTGTGAACCACCTTACCCTCATCTACGGCTTTGGTGACTGCTTCAAAGAAGTCTATCAGGTTTAGGAGACATGATCTGCCTTTTACAAACCCGAACTGGGTGGGGTCCTGAGTTTGGAGATTACCAATGTCATTGTTTATAAGTTCCATGACGATACGCTCCATAGCCTTGCAGACCAGGCTCGTTAGGCTAATGGGGCGGTAGTTTCCAGGGTCTGTGGTGGTTCCTCCTTTGTGGAGTGGGATAACTGTTGCTGTGCATGATTCAGTGGGCACAAAGCCTGAGGTGAGGCTATGATTGAACATGGTACTTAGGTGGGGTGCCAGTTCACTCTGTAGTTCATGTAGAACACAGCCTGGGATGTCATCTATGGATGCTGTGTTCTTGGCTTTGGATAGTGTGTTTTTTACCTGTGCAGCCATGATTACAGGAACTTTGCATTCTTCTGGTATAGAGATGGGCCCTTTAGTGGATGACAGAGGGGTAAAGTTAGCAGTGAACCTATCAGCCAGGATGTTGGCAATATCCGTTGGTTCTGTATATTTAGTGCCATTGTGCTGTAACTCAGAGCAGATCTGAGTGTTGCCATTGAGATTCTTGACTTAGCTATAGAAATCTTTGTGGTTGTCTTTAGAGTCAGTGGTGATTTTGTTTTCATAACTAGCTTTGGAGGATTTTATGAGGGATCTCAGCTTCTTACTGAAGCTGACCAGGGAGTTTCTCCAATCATGGGATTTTACTCTTTATTGCAACAGTTTATTTCTTCTGTTGTAGAGTTTGTTTATGGCAGGGGACCACCAGATTGGCTTCCTTTATTTGGAGGATAGCATCTTGGTTCTGTTAGGGATTGCATGATCCATGCACTCATGTAAGTGCTTATAAAGTGCATTTGTGTAGGATACAGCAGTCATACCTCTATTGTCCGTTAGCATGGGTGTCGTGAAGTTTGCCACTTCTGTCTTAAGAAGCGTGAAGTTGGCTTTGAAGACATTTTTTAATGTGGTTTCCCTAATGGGTGATGGGGGACGGATGTGGATGTCTAGGGTGATTAGCTTATGGTCAGATCTGACCAACATGGAATTGACCTCTGGTGTGGAGCACCGGTTGCCCATGTTGGTAATAACCAGGTCTAGGATATTGCTGCACCTGGTGGGGGTGTGGATAAGTTGATCCATGGCATTGGAATTTATGAATTCCAGAAAACATTGAGCACAAGAGTTGGTACATGAGTAGTTTTCCCAGTTAATGGTAGGGTAGTTGAAATCGCCCATTATTAGGGTGTTAGGTTGTACCCTAATATTTTCCAGTGTATTAAGAAATGAGGAGCGGGAATCCTGGGGCATGGTGGGGGATCTGTAGCAAGCTACAATTTGGACTGCGGTCTTGCCCAGAGTTAGTTGCACTTGGATAATCTCGGATGCATTATGCTGAGCAACTAGCCTGGAGGTGTGGATATCCTTAATGAATATGGACATGCCTCTGCCTTTAGTGTTTCAGTCCAGGTTAGGTGGCCGAAAGGTGGGGTATTAATTATAGCCTGGTAATGCAGGGGTACTCTCTGGAGCCTTGAACCAGGTCTCTGTCACCGCACAGATGTCGATGTTCTCCATTTTAAGGAGTGCCTCGAGAGAGTGCATTTTGAGGTTTAGACTTCTAGTATTGAGTAGTAATACCCTCAGATTCTTCTTGCCTGTACCTGTTAGGGTGGTGAATTTGTCATTTGAACCTTGCCTAAAAAAAGCACTATATGGGCTGGCTAGAGCCTTAGCCAATATCCAGAATCCCAGGGATGACAGGTGCAGGCCATCTCTGGCAAAGCATCGTGGCTTGTCGATCATGTCATCCCAGGCAGACAGATACTGGATCCCCTTAGAATGACACCAGAAGCTTAGCCAATTGTTGAAGTCAATCATTTTGTCCTTGTACTGTGGTATCATTCTGGGTGATGGTAGGATGCTACTCAGGGCTAGGGTCATACCTGCCTGGGCTACAAGATCGGACAGCTCCTCCATGTCCCTTTTCATGTAGTCCAAGGAGGTACGTCTCAGGTCATTCACACCAACATGGACAATGGCAGAGTCATATTTGTACTTGTTGTGTTGTGACCTGACTGCATGCGTTATGTGGCGGATCCTGGCACTGGAAAGGCAGCTGACAGTAACCTTCTCCTTGTTTAGCCTGGTGAGTGGAACATCAGTGTGCCTGACTATAGAGTCACCTATGACTAGAGTGTTGGGTACATTGTTATGCCTTATGGGCTGTGGTTGAGTGGCACACTGAGTTTGTGGGTTATGTGTCATTTGGGGAGTGTTGGGGGGGTGGAGGTTGCTTGTGTTTCTGCTTTGGAGGTCCCTGTTACTTGGGCAGGTTTTTGCTGAGAGTCTCCGTGAATGGAGGTGTGTGTTTTGTGTTTCTATGTGTGTGTTTTGGTGGTGTAGGTTTTGAGGGACTATGTGCTGAGTGTGGTGTGGTGCAAGTGTTTACCTTCTCCTCTTGACTGTCTAGTCCAATCTTGGGTGAAGAGAGCTTTGCTTCCAGTTTGGCTATATAAGTGCATCTCTCACAGGTTGTAGTATTGGGTGGTAGGAGGAGAGGGCTGTCTGTGTACATAAGGCAATTACTGCATTGCCCCAAGATGCCCAGATTCATCAGGTAGACAGGAGAAAACACTGGGGACTGACCCTTAGACATGCCTGGATAGGTGCTTATTTGTTAAGTACTAGAAACTGTTTTCCTCTAGACAGTGAGGAAAGTTGAGTGCTGTAGTAATTTGTAGCTTATTTAGTGCTTGCAATACATTCTGAACAAGTGCTGAAACAAAAAACTGGCTAGTTCTAAGAAACAAAATTAAGCTAGAAGGCTTCTCTCCAACAATGAAAGGCTTGGGGGCCTGGAAGACTACAAATAGTCCTGGACACAGAAAATCTATATCCAGGCTAGACTACCCACAGGAAAGGCAGGAAACAAGCTTAGAAAAAGTTTTTTTTTTTATTTTTTAGTGGAAAGAGATAAAGGAGTAGCAGAAACTAAGCTGATTGGCCTTCTCAAATGTTCTCCCTGTACTGGGTGGAATGACGTAATGACACTAGACTGGGAGGAGGGTCCCAGATCAAATTTACACTAGAGGTGGGCAACTGCAAAGCCACCAACTATAAAAACACTATACCAACAGGCAGGAAGGGTGGGAAACAAACTGCAGAAATGTTTCTCACAGCTGAAAAGCAGCAGTGAGCGTTTAAATGAAAGTTTTAAACAGCTAAAGGAGCCTCTAGAAAAAAGAGTTTAACTGCAACAAATTATCAGAAACAAACAACCCAACAGATGCTTAATAAAAGTGGACAATTTCCAGTTAATACCTCACACACAGTGAAACTAGCTAGAAAAATACACAGTACACAAAGTGCTATAAATAACAAAGAAATAAAGAACAAAATAAGCAAAAACAGGATACTTAATGTTATATATTATAGTTCTGAGTTTGCTCAGTGTCCTTCCTTCGATTAGCTCAGTGTGAAATGGCAGAAACACTCACAACTTAACTTCTTAGGTAACAGAAAGTTGAAACCTGAGACAGCTTTTAAGAAAGAAATCTCAAAAGAACCAATGAGGTGCTTAGTCTAAGCTGTAGTCCAGGTGACCTCAGTCAGCCAATGACCTCAAACAATTCTCTCTCACTGAAATGCCTGATGGCTTTGGCTAAACCAAGATGTCCCTGAATATGTGCTCAGACACACAGCCTCCACAAACACTAGGCCCAAATACAAGCCTGAATATGGAAATGCTACAAATATCCCCACTACTTAGAAACAAACTGCAGAAATGTTTCTCACAGCTGAAAAGCAGCAGTGAGCCTTTAAATGAAAGTTTTAAACAGCTAAAGGAGCCTCTAGAAAAAGAGTTTAACTGCAACAAGTTATCAGAAACAAACAACCCAACAGATGCTTAATAAAAGTGGACAATTTCCAGTTAATACCTCACACACAGTGAAACTAGCTAGAAAAATACACAGTACACAAAGTGCTATAAATAACAAAGAAATAAAGAACAAAATAAGCAAAAAACAGGATACTTAATGTTATATATTATAGTTCTGAGTTTGCTCAGTGTCCTTCCTTCGATTAGCTCAGTGTGAAATGGCAGAAACACTCACAACTTAACTTCTTAGGTAACAGAAAGTTGAAACCTGAGACAGCTTTTAAGAAAGAAATCTCAAAAGAACCAATGAGGTGCTTAGTCTAAGCTGTAGTCCAGGTGACCTCAGTCAGCCAATGACCTCAAACAATTCTCTCTCACTGAAATGCCTGATGGCTTTGGCTAAACCAAGATGTCCCTGAATATGTGCTCAGACACACAGCCTCCACAAACACTAGGCCCAAATACAAGCCTGAATATGGAAATGCTACAAATATCCCCACTACTTAGAAACAAACTGCAGAAATGTTTCTCACAGCTGAAAAGCAGCAGTGAGCCTTTAAATGAAAGTTTTAAACAGCTAAAGGAGCCTCTAGAAAAAGAGTTTAACTGCAACAAGTTATCAGAAACAAACAACCCAACAGATGCTTAATAAAAGTGGACAATTTCCAGTTAATACCTCACACACAGTGAAACTAGCTAGAAAAATACACAGTACACAAAGTGCTATAAATAACAAAGAAATAAAGAACAAAATAAGCAAAAAACAGGATACTTAATGTTATATATTATAGTTCTGAGTTTGCTCAGTGTCCTTCCTTCAATTAGCTCAGTGTGAAATGGCAGAAACACTCACAACTTAACTTCTTAGGTAACAGAAAGTTGAAACCTGAGACAGCTTTTAAGAAAGAAATCTCAAAAGAACCAATGAGGTGCTTAGTCTAAGCTGTAGTCCAGGTGACCTCAGTCAGCCAATGACCTCAAACAATTCTCTCTCACTGAAATGCCTGATGGCTTTGGCTAAACCAAGATGTCCCTGAATATGTGCTCAGACACACAGCCTCCACAAACACTAGGCCCAAATACAAGCCTGAATATGGAAATGCTACAAATATCCCCACTACTTAGAAACAAACTGCAGAAATGTTTCTCACAGCTGAAAAGCAGCAGTGAGCCTTTAAATGAAAGTTTTAAACAGCTAAAGGAGCCTCTAGAAAAAGAGTTTAACTGCAACAAGTTATCAGAAACAAACAACCCAACAGATGCTTAATAAAAGTGGACAATTTCCAGTTAATACCTCACACACAGTGAAACTAGCTAGAAAAATACACAGTACACAAAGTGCTATAAATAACAAAGAAATAAAGAACAAAATAAGCAAAAACAGGATACTTAATGTTATATATTATAGTTCCGAGTTTGCTCAGTGTCCTTCCTTCAATTAGCTCAGTGTGAAATGGCAGAAACACTCACAACTTAACTTCTTAGGTAACAGAAAGTTGAAACCTGAGACAGCTTTTAAGAAAGAAATCTCAAAAGAACCAATGAGGTGCTTAGTCTAAGCTGTAGTCCAGGTGACCTCAGTCAGCCAATGACCTCAAACAATTCTCTCTCACTGAAATGCCTGATGGCTTTGGCTAAACCAAGATGTCCCTGAATATGTGCTCAGACACACAGCCTCCACAAACACTAGGCCCAAATACAAGCCTGAATATGGAAATGCTACAAATATCCCCACTACTTAGAAACAAACTGCAGAAATGTTTCTCACAGCTGAAAAGCAGCAGTGAGCCTTTAAATGAAAGTTTTAAACAGCTAAAGGAGCCTCTAGAGAAAATGTTTAATTGCAACAAGTTATCAGAAACAAACAACCCAACAGATGCTTAATAAAAGTGGACAATTTCCAGTTAATACCTCACACACAGTGAAACTAGCTAGAAAAATACACAGTACACAAAGTGCTATAAATAACAAAGAAATAAAGAACAAAATAAGCAAAAGAAAACAGGATACTTAATGTTATATATTATAGATTCGAGTTTGCTCAGTGTCCTTCCTTCGATTAGCTCAGTGTGAAATGGCAGAAACACTCACAACTTAACTTCTTAGGTAACAGAAAGTTGAAACCTGAGACAGCTTTTAAGAAAGAAATCTCAAAAGAACCAATGAGGTGCTTAGTCTAAGCTGTAGTCCAGGTGACCTCAGTCAGCCAATGACCTCAAACAATTCTCTCTCACTGAAATGCCTGATGGCTTTGGCTAAACCAAGATGTCCCTGAATATGTGCTCAGACACACAGCCTCCACAAACACTAGGCCCAAATACAAGCCTGAATATGGAAATGCTACAAATATCCCCACTACTTAGAAACAAACTGCAGAAATGTTTCTCACAGCTGAAAAGCAGCAGTGAGCCTTTAAATGAAAGTTTTAAACAGCTAAAGGAGCCTCTAGAAAAAGAGTTTAACTGCAACAAGTTATCAGAAACAAACAACCCAACAGATGCTTAATAAAAGTGGACAATTTCCAGTTAATACCTCACACACAGTGAAACTAGCTAGAAAAATACACAGTACACAAAGTGCTATAAATAACAAAGAAATAAAGAACAAAATAAGCAAAAACAGGATACTTAATGTTATATATTATAGTTCCGAGTTTGCTCAGTGTCCTTCCTTCGATTAGCTCAGTGTGAAATGGCAGAAACACTCACAACTTAACTTCTTAGGTAACAGAAAGTTGAAACCTGAGACAGCTTTTAAGAAAGAAATCTCAAAAGAACCAATGAGGTGCTTAGTCTAAGCTGTAGTCCAGGTGACCTCAGTCAGCCAATGACCTCAAACAATTCTCTCTCACTGAAATGCCTGATGGCTTTGGCTAAACCAAGATGTCCCTGAATATGTGCTCAGACACACAGCCTCCACAAACACTAGGCCCAAATACAAGCCTGAATATGGAAATGCTACAAATATCCCCACTACTTAGAAACAAACTGCAGAAATGTTTCTCACAGCTGAAAAGCAGCAGTGAGCCTTTAAATGAAAGTTTTAAACAGCTAAAGGAGCCTCTAGAAAAAGAGTTTAACTGCAACAAGTTATCAGAAACAAACAACCCAACAGATGCTTAATAAAAGTGGACAATTTCCAGTTAATACCTCACACACAGTGAAACTAGCTAGAAAAATACACAGTACACAAAGTGCTATAAATAACAAAGAAATAAAGAACAAAATAAGCAAAAACAGGATACTTAATGTTATATATTATAGTTCCGAGTTTGCTCAGTGTCCTTCCTTCGATTAGCTCAGTGTGAAATGGCAGAAACACTCACAACTTAACTTCTTAGGTAACAGAAAGTTGAAACCTGAGACAGCTTTTAAGAAAGAAATCTCAAAAGAACCAATGAGGTGCTTAGTCTAAGCTGTAGTCCAGGTGACCTCAGTCAGCCAATGACCTCAAACAATTCTCTCTCACTGAAATGCCTGATGGCTTTGGCTAAACCAAGATGTCCCTGAATATGTGCTCAGACACACAGCCTCCACAAACACTAGGCCCAAATACAAGCCTGAATATGGAAATGCTACAAATATCCCCACTACTTAGAAACAAACTGCAGAAATGTTTCTCACAGCTGAAAAGCAGCAGTGAGCCTTTAAATGAAAGTTTTAAACAGCTAAAGGAGCCTCTAGAAAAAGAGTTTAACTGCAACAAGTTATCAGAAACAAACAACCCAACAGATGCTTAATAAAAGTGGACAATTTCCAGTTAATACCTCACACACAGTGAAACTAGCTAGAAAAATACACAGTACACAAAGTGCTATAAATAACAAAGAAATAAAGAACAAAATAAGCAAAAACAGGATACTTAATGTTATATATTATAGTTCCGAGTTTGCTCAGTGTCCTTCCTTCGATTAGCTCAGTGTGAAATGGCAGAAACACTCACAACTTAACTTCTTAGGTAACAGAAAGTTGAAACCTGAGACAGCTTTTAAGAAAGAAATCTCAAAAGAACCAATGAGGTGCTTAGTCTAAGCTGTAGTCCAGGTGACCTCAGTCAGCCAATGACCTCAAACAATTCTCTCTCACTGAAATGCCTGATGGCTTTGGCTAAACCAAGATGTCCCTGAATATGTGCTCAGACACACAGCCTCCACAAACACTAGGCCCAAATACAAGCCTGAATATGGAAATGCTACAAATATCCCCACTACTTAGAAACAAACTGCAGAAATGTTTCTCACAGCTGAAAAGCAGCAGTGAGCCTTTAAATGAAAGTTTTAAACAGCTAAAGGAGCCTCTAGAAAAAGAGTTTAACTGCAACAAGTTATCAGAAACAAACAACCCAACAGATGCTTAATAAAAGTGGACAATTTCCAGTTAATACCTCACACACAGTGAAACTAGCTAGAAAAATACACAGTACACAAAGTGCTATAAATAACAAAGAAATAAAGAACAAAATAAGCAAAAACAGGATACTTAATGTTATATATTATAGTTCCGAGTTTGCTCAGTGTCCTTCCTTCGATTAGCTCAGTGTGAAATGGCAGAAACACTCACAACTTAACTTCTTAGGTAACAGAAAGTTGAAACCTGAGACAGCTTTTAAGAAAGAAATCTCAAAAGAACCAATGAGGTGCTTAGTCTAAGCTGTAGTCCAGGTGACCTCAGTCAGCCAATGACCTCAAACAATTCTCTCTCACTGAAATGCCTGATGGCTTTGGCTAAACCAAGATGTCCCTGAATATGTGCTCAGACACACAGCCTCCACAAACACTAGGCCCAAATACAAGCCTGAATATGGAAATGCTACAAATATCCCCACTACTTAGAAACAAACTGCAGAAATGTTTCTCACAGCTGAAAAGCAGCAGTGAGCCTTTAAATGAAAGTTTTAAACAGCTAAAGGAGCCTCTAGAAAAAGAGTTTAACTGCAACAAGTTATCAGAAACAAACAACCCAACAGATGCTTAATAAAAGTGGACAATTTCCAGTTAATACCTCACACACAGTGAAACTAGCTAGAAAAATACACAGTACACAAAGTGCTATAAATAACAAAGAAATAAAAACCAAAATAAGCAAAAACAGGATACTTAATGTTATATATTATAGTTCCGAGTTTGCTCAGTGTCCTTCCTTCGATTAGCTCAGTGTGAAATGGCAGAAACACTCACAACTTAACTTCTTAGGTAACAGAAAGTTGAAACCTGAGACAGCTTTTAAGAAAGAAATCTCAAAAGAACCAATGAGGTGCTTAGTCTAAGCTGTAGTCCAGGTGACCTCAGTCAGCCAATGACCTCAAACAATTCTCTCTCACTGAAATGCCTGATGGCTTTGGCTAAACCAAGATGTCCCTGAATATGTGCTCAGACACACAGCCTCCACAAACACTAGGCCCAAATACAAGCCTGAATATGGAAATGCTACAAATATCCCCACTACTTAGAAACAAACTGCAGAAATGTTTCTCACAGCTGAAAAGCAGCAGTGAGCCTTTAAATGAAAGTTTTAAACAGCTAAAGGAGCCTCTAGAAAAAGAGTTTAACTGCAACAAGTTATCAGAAACAAACAACCCAACAGATGCTTAATAAAAGTGGACAATTTCCAGTTAATACCTCACACACAGTGAAACTAGCTAGAAAAATACACAGTACACAAAGTGCTATAAATAACAAAGAAATAAAGAACAAAATAAGCAAAAACAGGATACTTAATGTTATATATTATAGTTCCGAGTTTGCTCAGTGTCCTTCCTTCGATTAGCTCAGTGTGAAATGGCAGAAACACTCACAACTTAACTTCTTAGGTAACAGAAAGTTGAAACCTGAGACAGCTTTTAAGAAAGAAATCTCAAAAGAACCAATGAGGTGCTTAGTCTAAGCTGTAGTCCAGGTGACCTCAGTCAGCCAATGACCTCAAACAATTCTCTCTCACTGAAATGCCTGATGGCTTTGGCTAAACCAAGATGTCCCTGAATATGTGCTCAGACACACAGCCTCCACAAACACTAGGCCCAAATACAAGCCTGAATATGGAAATGCTACAAATATCCCCACTACTTAGAAACAAACTGCAGAAATGTTTCTCACAGCTGAAAAGCAGCAGTGAGCCTTTAAATGAAAGTTTTAAACAGCTAAAGGAGCCTCTAGAAAAAGAGTTTAACTGCAACAAGTTATCAGAAACAAACAACCCAACAGATGCTTAATAAAAGTGGACAATTTCCAGTTAATACCTCACACACAGTGAAACTAGCTAGAAAAATACACAGTACACAAAGTGCTATAAATAACAAAGAAATAAAGAACAAAATAAGCAAAAACAGGATACTTAATGTTATATATTATAGTTCCGAGTTTGCTCAGTGTCCTTCCTTCGATTAGCTCAGTGTGAAATGGCAGAAACACTCACAACTTAACTTCTTAGGTAACAGAAAGTTGAAACCTGAGACAGCTTTTAAGAAAGAAATCTCAAAAGAACCAATGAGGTGCTTAGTCTAAGCTGTAGTCCAGGTGACCTCAGTCAGCCAATGACCTCAAACAATTCTCTCTCACTGAAATGCCTGATGGCTTTGGCTAAACCAAGATGTCCCTGAATATGTGCTCAGACACACAGCCTCCACAAACACTAGGCCCAAATACAAGCCTGAATATGGAAATGCTACAAATATCCCCACTACTTAGAAACAAACTGCAGAAATGTTTCTCACAGCTGAAAAGCAGCAGTGAGCCTTTAAATGAAAGTTTTAAACAGCTAAAGGAGCCTCTAGAAAAAGAGTTTAACTGCAACAAGTTATCAGAAACAAACAACCCAACAGATGCTTAATAAAAGTGGACAATTTCCAGTTAATACCTCACACACAGTGAAACTAGCTAGAAAAATACACAGTACACAAAGTGCTATAAATAACAAAGAAATAAAGAACAAAATAAGCAAAAAACAGGATACTTAATGTTATATATTATAGTTCCGAGTTTGCTCAGTGTCCTTCCTTCGATTAGCTCAGTGTGAAATGGCAGAAACACTCACAACTTAACTTCTTAGGTAACAGAAAGTTGAAACCTGAGACAGCTTTTAAGAAAGAAATCTCAAAAGAACCAATGAGGTGCTTAGTCTAAGCTGTAGTCCAGGTGACCTCAGTCAGCCAATGACCTCAAACAATTCTCTCTCACTGAAATGCCTGATGGCTTTGGCTAAACCAAGATGTCCCTGAATATGTGCTCAGACACACAGCCTCCACAAACACTAGGCCCAAATACAAGCCTGAATATGGAAATGCTACAAATATCCCCACTACTTAGAAACAAACTGCAGAAATGTTTCTCACAGCTGAAAAGCAGCAGTGAGCCTTTAAATGAAAGTTTTAAACAGCTAAAGGAGCCTCTAGAAAAAGAGTTTAACTGCAACAAGTTATCAGAAACAAACAACCCAACAGATGCTTAATAAAAGTGGACAATTTCCAGTTAATACCTCACACACAGTGAAACTAGCTAGAAAAATACACAGTACACAAAGTGCTATAAATAACAAAGAAATAAAGAACAAAATAAGCAAAAACAGGATACTTAATGTTATATATTATAGTTCCGAGTTTGCTCAGTGTCCTTCCTTCAATTAGCTCAGTGTGAAATGGCAGAAACACTCACAACTTAACTTCTTAGGTAACAGAAAGTTGAAACCTGAGACAGCTTTTAAGAAAGAAATCTCAAAAGAACCAATGAGGTGCTTAGTCTAAGCTGTAGTCCAGGTGACCTCAGTCAGCCAATGACCTCAAACAATTCTCTCTCACTGAAATGCCTGATGGCTTTGGCTAAACCAAGATGTCCCTGAATATGTGCTCAGACACACAGCCTCCACAAACACTAGGCCCAAATACAAGCCTGAATATGGAAATGCTACAAATATCCCCACTACTTAGAAACAAACTGCAGAAATGTTTCTCACAGCTGAAAAGCAGCAGTGAGCCTTTAAATGAAAGTTTTAAATAGCTAAAAAGGTCTCTAGAAAAAGAGTTTAACTGCAAAAGGTTATCAGAAAAAACAACCCAACAGATGCTTAATAAAAGTGGACAATTTCCAGTTAATACCTCACACACAGTGAAACTAGCTAGAAAAATACACAGTACACAAAGTGCTATAAATAACAAAGAAATAAAGAACAAAATAAGCAAAAAAGGATACTTAATGTTATATTTTATAGTTCAAATTTATTTGCTCAGTGTCCTTCCTTCGATTAGCTCAGTGTGAAATGGCAGAAACACTCACAACTTAACTTCTTAGGTAACAGAAAGTTGAAACCTGAGACAGCTTTTAAGAAAGAAATCTCAAAAGAACCAATGAGGTGCTTAGTCTAAGCTGTAGTCCAGGTGACCTCAGTCAGCCAATGACCTCAAACAATTCTCTCTCACTGAAATGCCTGATGGCTTTGGCTAAACCAAGATGTCCCTGAATATGTGCTCAGACACACAGCCTCCACAAACACTAGGCCCAAATACAAGCCTGAATATGGAAATGCTACAAATATCCCCACTACTTAGAAACAAACTGCAGAAATGTTTCTCACAGCTGAAAAGCAGCAGTGAGCCTTTAAATGAAAGTTTTAAACAGCTAAAGGAGCCTCTAGAAAAAGAGTTTAACTGCAACAAGTTATCAGAAACAAACAACCCAACAGATGCTTAATAAAAGTGGACAATTTCCAGTTAATACCTCACACACAGTGAAACTAGCTAGAAAAATACACAGTACACAAAGTGCTATAAATAACAAAGAAATAAAGAACAAAATAAGCAAAAAAAGGATACTTAATGTTATATATTATAGTTCCGAGTTTGCTCAGTGTCCTTCCTTCGATTAGCTCAGTGTGAAATGGCAGAAACACTCACAACTTAACTTCTTAGGTAACAGAAAGTTGAAACCTGAGACAGCTTTTAAGAAAGAAATCTCAAAAGAACCAATGAGGTGCTTAGTCTAAGCTGTAGTCCAGGTGACCTCAGTCAGCCAATGACCTCAAACAATTCTCTCTCACTGAAATGCCTGATGGCTTTGGCTAAACCAAGATGTCCCTGAATATGTGCTCAGACACACAGCCTCCACAAACACTAGGCCCAAATACAAGCCTGAATATGGAAATGCTACAAATATCCCCACTACTTAGAAACAAACTGCAGAAATGTTTCTCACAGCTGAAAAGCAGCAGTGAGCCTTTAAATGAAAGTTTTAAACAGCTAAAGGAGCCTCTAGAAAAAAAGTTTAACTGCAACAAGTTATCAGAAACAAACAACCCAACAGATGCTTAATAAAAGTGGACAATTTCCAGTTAATACCTCACACACAGTGAAACTAGCTAGAAAAATACACAGTACACAAAGTGCTATAAATAACAAAGAAATAAAGAACAAAATAAGCAAAAACAGGATACTTAATGTTATATATTATAGTTCTGAGTTTGCTCAGTGTCCTTCCTTCGATTAGCTCAGTGTGAAATGGCAGAAACACTCACAACTTAACTTCTTAGGTAACAGAAAGTTGAAACCTGAGACAGCTTTTAAGAAAGAAATCTCAAAAGAACCAATGAGGTGCTTAGTCTAAGCTGTAGTCCAGGTGACCTCAGTCAGCCAATGACCTCAAACAATTCTCTCTCACTGAAATGCCTGATGGCTTTGGCTAAACCAAGATGTCCCTGAATATGTGCTCAGACACACAGCCTCCACAAACACTAGGCCCAAATACAAGCCTGAATATGGAAATGCTACAAATATCCCCACTACTTAGAAACAAACTGCAGAAATGTTTCTCACAGCTGAAAAGCAGCAGTGAGCCTTTAAATGAAAGTTTTAAACAGCTAAAGGAGCCTCTAGAAAAAGAGTTTAACTGCAACAAGTTATCAGAAACAAACAACCCAACAGATGCTTAATAAAAGTGGACAATTTCCAGTTAATACCTCACACACAGTGAAACTAGCTAGAAAAATACACAGTACACAAAGTGCTATAAATAACAAAGAAATAAAGAACAAAATAAGCAAAAAACAGGATACTTAATGTTATATATTATAGTTCCGAGTTTGCTCAGTGTCCTTCCTTCAATTAGCTCAGTGTGAAATGGCAGAAACACTCACAACTTAACTTCTTAGGTAACAGAAAGTTGAAACCTGAGACAGCTTTTAAGAAAGAAATCTCAAAAGAACCAATGAGGTGCTTAGTCTAAGCTGTAGTCCAGGTGACCTCAGTCAGCCAATGACCTCAAACAATTCTCTCTCACTGAAATGCCTGATGGCTTTGGCTAAACCAAGATGTCCCTGAATATGTGCTCAGACACACAGCCTCCACAAACACTAGGCCCAAATACAAGCCTGAATATGGAAATGCTACAAATATCCCCACTACTTAGAAACAAACTGCAGAAATGTTTCTCACAGCTGAAAAGCAGCAGTGAGCCTTTAAATGAAAGTTTTAAACAGCTAAAGGAGCCTCTAGAAAAAGAGTTTAACTGCAACAAGTTATCAGAAACAAACAACCCAACAGATGCTTAATAAAAGTGGACAATTTCCAGTTAATACCTCACACACAGTGAAACTAGCTAGAAAAATACACAGTACACAAAGTGCTATAAATAACAAAGAAATAAAGAACAAAATAAGCAAAAAACAGGATACTTAATGTTATATATTATAGTTCCGAGTTTGCTCAGTGTCCTTCCTTCAATTAGCTCAGTGTGAAATGGCAGAAACACTCACAACTTAACTTCTTAGGTAACAGAAAGTTGAAACCTGAGACAGCTTTTAAGAAAGAAATCTCAAAAGAACCAATGAGGTGCTTAGTCTAAGCTGTAGTCCAGGTGACCTCAGTCAGCCAATGACCTCAAACAATTCTCTCTCACTGAAATGCCTGATGGCTTTGGCTAAACCAAGATGTCCCTGAATATGTGCTCAGACACACAGCCTCCACAAACACTAGGCCCAAATACAAGCCTGAATATGGAAATGCTACAAATATCCCCACTACTTAGAAACAAACTGCAGAAATGTTTCTCACAGCTGAAAAGCAGCAGTGAGCCTTTAAATGAAAGTTTTAAACAGCTAAAGGAGCCTCTAGAAAAAGAGTTTAACTGCAACAAGTTATCAGAAACAAACAACCCAACAGATGCTTAATAAAAGTGGACAATTTCCAGTTAATACCTCACACACAGTGAAACTAGCTAGAAAAATACACAGTACACAAAGTGCTATAAATAACAAAGAAATAAAGAACAAAATAAGCAAAAACAGGATACTTAATGTTATATATTATAGTTCCGAGTTTGCTCAGTGTCCTTCCTTTGATTAGCTCAGTGTGAAATGGCAGAAACACTCACAACTTAACTTCTTAGGTAACAGAAAGTTGAAACCTGAGACAGCTTTTAAGAAAGAAATCTCAAAAGAACCAATGAGGTGCTTAGTCTAAGCTGTAGTCCAGGTGACCTCAGTCAGCCAATGACCTCAAACAATTCTCTCTCACTGAAATGCCTGATGGCTTTGGCTAAACCAAGATGTCCCTGAATATGTGCTCAGACACACAGCCTCCACAAACACTAGGCCCAAATACAAGCCTGAATATGGAAATGCTACAAATATCCCCACTACTTAGAAACAAACTGCAGAAATGTTTCTCACAGCTGAAAAGCAGCAGTGAGCCTTTAAATGAAAGTTTTAAACAGCTAAAGGAGCCTCTAGAAAAAGAGTTTAACTGCAAAAAGTTATCAGAAACAAACAACCCAACAGATGCTTAATAAAAGTGGACAATTTCCAGTTAATACCTCACACACAGTGAAACTAGCTAGAAAAATACACAGTACACAAAGTGCTATAAATAACAAAGAAATAAAGAACAAAATAAGCAAAAACAGGATACTTAATGTTATATATTATAGTTCTGAGTTTGCTCAGTGTCCTTCCTTCGATTAGCTCAGTGTGAAATGGCAGAAACACTCACAACTTAACTTCTTAGGTAACAGAAAGTTGAAACCTGAGACAGCTTTTAAGAAAGAAATCTCAAAAGAACCAATGAGGTGCTTAGTCTAAGCTGTAGTCCAGGTGACCTCAGTCAGCCAATGACCTCAAACAATTCTCTCTCACTGAAATGCCTGATGGCTTTGGCTAAACCAAGATGTCCCTGAATATGTGCTCAGACACACAGCCTCCACAAACACTAGGCCCAAATACAAGCCTGAATATGGAAATGCTACAAATATCCCCACTACTTAGAAACAAACTGCAGAAATGTTTCTCACAGCTGAAAAGCAGCAGTGAGCCTTTAAATGAAAGTTTTAAACAGCTAAAGGAGCCTCTAAAAAAAGAGTTTAACTGCAACAAGTTATCAGAAACAAACAACCCAACAGATGCTTAATAAAAGTGGACAATTTCCAGTTAATACCTCACACACAGTGAAACTAGCTAGAAAAATACACAGTACACAAAGTGCTATAAATAACAAAGAAATAAAGAACAAAATAAGCAAAAACAGGATACTTAATGTTATATATTATAGTTCCGAGTTTGCTCAGTGTCCTTCCTTCGATTAGCTCAGTGTGAAATGGCAGAAACACTCACAACTTAACTTCTTAGGTAACAGAAAGTTGAAACCTGAGACAGCTTTTAAGAAAGAAATCTCAAAAGAACCAATGAGGTGCTTAGTCTAAGCTGTAGTCCAGGTGACCTCAGTCAGCCAATGACCTCAAACAATTCTCTCTCACTGAAATGCCTGATGGCTTTGGCTAAACCAAGATGTCCCTGAATATGTGCTCAGACACACAGCCTCCACAAACACTAGGCCCAAATACAAGCCTGAATATGGAAATGCTACAAATATCCCCACTACTTAGAAACAAACTGCAGAAATGTTTCTCACAGCTGAAAAGCAGCAGTGAGCCTTTAAATGAAAGTTTTAAACAGCTAAAGAGCCTCTAGAAAAAGAGTTTAACTGCAACAAGTTATCAGAAACAAACAACCCAACAGATGCTTAATAAAAGTGGACAATTTCCAGTTAATACCTCACACACAGTGAAACTAGCTAGAAAAATACACAGTACACACAGTGCTATAAATAACAAAGAAATAAAGAACAAAATGAGCAGAAAACAGGATACTTAATGTTATATATTATAGTTCCGAGTTTGCTCAGTGTCCTTCCTTCGATTAGCTCAGTGTGAAATGGCAGAAACACTCACAACTTAACTTCTTAGGTAACAGAAAGTTGAAACCTGAGACAGCTTTTAAGAAAGAAATCTCAAAAGAACCAATGAGGTGCTTAGTCTAAGCTGTAGTCCAGGTGACCTCAGTCAGCCAATGACCTCAAACAATTCTCTCTCACTGAAATGCCTGATGGCTTTGGCTAAACCAAGATGTCCCTGAATATGTGCTCAGACACACAGCCTCCACAAACACTAGGCCCAAATACAAGCCTGAATATGGAAATGCTACAAATATCCCCACTACTTAGAAACAAACTGCAGAAATGTTTCTCACAGCTGAAAAGCAGCAGTGAGCCTTTAAATGAAAGTTTTAACCAGCTAAAGGAGCCTCTAGAAAAAGAGTTTAACTGCAACAAGTTATCAGAAACAAACAACCCAACAGATGCTTAATAAAAGTGGACAATTTCCAGTTAATACCTCACACACAGTGAAACTAGCTAGAAAAATACACAGTACACAAAGTGCTATAAATAACAAAGAAATAAAGAACAAAATAAGCAAAAAAAACAGGATACTTAATGTTATATATTATAGTTCGGAGTTTGCTCAGCGTCCTTCCTTCGATTAGCTCAGTGTGAAATGGCACAAACACTCACAACTTAACTTCTTAGGTAACAGAAAGTTGAAACCTGAGACAGCTTTTAAGAAAGAAATCTCAAAAGAACCAATGAGGTGCTTAGTCTAAGCTGTAGTCCAGGTGACCTCAGTCAGCCAATGACCTTAAACAATTCTCTCTCACTGAAATGCCTGATGGCTTTGGCTAAACCAAGATGTCCCTGAATATGTGCTCAGACACACAGCCTCCACAAACACTAGGCCCAAATACAAGCCTGAATATGGAAATGCTACAAATATCCCCACTACTTAGAAACAAACTGCAGAAATGTTTCTCACAGCTGAAAAGCAGCAGTGAGCCTTTAAATGAAAGTTTTAAACAGCTAAAAGAGCCTCTAGAAAAAAAGAGTAACTGCAACACATTATCAGAAACAAACAACCCAACAGATGCTTAATAAAAGTGGACAATTTCCAGTTAATACCTCACACACAGTGAAACTAGCTAGAAAAATACACAGTACACAAAGTGCTATAAATAACAAAGAAATAAAGAACAAAATAAGCAACCAGATACTTAATGTTATATATTATAGTTCTGAGTTTGCTCAGTGTCCTTCCTTCGATTAGCTCAGTGTGAAATGGCAGAAACACTCACAACTTAACTTCTTAGGTAACAGAAAGTTGAAACCTGAGACAGCTTTTAAGAAAGAAATCTCAAAAGAACCAATGAGGTGCTTAGTCTAAGCTGTAGTCCAGGTGAACTCAGTCAGCCAATGACCTCAAACAATTCTCTCTCACTGAAATGCCTGATGGCTTTGGCTAAACCAAGATGTCCCTGAATATGTGCTCAGACACACAGCCTCCACAAACACTAGACCCAAATACAAGCCTGAATATGGGAATGCTACAAATATGCCCACTACTTAGAATCAAACTGCAGAAATGTTTCTCACAGCTGAAAAGGAGCAGTGAGCCTTTAAATGAAAGTTTTAAACAGTAAAGGAGCCTCTAGAAAAAGAGTTTAACTGCAACAAGTTATCAGAAACAAACAACCCAACAGATGCTTAATAAAAGTGGACAATTTCCAGTTAATACCTCACCCACAGTGAAACTAGCTAGAAAAATACACAGTACACAAAGTGTTATAAATAACAAAGAAATAAAGAACAAAATAAGCAAAAACAGGATACTTAATGTTATATATTATAGTTCCGAGTTTGCTCAGTGTCCTTCCTTCGATTAGCTCAGTGTGAAATGGCAGAAACACTCACAACTTAACTTCTTAGGTAACAGAAAGTTGAAACCTGAGACAGCTTTTAAGAAAGAAATCTCAAAAGAACCAATGAGGTGCTTAGTCTAAGCTGTAGTCCAGGTGACCTCAGTCAGCCAATGACCTCAAACAATTCTCTCTCACTGAAATGCCTGATGGCTTTGGCTAAACCAAGATGTCCCTGAATATGTGCTCAGACACACAGCCTCCACAAACACTAGGCCCAAATACAAGCCTGAATATGGAAATGCTACAAATATCCCCACTACTTAGAAACAAACTGCAGAAATGTTTCTCACAGCTGAAAAGCAGCAGTGAGCCTTTAAATGAAAGTTTTAAACAGCTAAAGGAGCCTCTAGAAAAAGAGTTTAACTGCAACAAGTTATCAGAAACAAACAACCCAACAGATGCTTAATAAAAGTGGACAATTTCCAGTTAATACCTCACACACAGTGAAACTAGCTAGAAAAATACACAGTACACAAAGTGCTATAAATGACAAAGAAATAAAGAACAAAATAAGCAAAAACCAGGATACTTAATGTTATATATTATAGTTCTGAGTTTGCTCAGTGTCCTTCCTTCGATTAGCTCAGTGTGAAATGGCAGAAACACTCACAACTTAACTTCTTAGGTAACAGAAAGTTGAAACCTGAGACAGCTTTTAAGAAAGAAATCTCAAAAGAACCAATGAGGTGCTTAGTCTAAGCTGTAGTCCAGGTGACCTCAGTCAGCCAATGACCTCAAACAATTCTCTCTCACTGAAATGCCTGATGGCTTTGGCTAAACCAAGATGTCCCTGAATATGTGCTCAGACACACAGCCTCCACAAACACTAGGCCCAAATACAAGCCTGAATATGGAAATGCTACAAATATCCCCACTACTTAGAAACAAACTGCAGAAATGTTTCTCACAGCTGAAAAGCAGCAGTGAGCCTTTAAATGAAAGTTTTAAACAGCTAAAGGAGCCTCTAGAAAAAGAGTTTAACTGCAACAAGTTATCAGAAACAAACAACCCAACAGATGCTTAATAAAAGTGGACAATTTCCAGTTAATACCTCACACACAGTGAAACTAGCTAGAAAAATACACAGTACACAAAGTGCTATAAATAACAAAGAAATAAAGAACAAAATAAGCAAAAACAGGATACTTAATGTTATATATTATAGTTCCGAGTTTGCTCAGTGTCCTTCCTTCGATTAGCTCAGTGTGAAATGGCAGAAACACTCACAACTTAACTTCTTAGGTAACAGAAAGTTGAAACCTGAGACAGCTTTTAAGAAAGAAATCTCAAAAGAACCAATGAGGTGCTTAGTCTAAGCTGTAGTCCAGGTGACCTCAGTCAGCCAATGACCTCAAACAATTCTCTCTCACTGAAATGCCTGATGGCTTTGGCTAAACCAAGATGTCCCTGAATATGTGCTCAGACACACAGCCTCCACAAACACTAGGCCCAAATACAAGCCTGAATATGGAAATGCTACAAATATCCCCACTACTTAGAAACAAACTGCAGAAATGTTTCTCACAGCTGAAAAGCAGCAGTGAGCCTTTAAATGAAAGTTTTAAACAGCTAAAGGAGCCTCTAGAAAAAAAGTTTAACTACAACAAGTTATCAGAAACAAACAACCCAACAGATGCTTAATAAAAGTGGACAATTTCCAGTTAATACCTCACACACAGTGAAACTAGCTAGAAAAATACACAGTACACAAAGTGCTATAAATAACAAAGAAATAAAGAACAAAATAAGCAAAAAACAGGATACTTAATGTTATATATTATAGTTCAAATTTGCTCAGTGTCCTTCCTTCGATTAGCTCAGTGTGAAATGGCAGAAACACTCACACCTTAACTTCTTAGGTAACAGAAAGTTGAAACCTGAGACAGCTTTTAAGAAAGAAATCTCAAAAGAACCAATGAGATGCTTAGTCTAAGCTGCAGTCCAGTTGACTTCAGTCAGCCAATGACCTCAAACAATTCTCTCTCACTGAAATGCCTGATGGCTTTGGCTAAACCACGATGTCCCTGAATATGTGCTCAGACACACAGCCTCCACAAACACTAGGCCCAAATACAAGCCTGAATATGGAAATGCTACAAATATCCCCACTACTTAGAAACAAACTGCAGAAATGTTTCTCACAGCTGAAGAGCAGCAGTGAGCCTTTAAATGAAAGTTTTAAACAGCTAAAGGAGCCTCTAGAAAAAGAGTTTAACTGCAACAAGTTATCAGAAACAAACAACCCAACAGATGCTTAATAAAAGTGGACAATTTCCAGTTAATACCTCACACACAGTGAAACTAGCTAGAAAAATACACAGTACACAAAGTGCTATAAATAACAAAGAAATAAAGAACAAAATAAGCAAAAACAGGATACTTAATGTTATATATTATAGTTCCAAGTTTGCTCAGTGTCCTTCCTTTGATTAGCTCAGTGTGAAATGGCAGAAACACTCACAACTTAACTTCTTAGGTAACAGAAAGTTGAAACCTGAGACAGCTTTTAAGAAAGAAATCTCAAAAGAACCAATGAGGTGCTTAGTCTAAGCTGTAGTCCAGGTGACCTCAGTCAGCCAATGACCTCAAACAATTCTCTCTCACTGAAATGCCTGATGGCTTTGGCTAAACCAAGATGTCCCTGAATATGTGCTCAGACACACAGCCTCCACAAACACTAGGCCCAAATACAAGCCTGAATATGGAAATGCTACAAATATCCCCACTACTTAGAAACAAACTGCAGAAATGTTTCTCACAGCTGAAAAGCAGCAGTGAGCCTTTAAATGAAAGTTTTAAACAGCTAAAGGAGCCTCTAGAAAAAGAGTTTAACTGCAACAAGTTATCAGAAACAAACAACCCAACAGATGCTTAATAAAAGTGGACAATTTCCAGTTAATACCTCACACACAGTGAAACTAGCTAGAAAAATACACAGTACACAAAGTGCTATAAATAACAAAGAAATAAAGAACAAAATAAGCAAAAAACAGGATACTTAATGTTATATATTATAGTTCTGAGTTTGCTCAGTGTCCTTCCTTCGATTAGCTCAGTGTGAAATGGCAGAAACACTCACAACTTAACTTCTTAGGTAACAGAAAGTTGAAACCTGAGACAGCTTTTAAGAAAGAAATCTCAAAAGAACCAATGAGGTGCTTAGTCTAAGCTGTAGTCCAGGTGACCTCAGTCAGCCAATGACCTCAAACAATTCTCTCTCACTGAAATGCCTGATGGCTTTGGCTAAACCAAGATGTCCCTGAATATGTGCTCAGACACACAGCCTCCACAAACACTAGGCCCAAATACAAGCCTGAATATGGAAATGCTACAAATATCCCCACTACTTAGAAACAAACTGCAGAAATGTTTCTCACAGCTGAAAAGCAGCAGTGAGCCTTTAAATGAAAGTTTTAAACAGCTAAAGGAGCCTCTAGAAAAAGAGTTTAACTGCAACAAGTTATCAGAAACAAACAACCCAACAGATGCTTAATAAAAGTGGACAATTTCCAGTTAATACCTCACACACAGTGAAACTAGCTAGAAAAATACACAGTACACAAAGTGCTATAAATAACAAAGAAATAAAGAACAAAATAAGCAAAAACAGGATACTTAATGTTATATATTATAGTTCCAAGTTTGCTCAGTGTCCTTCCTTCGATTAGCTCAGTGTGAAATGGCAGAAACACTCACAACTTAACTTCTTAGGTAACAGAAAGTTGAAACCTGAGACAGCTTTTAAGAAAGAAATCTCAAAAGAACCAATGAGGTGCTTAGTCTAAGCTGTAGTCCAGGTGACCTCAGTCAGCCAATGACCTCAAACAATTCTCTCTCACTGAAATGCCTGATGGCTTTGGCTAAACCAAGATGTCCCTGAATATGTGCTCAGACACACAGCCTCCACAAACACTAGGCCCAAATACAAGCCTGAATATGGAAATGCTACAAATATCCCCACTACTTAGAAACAAACTGCAGAAATGTTTCTCACAGCTGAAAAGCAGCAGTGAGCCTTTAAATGAAAGTTTTAAACAGCTAAAGGAGCCTCTAGAAAAAAGAGTTTAACTGCAACAAGTTATCAGAAACAAACAACCCAACAGATGCTTAATAAAAGTGGACAATTTCCAGTTAATACCTCACACACAGTGAAACTAGCTAGAAAAATACACAGTACACAAAGTGCTATAAATAACAAAGAAATAAAGAACAAAATAAGCAAAAAACAGGATACTTAATGTTATATATTATAGTTCCAAGTTTGCTCAGTGTCCTTCCTTCAATTAGCTCAGTGTGAAATGGCAGAAACACTCACAACTTAACTTCTTAGGTAACAGAAAGTTGAAACCTGAGACAGCTTTTAAGAAAGAAATCTCAAAAGAACCAATGAGGTGCTTAGTCTAAGCTGTAGTCCAGGTGACCTCAGTCAGCCAATGACCTCAAACAATTCTCTCTCACTGAAATGCCTGATGGCTTTGGCTAAACCAAGATGTCCCTGAATATGTGCTCAGACACACAGCCTCCACAAACACTAGGCCCAAATACAAGCCTGAATATGGAAATGCTACAAATATCCCCACTACTTAGAAACAAACTGCAGAAATGTTTCTCACAGCTGAAAAGCAGCAGTGAGCCTTTAAATGAAAGTTTTAAACAGCTAAAGGAGCCTCTAGAAAAAGAGTTTAACTGCAACAAGTTATCAGAAACAAACAACCCAACAGATGCTTAATAAAAGTGGACAATTTCCAGTTAATACCTCACACACAGTGAAACTAGCTAGAAAAATACACAGTACACAAAGTGCTATAAATAACAAAGAAATAAAGAACAAAATAAGCAAAAACAGGATACTTAATGTTATATATTATAGTTCCGAGTTTGCTCAGTGTCCTTCCTTCAATTAGCTCAGTGTGAAATGGCAGAAACACTCACAACTTAACTTCTTAGGTAACAGAAAGTTGAAACCTGAGACAGCTTTTAAGAAAGAAATCTCAAAAGAACCAATGAGGTGCTTAGTCTAAGCTGTAGTCCAGGTGACCTCAGTCAGCCAATGACCTCAAACAATTCTCTCTCACTGAAATGCCTGATGGCTTTGGCTAAACCAAGATGTCCCTGAATATGTGCTCAGACACACAGCCTCCACAAACACTAGGCCCAAATACAAGCCTGAATATGGAAATGCTACAAATATCCCCACTACTTAGAAACAAACTGCAGAAATGTTTCTCACAGCTGAAAAGCAGCAGTGAGCCTTTAAATGAAAGTTTTAAACAGCTAAAGGAGCCTCTAGAAAAAGAGTTTAACTGCAACAAATTATCAGAAACAAACAACCCAACAGATGCTTAATAAAAGTGGACAATTTCCAGTTAATACCTCACACACAGTGAAACTAGCTAGAAAAATACACAGTACACAAAGTGCTATAAATAACAAAGAAATAAAGAACAAAATAAGCAAAAAAACAGGATACTTAATTTTATATATTATAGTTCAAGTTTGCTCAGTGTCCTTCCTTCAATTAGCTCAGTGTGAAATGGCAGAAACACTCACAACTTAACTTCTTAGGTAACAGAAAGTTGAAACCTGAGACAGCTTTTAAGAAAGAAATCTCAAAAGAACCAATGATGTGCTTAGTCTAAGCTGTAGTCCAGGTGACCTCAGTCAGCCAATGACCTCAAACAATTCTCTCTCACTGAAATGCCTGATGGCTTTGGCTAAACCAAGATGTCCCTGAATATGTGCTCAGACACACAGCCTCCACAAACACTAGGCCCAAATACAAGCCTGAATATGGAAATGCTACAAATATCCCCACTACTTAGAAACAAACTGCAGAAATGTTTCTCACAGCTGAAAAGCAGCAGTGAGCCTTTAAATGAAAGTTTTAAACAGCTAAAGGAGCCTCTAGAAAAAGAGTTTAACTGCAACAAATTATCAGAAACAAACAACCCAACAGATGCTTAATAAAAGTGGACAATTTCCAGTTAATACCTCACACACACAGTGAAACTAGCTAGAAAAATACACAGTACACAAAGCGCTATAAATAAAAAAGAAATAAAGAGCAAAATAAGGAAAAAACAGGATACTTAATGTTATATATTATAGTTCCGAGTTTGGTCAGTGTCCTTCCTTCAATTAGCTCAGTGTGAAATGGCAGAAATACTCACAACTTAACTTCTTACATAACAGAAAGTTGAAACCTGAGACAGCTTTCAAGAAAGAAATCTCAAAAGAACCAGTGATGTGCTTAGTCTAAGCTGTAGTCAAGGTGACCTCAGTCAGCCAATGACCTCAAACAATTCTCTCTCACTGAAATGCCGGATGGCTTTGGCTAAACCAAGATGTCCCTGAATATGTGCTCTGACACACAGCCTCCACAAACACTAGGCCCAAATACAAGCCTGAATATGGAAATGCTACAAATATCCCCACTACTTAGAAACAAACTGCAGAAATGCTTCTCACAGCTGAAAAGCAGCAGTGAGCCTTTAAATGAAAGTTTTAAACAGCTAAAGGAGCCTCTCGAAAAAAGAGTTTAACTGCAACAAATTATCAGAAACAAACAACCCAACAGATGCTTAATAAAAATGGACAATTTCCAGTTAATACCTCACACACAGTGAAACTAGCTAGAAAAATACACAGTACACAAAGTGCTATAAATAACAAAGAAATAAAGAACAAAATAAGCAAAAGAAAGGATACTTAATGTTATATATTATAGTTCCGAGTTTGCTCAGTGTCTTTCCTTCAATTAGCTCAGTGTGAAATGCCAGGTCAATCACACCCAAATGTACAATGACAGAGTCGTATTTGTACCTGTTGTTGATCGACCTGAGTGCATGTGCTATGAGCCGGATCCTGGCATCTGACAGGCAGCTGACTGTTACTTTCTCCTTATTCAGTCTAGTGAGTGGGACATCAGTATGCCTCACTATCGATTCACCTATGCCTAGCGTATTGGGCATGCTGTTTTGCCTTAAGGGCTTTGGTTGAATGGCACACTATTTAGGAGAGTTATGAGTCTCGTGATTAGTGTTATGGTGGTCAGGTGCATTTCTGCTTTGGCGGTCTCTGCTGTTAGGGTAGATTTTTACTGAGAGCCTCCGCAAAGGTGGGTGTGTGGTTTGTGTTTTTATGTGAAGGCAGTGCTGGTGTGTGTTCTGGAGGGCTATGTGTTCCATGTGGTGTGGTGCAAGTGTTGACCTTCTCCTCTTGACCAGCTATTCCGGTCTTGGCTGGAGAGTACGTGGCTTCTAATTTGGATATATAAGTGCATTTCTCGCAAGTCTGAGTGTTAGGAGGTAACAGGAGAGGGTTGTCAGTGTACATGAGGCAGTTGCTACATTGCCTCAAGATGCCCAAGTTCACCAAGTTGATAGGAGAAAGCACAGGGAACTGACCTTTATACATTCCTAGGGGGGGTGGGCATTAATAAGAAGTATTGGAGCTGTTTCCTTGTAGAACATTTAGTGCTGGTAGCACTTTTGTGTGCTACAATAATTGCTACAAGAAGTCTGGTAAAGTGCTAGACTAATAAGCTAGTAAAAGTATAGGAGAGAAGAGAACTAGCAAATCTAGGGGACAAATTGAAGAGCAGACTTTGGCACCACTCAGAAAGGCGGGAAACAAGTGCAAACTTGGGCTTTTAAACCAGTAAGTTGAAAGAGCTGGAAAAAACTGCCCAAACAGCCAATAAACTACAATTTCTGGGCCAGAAACCACTCCTCTTGTAATAGATAGGCTACTTAGTACTTAACACTCCCACTGATAAGCTAGAAGACTTCCCTCCAACACAGAAAGGCTTGGGGGGCTCAGAAGCTTACAAACAGTCCTGGATACAGCAAAACTGCATCTGGACTAGACTAGTTACAGGAAAAGTGGGAAACAAGCACAAATGTGGGCTTTTAAACCAGAAAGTTGAAAGAGATGGAAACAAACTGCCCAATGGCCAATAAACTACAATTTCTGGTCCAGAAACCACTCCTCTTGTGGTAGATAGGCTACCTAGTACTTATCACTCACACTGATATGCTAGAAGGCTTCCCTCCAACACAGAAAGGCTTGGGGGGGGGGCTCAGAAGCTTACACACAGTCCTGGATACAGCAAAACTGTATCTGGACTAAACTAGTTACAGGAAATGCAGGAAACAAACTTAGATTTTTTTTTCTGAACTGAATTCAGTTACTGTTTTATTCAACTCTGAGCAGTTAAAATGTGGCAAAAAAATATACTTAGCTGAGAAGCACACTCAGTCAAAACACAAGGAGACTCTAGCAAAGTTTTTTTTTTACTAAAGTGGAGAGGGAGAAAGCAGGAACAGAAGATAATACAAGGTTAAGAACCTAAGTGGGTTGGTGTTCTCAAATGTTCTCTCTGTATTAGGTAGAATGAGCTAATGACATTAGGTTTGGAGGAGTGTCCCAGGTCAAATTTACAGTAGGGGCGGGAAACTGCAAAGCCACCAAGTATAAGAACAAGAGACCAATAGGGAGGGGGTGTGTGGAACTATTACAGGTACTAGCTACACTATTAGGCAGAAAACACTACAGAAATGTTTATTACAGCAGAAAAACAGCAGTGAGCCACTAAATTAAAGTTTTTAACAGATAAAGGAGCAAGCAAACTCTAAAGAATGCTTTTAATTGCAAACCAATCAGTTATATGATACACTTTTTGGCAGAAAATATGAACAAACAAGCAGCAGGCCTCTATCCAGACTATGCTACCTGACCAGAGCACATAAATCTCACAAAAATGCACAGAAAATGACAGATAGAGCATTCACAAACAGAAAATACAACTCTCATTATGAAAAAGCAGTTTACAGTTAAGTAATTCAGTAAAAATGCAATTACAGTAATGAAACACTAGCAATGAAAAATACAGTTAAAACAATATAAAACAGAACACAAATGCAGTGAAACAGTAAAAAAGCTTTATAACAGTACAAAATGTAGTAGATTAGCTGCATAGCACAATTATAAGCACTAAAGAAGTGGAATTCAATGAAATAAATGTAAGATATAACTTATTTTGCTCTTGGAGTCTTAGGAAATTTCTTTGTCCCAGTGATGAATCACCACTCAACAGCCTGGTAAATACAAGCACAGCCCCCTCCAGACACAGGATTTAAATACCAGAAAGGATGGAAGAATCTAGAAGCTCAAATTACTACCCAAAGCTAGTCCCTGCTCTTTCAACCAATCACTCGTGCTAGAGAAGGTCAGGAAACCCTGTTACTTTCAATAACAGAGAAGACAAGACACTATCAGCAGAAGATGGCTGCCAGAAACCCAGGAAACTCAACAAACAAAACAACCAGGTCTGGATAACAGCAGGCCTCTATCCAGACTATGCTACCTGACTAGAACACATAAATCTCACAAAAAATGCACAGAAAAGCCCAGACAAAGCAGAAAATACAACTCTCAGTATGAAAAAGCAGTTAAGTAATTCAGTAAAAATGCAATTACAGTAATGAAACACACTCTAGCAATGAAAAATACAGTTGAAACAGTATACAACAGTACACAAATTCAGTGAAACAGTAAAAAAAGCTTTATAACAGTGCAAAATGTAGTCAGTTAGCTGTATGGCACAATTATAAGCATTAAAGACGTGCAATTCAATGAAATAAATGTAAGAAATAACTTATTCTGCTCTTGGAGTCTTAGGGAATTTCTGCTTAGTAGCTGAAACACACACTCCTTGAGGTTTGATTTACACACCCACATCGGGGAGAAGCTGGCACAGGTTTACTAGCTATGCTCCCTTCTGTCCAGGCTATACGGTAGTTACCACTGCCACCAGCCAACTCCTTATCAGCTACTCTAAGGCTCTTAACAAGGGGTGTCCAATCTTACTGTGTAATATTAATATTAACACAAATCGTAGTTTGACCAAGAGCATGACTATTAGGAGTGGCCCACATAGTGTCAAGAAAAACATATGCAAGTACTCTCAATATTTATATACCTCTACAAAGATCAGTCACAATGAAAGGTTTAAATATATTTAATAATAAATTATAAAAGAACAAGAAAATACTCAGTATATATTCACAGTGACATCAGAACTCAAAGTCACAGGAAATATTTAAAACAGCACTGAAGGACAGTCTCAAATAAATAAAGAAAAATATCTAAGCTTCACTATATTCCTGACTGTATCTAAGAGAGTTAGAGTTACTATACCCTAGAAACTAACTTATAGAGGAAGGCAGATGTGTGGTGAATGGGTCTTGTTGCCAGGTCCAAGACAGAATACAGAATGTTCTGTCTCCCTAAGAGACTTCTCAAATTAATATCTCAAATATTACTGCTGCAATAGCTTGCATAATTACATAATTTCTTGTCATCTGACTCTAGTTCCCAGATGAAATCCCACTACTGAAAGCTGGCAGTATTAGGCATCTACCTGTGAAAATACATAGACCTCAGATCCTTGGCAGATGATGGAAGTCATAAAGCAATTACATTTCTCTACATTTCAAAACTAGTAATTATTTCACCCTAAAGACAATACAGAAAGCTCCCTAGTACAGACATTGTGTCTCTTGCTGCATTGAAAACTGAAATATACCATCTTTTATGGCCTAGCCATAAAGTAATTTAATTTTGGTTATTTTTCTGAAGTTTGCTGGACTGATGTTAATCCTCCTGTTTCCTCTGTTAACATACACATTTAAACAGATACAATAGTGCATGTACACTTCTGTTCTCTTTAGCAGAGCACACTGTAGTTACATTTTAAGCACAAGCACTTTATAAAATATCTTTTTAATACACACACCTGTACAAACCAGTTTGATATACACATGACATACAGTTCTAATACAGTTGCAACACCAACATCTTATATAAATCATGTTGCTAGTCACAAACAACATATGATTATTGACAAAATTCCAGATAACTGTGCTGGCAGTCTCCCCCTTTGTCACAGCTGGTTAACTGCTTGGTTATTTTTAGTAGCTTTACCAGAAGTGCACAGCAAAAAACTTGAGCATAAACACCATTTAGTCACAGACGATTTAGCAAAAGCAGAACTGACTGAAGTAGAAGCAGAAAACAGATTAATCTCTTTATCAACAAGAATAATATAATAGTGTAGACAACAGCATGGGATGGGACAAGCAAAATCTCCCTCTACAGCTAGATTGTGTGCATTACTGTGTAATTCAGCATTCAGTCCAGGCATCTTGGAAGACAACTGCCTATTATCAGATAAGGATGAAAATGAGAATTATGACTCATTAGAAATACCTTTAACAGAAGCATATATTGTAGTGGACAGAAAGGATGTTACTGCAGAAAATGGGGGTCAAGGACAGAATAAGAACATATACTCAAAAAAGGAGGCACTTAACTTGATACAGACATATAAATAGAAATCAGGAAAGGCTGTGTTAACTGGATTTCTCTGACTTTGGGATAATGCAGAAGAGATACACAAATGTTCCTGGCTAGTATATTACCCACATTTAAAACAGATTTTGTAATACATTACACTCACATGATGCGGCAGTTCAGAGTCTGATTATCTAGCTTGCAGATGACTTTTGCCTAGCTTGATCTGAAGCTACTTAGCTTTTGGTAAACATAAATCTTGAAAACAGAAGAGGCTGCACAGTAGTTAAGAGAGATGGCAGTGTTAGATGCTATCTGTTCACTAGACATCGATCAAGGTTGTGCTCTGAAGATAAGAAAGTATCCCCAGTTCACAAGTAATGTCAGCTGCTATGAAGAATAGTTTAATAAAGAATGCATCTGCATGACATAAAGGACAGTTATTGTCAACTATAGGAGGCAGTGCTGGACAGCAGACATTAATTAAACCTGGAGAGCTAACAGAAGACATGAAGCAAAGAAAGACACGAAGAATAAACGAACGACAACATGGTGAAAACAACAACTAAAAACATATGTCTATAAATCTTTTTAAATGGGGAATATCAGTAGAATATGTTGATGGGCTAAGCAGAGAGGAAATTTAAAAAAAGAAGCAAAAAAGAAGGGGAGGAAAGAGAAGGAAAGAAAGTTCAGAGAAAGAGACAACTCCTGTACAAAGTGTTTAGAAAGACTGTGTAGATTAGACTCAGTTACAGCCTGATCTGCCATCTGAGTTTGATAACAGCAGAGAATGGGGTGAGAAAAAAGGAAGGCAGTAGTGGAAAACATCAAGAGAAAAATATTTATGACATGAAGACAAGTCCCCAGTAGCTAAGAGTTCAGTGAGAACAATTATACATGTGGACCAGCACCCTTATGTACCCCCTGCAATTTACTGGCATAACTGACTACAGCATGTCACGTGGTACTAACCACAGGCACTGAAATAACTATTTTTACAGGTAATGACACATGGCTAGAGCTGCAAAAACAACTTATGTAAACACAAAGGTCAAAATAGCCTTTCATAGACAGTCTACCCTATGTGGACTGCAGCTGTATTAAGCCCCATACCAGAGCACATTTTAGGTACAAATATACTGACAGGGGAACTTAGAAACTTCAGCAAGACCCCTCAAAGTTTGGGTGGAGCACTATTCTGTCTGTACAGACAAGCCTGTTATTCTTAGTGAAGCTAAATGGGAAAAGATTTATATCCCACCACCAAAGACGGTTGTGAACAATACACAGTATCAAATACCCAGAAGACCTAATGAGGTACTGGAAACAGTTTGAGAGTTATTGCATACTGGTATAACTAACCTGATGGATCATGGAAGATGATAGTAGATTACAGACGACTGAATAAATTTGTTCCACTACTGTAGCCACTATTCCTGACATTGTAACCCTTATAGAGAAATTGCTTTTTGTTACTGGACCATTTCTTCTCAATTCCAATAGTAGAATAGAACAAAGCTCAATTTGCTTTCATCTGGAAAGAAAGACAGTACACCTTCTGGGTGCTACCCCAGGGATATTCACACAGCCACACCTTTTGTCATGAGCTCATAGCAAGAAGTGTAGCTAAACTGCAGCTTGGAAAAAATGACTGTATTCCATCACATTTATGACATTATGATTACAAGGGAGGAGGATGATACAGAAGTTGTACTGCAAACTGCAATACACCATTTTCTGAATCATGGAAGGGCTGTTACTCAAAATAAAACACAAGGAGGATTTTTTGTAACATTTTTCAGAATGATATAGTATAGACCAAAAAGAAAAATGCAAGCTACTGCAACAAAAAGCATACAAAAAAAAAAAACCAAGCACAAGCCTTTTTTGAGTGATAGAGTTCTGGTACTGATTTTGTACTCCATCTACAACATAACTCAGAAGGTGGCTAATTTTACATGGGGTCCAAAACAGCAACAACATTTAATGAATCAAACAAAGTTGTATGACAAAATATAGGACTGGGTCCACTTTCTAGGACTGATGGGGTTCTTAGACTAATTTTGTACCCCACCTACCACACAAATCAGAAGACAACTCATTTTACATGGGGGCCACAGCAGCATTCAGCAGTCAATGAAGTGAAGAAAGTTCTATGACAAAGCATAGTACTGGATATCATAGACCCTCACCAACCATTTATTCTCAAAGTGACTGTTCAAAACAATGCAATGTCTGGGGGGTTTAGCAAAAAGACTGCACCAGTCAGAAGTGACCATTGAGATTTTGGACCAAATCTTTTACTAGAACACAGGTACAATACAGCCACTTATGGAAGTATGTGTTACCAGTGTAAATGACTCTGCTTTGTGTTGAATGAATAACAAAACAGCAAACAGTGACTATAAAGGTAAACTTCCCCATCAAGGAGTAGTTATGTGATGATAATTGGTAAAGACACTTGTTGCCCACGATTCAACAGTGCAGAAGGAGTGATGGTATTTATGAGAATGAGCTAATATTACGTTTGAGCTGTCCCAAATATAACATAAATTAGCATGACCTGTTATTTCTGGAAGACATAGATGCCATGAAGATTTATGTGGGCTTCAGTAATTAGGCTGAGTTATGTGCAATAGTACTGTTCATCAGTAATTCACTACCTGGAGAAAAAGTTTATATTTACACTGACATTTTAGAAGTATATAAAGGACTGACAGTCTGGATACCTGTATGGCAGAGACAAGATTGGAAGACTCATGGTAAGCCCTTATATGGGGCTTTTGAAGTCTGCTAAAAATATGAGACATGGCCCCACGATGTAAGATATCTATAATGAATGAAAAGAAGCACAGTTATCAAGTAGCTAGACTGGCATCAGTAAGGAGCACTGAAGAGAAATCCATGGAAGCTAGAATGGAAAGGTGCATGCACACTTAGGCAAAGACCTAACAATGAAATGGGCACAAAGGTATGGAACACTTTTATACAGAGAGTCTTACTGATGCCGTTAAGCAATGTTAAATGTGTCAACAAAACAAAGCAGTTGTACATGTGAATTTGTTAATATGGTTTGATTACTTTTATATAAATGTGCCTGTGTCACAAGTGATAATTCAACAAGGGTGTTTCCAAAAAGGGCAGAGGCAATTACTGCTTGGCTCATGTATACAGACACATTGAGGTAGAAGAATGGGTTAGAAAAGGCAAATGGACTCTTCACTTATTCTGGTTTACTTATGGTTTCACCAAATTGTTAACCTTGTTTGGGAAAAAGATGCACCATACAAGAGACACCTTTTGTAGATGGGCCATATAATCGCATCTATCCTATTCTACTATAGAATATACTGCAAACCTAACAGCAGTCTGTGACTCTTAGTGCTAGCACTGAACTATTACAATCGATTAAATGACTATCTCTACATCTCTAAATTATTCAGACTTCCAAAAGGTTTTTAGACAAAGACTCAAAGATGCACATCAGCCAATGATTAAAAAGATCAAAGACAAAAATACCATTTTAAAATAAGCTGCTTTAATTGCAACAACTTTATTATTGCATCATTTACTGTATTGTTTATATTTAAATGTATACAAAATGCATAGAAACTTGCAGCAGTCTATTTTTTAAAGTCTGCTCTGCATGAGTACCTTGCTCCAGAGGGTGGAGAGTTTGCTTATGCATGCATTTCGACACCATATAAACATAGTATGGATATATGTGATTCCACAGCAGTAATATACATGATGTAATATACATGATTTTACATTACAGTTATAGCTAGCACTGCAAGCAGTCACTATAGTTAAAGTTAATAGTGCAGCATTTGGTCTTAGGAGATTTCTTAGCAACACTGCCTAATTATTAAGCAATGACTGCATTAAGTTTCATAATACACAGAGAAGGGAAATGATTAGAGAATGCACTGTGGACAGTTGCATGAAATAAGAACTTAGCCTTGAAAAGTAACAAACTTCTGTGTATAGCTGAAGACTGTTTTATTTCCAGCAGCTAATGTGTGTGTGAGGAAAACGCAAAGTATGTCCAGCAGCTGACGTGTGAGGAAAATGCAAAGTATGTGCAAGGTGTGAAGAAAAACTATACAGTAACACAATGAATCACCAGATATAAAGATATAAAAGATCAGGGTTCTGCTACATGGATGGACTCTCAGTTTATTTATTTATTTTGTTTGCAGTTCAAAGACCCTTTTCAATCATGACTTTTAAAGGCGGGTATACAGAAATTTCACAGCATATACATATATATTATGCTAATAGTTTTTACTAAACATATATATATATATATATATATATATATATATATATATATATATATATATATATATATATATATATATATATATCAATGTGTTTCTAATGGATATACCTTCTTATAACAGTCAATACATTAAAATTATGTGGGGGGCTGTGCCCTCCCACACCCTCCCTTATTTAATATTCTCACTCCAGGGTTGCACTGCAGTGGGGCAGGGGCTACTTTCCATTTTCGACCAAATGAACTTCAACCAAGTGAGCTTTCAGTCAAGTGAGCTTTTAGTGCAGTGCAATGCCTGTAATCATTTTCAACCAAGTGAATTTCGACCAAGTGTATGGAATCCATATATATATATATATATATATATATATATATATATATATATATATATATATATACACACACACACACACACACACACACACACACACACACACACTTAGATTTTCCAACTTGTTAGAAAGTCTATAATGTGATCTTTGATTCCTTTTTTCCTTTTCTGTACTTCTCTGTATTGTTCCCATTCTTTAGGAAGCAAATCTTCTTTATTGGCAACTTTTGTCATCAGCACTGCTTGTTCTTTCACCTGATTTAATGATTCAATCCGTGTCATGAATCCAGGTTTTCTCTCTTCTTTTTCTGTTGCAATGAGCAAATCAATGTACTCTGGGGTAGAAAGTGGGTTGAGTTTTAATGCAATTTCTTCCAAACGCTTAATGCACGCTGATGATTTCTCAATAAGCTCTAATACTTTATCTTGAACTTCAAGAAACTCATCTTCAAGATTTTGAAACAATTGCTGAGCTGACAGTTTGCCTCCATTAGCCTTTTCATACTTAGCTTTTATTTCTTGAGCTGTTCTCTTCTCTGTTTGAGACACATATTCCCACCCATACTTTTGGTTAAAATGAACATTCCAAATGCATTTACCTGGGCAAACCTTACATTTTCCAGAATGGTCCATAGCATTACATTCAGATTTACCATCATCATTAGGAATCCTACATGGATAATGACATGTAAAATGACATTTCTGACAATTTGTTATGTAATTGCCAGTCTTAGTGATGTCTTTCTGTCGAGGCACTATTATCTCAACTTCAAACTCAAAGTCTTTGTGTGCTTCTATTTCAGCTTCATGTTGCTCCAATATCTGCTGTGTCTTCCTGAGCTCTTCCACCTTTACTAAGCCAGCTTGGATCTGAGGTTGTAACCCCTCAACAGCAGCTTCAAGTTGTTTACGTTCTTTCAGAACTTCTTTAGTTAGGAGCAAACTGCAAGATTCCAATCGGTTTAATGAACTGAAGAAGTTTTTCATGCTACTCATTCCCATCCTCCAGAACATGCTGTCAAAGTTTTCATCTTCACTTTCATCATCACCATCACCAGATTCTCTGTTTGATAAATTATTAGCAAATAATGCAGAATTATTGAATTTGAAATGAACTGGATCTCCTTTTTTATCTTTTGGACAGGGTATCCCAGAAACTGCGATAGCTTCTAAAACAGGGGGCTTTTGACTGTCTGCAAATGTGATCATCATTAGTATATTTTCCTTTATGTCATTTCCAAAAATAGAAAGAACAGAATCAAATATGTACTTCTGAGAATGTGTCAAACGTGCTAGTGAAGCCTGGGTAACAAAACATACTGCATCTATGGAATCTACACCGTCTGGATAAGAAAGAAATTCACGTATCTGGTCAGTGATTGCTTTGTCTCGAGTTATTCCTTTGGTGTCCCCAAACCCTGGCGTATCAATAATGATGACTGAGTATGGAACTTTAAATCCTTTTTGATGCTTGATTTCATATGCAGTTATGTGAGAGGTTTGACTTTCAGTCTGTGATTTGGCAGTACCTTCATCTATTAACTTAAATCTAAAATCATCTTTCCATTCAACTCCCAAGATATAATTTATCATCCCATTGATAAGCATGCTTTTCCCTGCTCCAGTTGCACCAAGAACCATTATTGTCTTGCTTTGAAAGTTTCTGTTTGTCTTCATTCCAAAACTATATCGTCTTCCAGATCCATGCTTTTGAAGACGTAACTTATATATTGAGGGATTTTTTCCTCCTAGCTTATCACTGTTTGCACATATTCTTTTACCAAGATGCTGCAAATTTGTCTCTGTATTAAAAGAAACATTATTTAATTGCTGTAATATCTTTAATTCAGGTTATATCAAATAAGCTAGTCTAATCATTCATAAAATAAAATCCAGTATCTATTATGCTGCTGTTTTAAACAAGAAACATCTTTATTGAGTCATCACTTACAACAAAGGCAATCATACATTTACATAAATGAAAACAAACTATACTGACATATTTTCAAATATATTATCCTGCTTTTGATCATATTTTCATGCAAACGTATGAAAAATAAAATGAAAACAGTGGAATATAGCTTTTATGAGCCTCATCACTCTACTGATATTTAAGCAGTAAGGCATGTTATGGAACATTTTATTGTGTAATAGCGTCACTTGCAGGGAGGTGAGTCACAGCATAACTGCAAATTATGTTATTGTTACTATATAGTGATTCATTTTTAATAATAAGATTTTTCCTGTGACTGACAAAGGTAAGATTGTGTTATTGTGAACAGTACAACTATTTTATTTTTGTGGTTACAAATGACTATGTAATATCCAAAGTTATGACATAATTATTTAACCAATGAAAATGTTTGTCAGATGTACTATATAAAATTGTGCATAATACTTATTACATACTCAAATACTGGAGCAGATTCATAGACAACTTGCCTAATAGATGACATTCCATTGTGGCAAAAGCAAGAACATGTAGCTAAGACTCGATTCATGCAGCTCAATTGCACTAGTAAGTAACAAGGTAAAGATGTAGAAAGTGATGTATACAAATGACAATATAATTAACTGTAAATTAAGAGGTGGTGTCAGATCAGGAATTAATGACATGTAAATGCAATCTGTCAAATGAAAGTCACAGTTCATAATCAGCTGTTATAGAAAAGATGCAGACAGTTATGTGTAAATATAAATGCAAGTGGTTAGTAAAACCCTTTGCATCTGCAGCTAGCAAAGATTCTCAAAGTAGCCGCAGCAGCATTGGCACAACAGCAGCTTCTCATTATTAGTACTGTTAGCTTCGCTGGGAAGCATGATGCAGTGGTCATCAGTGCATCCGAAAATGGTACTGCCAGTGGATCACCTACCCCCAGCTGACAGACCAGCGGCTCATGGACCAGTTTTGTGTGGATAGATAAATCATACAGGGTTTAGCTGGTATGTATCGCTCACAGACTAGAAATGGAGAAATGCATGGACTTCCCATATTTGAGAATACCAAAGGTATATGAAGCTCTGACTACTATCCTAGCTACAAGTATATTCCATATAGTTTATATATCCCCCAGGGACATCTACTAAGTAAGTCCATGGAGACAAACACACACACACACACACACACACACACACACACACACACACACACACACACACACACACACACACACACACACACACACACACACACACACACACACACACACACACTACATGTCTCAGATCAGCCATCTTTTCCAACTGTATTGGAGGTAATGTAGGATACACAAAGAAGCCCTAGATGATGATGTCCATAACAAGCCTAGACAGTATGGATGAAACATATTACAGCATGATCCATGCCCACACTTGTAATATACTGAAGTATGTGTTTGTTCTCCTGAAATCTTAGTTCTGCTTCCTAGGCACATGTGGGAACACTACAGTACACCCCTGCTACAGCATGCAAAGTACCTGTAGCCTACTGTGTGCCACACAATCTGCTCATCAGGAAGCAGGCAGCCTAACTATCCACCCAGGCATATCCAGATGCTGTACAGCAGGTCATTTCAATCATCTCCTCAGTCTCCATTACCTGTGACAATAATGGGGACAGTCAGCGCCCAGCAGCTGTGCCACAGTCCCCATTTTGCATCCTGCACAGTATACGGCAGCACAGGCAAAACAAAAACTAATCCAGGTCTATGGATCCTGACATGTATATATTAGCAGTGCGCTATCCCACACACTCACACACACACACACACACACACACACACACACACACACACAAAACTGATGCACGCAGTGGTATCTAATGGTATGCTGGACAGTGCATGTTCCGGTCACACTGTGGTGTAGACATTTCCTTTTGTACCACATAGGTGTAGATCACAGTGTGTCTGTTTCTTTAAGAGCTATTCCAGTCAGTGAGCATGTGCAAGCAAGAGTGCCATTCTGAGTGAGCAGCCAGAGTGAAAACGTGCATATGTGTGTGTAGTAGTCAGTCAGTTCATTTAATTTAATTTTCAGTCACCCATTCTGATGTGTTTGTGTATAATAAACTACTTAAATGAACACCCAGCCTCATTGTCTTATTGAATATACAGAAGAGGAGTGACATGGTGTCAGAATGGGATGCAAAGTAAAACTTCTTCTTCAAAACCATGAGGCAGGCAGTTACAGTTGGAGGAATATACAAGAGTGGATCATCCCTTTTCAAATGACTCGCAAACAGGTCAGAAAGACAGATCTGGGTACTAAATCTCGCTTAAATGATTTTTACTCAACAAATATAAAATGAAGCATTAAAACCATTCAAAATGACTTTCTAATTAAACAAAATGTTCAAAATTACGATATGTTGATAAAAATACTCAAAATGCTTACAAAACTGTTTGAAATAACTTCCGAATCACAAAAAATATATATATAAAAAAAAAACAAAAGAAAATGTCCATATTTTTTTCTGTGTGCTTCTTTTTCATATTGACTAAAGTTATCCGAAGTGTGCAAAGTGTTTGCATTTTTGTGCAGTATTACAGTACAGTTATTTTGCAAAAAACGGTAATTTCAAAAAGTTTATGGTACAGCTGAATATTTTTTTTTGAGTACCTGATATATATGTGTGTGTTTATACATAATTACAAGGACCAGGTCTATACTGTGTCTAAAGCAATTTGTTGGCATGGTAGAGGGATTTCACAGACCTGTTCCACTTATATTTGATAATAATGTTGTTGAAAACTGGAGAGTGTCTGATCAAGAGTATGATATTTTCATACAGGCTGCTTTTTTCTGACAAAGACGCACACACAAAGGCATTTATTCTGCTTAATTTAGCTGGTTCAGAAGCCATTGATAGAGAGCGTTCATTTGTGCATGCTCCAGCTGCGTACGCAGAGGAGGGGGAAACCACCATATAGTGTTACTGGCTGAAACCCGGGAAAATCCTGAGTGCTTAAAATGTAAATTTAGAGAAATGTGTAACCCCCAAACAAATCTTAAAATGAAAAGGCACATATTTTATACAAGAGATCAAAAGCCTGCTGAAACTTTTGCAGTATATATAACTGATTTGAGAAACAAGACAAAAACATGCAGATTTGGTGATTTAAGAGATGAGTTGATAAAAGACAAGCTTGTGTGTGGTATTAAAGATGATGCAGTAAGAAAGATTTTGCTTTGAGACAGTTATTTAACTTTGAATAAGGCCATAGAGATTTTTCAGATATGTAGGCTCATAGAAAAGCACACAAACATGCTTACAAATGAGAAATGCATGCTTCCAGTGCCTTCCACTGCTAATGTTGATAGTATGCAGCACATGATTAAAAGACACAGATCTAAAGGTGTGGTTGCTTCATTGAAACCCATAACTTTTTTAGCAAGTTCCAGGGCAGCTCCAGTAAAATCCAGAGAATGCTCAGTGAAGCAGAAGGGTGACTCAGCAAAACCAAAAGGGCTTGTGGTTGCTTCCAACTCTAGCACCATCCATAAACCAACAAAGTTAGCTGCATTACCAAACTTTATTGTTAATTGTTGTAAGATGGGGAAAAGTGCTTAGCTTTTGGTCAACAGTGTCACACATGTAAAAATGTGAAATCATTTCAAAATATTCTGTAACTCAAAAGGGGTGCATTCTTTTTTTAAAAGAGAACATGCAAAGTTGTTGCTTATGGTGGTGAAGAAATTCAAACTAAAGGCTCAGTAGTACTTTCATGTTACTCTGCTGGGAACAGCTATGACTTGCAATTTTGTGTAGTCAAAAAGCATGTGCAGTCATTGTTAGACTGCAAAGACAGTTTGAAAATGGGAGTGCTTTCATTTAATGCAAAAGTCCACCATGTAAGCATGTGTAACAATGAAAATTTCACACAAACTATTTATTCTGAATATGCTGATATTTTTGAAGACAGGTTAGGCAAACTCCCAGTTGTGTACTCCATGAAGTTAGACCATGCAGTAAGCCCAGTCATCAGACCAGCAAGGAAAGTTCCAGTAGCCTTGCAGGGCAGAGTCAAAGCTGAGCTAGACAAAATGGTGCATCTAGGTATAATTTGTCCAGTTGAAGAACCAACCGAATGGGTATCCTCCATGGTTGTATCTCATAAGAAAAGCTCAGATGATATTAGAATATGTATTGATCGAAGATATTTGAACAAAACACTAAAACGTCCTCATCGTCCAATGCATACAGTCAAAGAAGTTGTAGCTCTTATGCCAAATCCTACTGTTTTTTACTGTCTTAGGTGTAAAAAGTTCAGTTTGGGAAATTTTACTTGACCGATAATCTTCATTCCTAACCACTTTCACCACTTGGAAGGTACAGATTTCTGAGATTGCCATTTAGGATAAACTCTGCCAGTGAAGTCTTTCAGTGTGCAATGGAGCAACTTTCTTCTGGTTATCCATGTGCTGTTATAGGAGGCAATGGTGAAATCGAACATGATAGAAACCTCAGGAAAGTTGTGGAATGTGCTTGCAAAGTGAATCTTAAGCTGGGTCCTCAGAAATACAAATTCAGGCTACAAGAAGTTACGTATGTGGGCCATTTGTCTACTAGTTCAGGCTTACAACCAGATCCTTCCAAGCAAGCTGCAATTCTTGAGATGCCAGCTCCAGACAATGTCATTTCCTTACAAAGTTTTCTTGGCATGGTCAACTATTTGGGCAAGTTCATTCCAGATTTGAGTGACCTTTCAGCGTAGCTCAGAGAACTGACATGCAAAGATGTAACTTGGTCCTGGTATGAACAACACCAAACAGCATCTGATGTCCTGAAACAGAGAATGGCCAGTCCACCTACTTTAAGATATTATGATGATTATGATGTTCATGAACCTGTAACTCTTTCCTGTGATGTTCTGAAATTTGGTCTTGGTGTAGTCATTCTTCAGCAGGATAGACCAATAGCCTATGCATCCAGAACTCTAACCCAATCTGCGATGCAGTATGCTCAGATAGAGAAAGAGCTCTTGGCAATTGTGTTTCCATGTTTGAAGTTTCATAATTATATTTATGGCCGACCTATTCAAACTGAGACTGACCACCAATCTTTGGTCACTATTTTGAAAAAGCCAATGCACATAGCTCCTGCGAGATTACAACGCATGATGCTGAAATTGCAAAAATACAATTTTCACTTGGTCTACACAAAAGGCAATCTTCTTTATCTTGCTGATACTTTATCCAGATCACCCAGAAAAGCCAGTGAACAGCATGAAAATGAGAAACCTGATTTTGTTTTGGAGTCAAGAAGTGAGAAAAATTTCTTCCACACATCTTGATGAGCTTCAAATTCACACAGATTCAGATCCAATTCTCCAGAAGCTCAACCACTGTATCAGCTGAGGATGGCCATCAAAGCAATCTTGTTTACCACCAGATGTGCAACAGTATTTTCCTTATAGAGACAAGATTTTGATGGAAGATGGTATCATCATGAAAGGTCCAAAAGTGATTGTTCCAAAATCCTTGCAACAAGAGTATTTTAAAATCTTGCATCATGGTCACCCAGGAACTGATTCTACCAAAAGAAGGAATAGAGGACTAGTATTTTGGCCTTCTATGTCAAAAGACATTGAGAGAGAACTTTCAGGTTGCTCTGTTTGTAATAGTACTAATCCACATCAACAAAAAGAACCACTTCAGCTAAGCCAGATTTCTGAACTACCTTGGTTGGCAGTAAATACAGACATTTTCAAATGGAATGGTCAACATAACTTGGTATTAGTAGACTCTCATTCAGATTGGTTCGAGATTAACTTAGTTCCTAATCTCATGTTCAGTACTGTCATTACTAAGTTGAAGATACATTTTTTTGTCCATGGTAGTCCGCACAAAGTCATTTCTGATACTGGTGCACAGTTTACAAGTCAGCAGTTCATAAGAATTGCTGAAACATGGGACTTTATTTATATTACGAGTAGTCCTGAATACCAACAATCAAATGGCTTGGAAGAACCTGCAGTTCAAAGTGCAAAACAGCTGTTGGAGAAATCTAAATGTGACAACACTGATATTTTTCTAAATCTCCTAAATCTCAGAAACATACCTTGCAACAATCTTCTTGGTTCACCTGCTCAGTGGTTAAGTCGAGACAAATCAGAACCACACTACCAGTCAGTAAGAATTTGTTGGTTCCAAGTGCTAAAAAAACAACAAAGCAGTAAAAGCTCAACTCCTAAAGAAGCTTTTGTCCAAAAAGTCCTATTATGATAAATCCAGCAAATCTCTGAATCCATTAAAAAAGGAGAGATAGTGAGGATGCAGACAGCGAAAGGATTTGACCAAACTGAACATGTGAAACATTTGCGTGAAGAATCGAGATTGTACATCACTGAGTAGCAAGGCATGGAATTTAGACAGAATCGGAAACATTTCTTAAAGGTGTCTTTGCCAGTGTTGCAATATTTTGCTTGTAACAAAGACTCTAATTCTCAGAGTGATTTATCTAATGTTCCTGTCCAGAGAACATTTCATTGCCTGTTCCTGAAACTATCTCTGAAAGTCCTCAAGAAGAACATTCCCCAGTGACTGTCACTGCTGCTAAGCCCAGTTCTAGTGTGTATCTGTATAATTTACATGCTCATATGATTGTCATTGTTTATTTGTATGACCAATTAGTTATAGAGGGAGGATGTAGCTCAAAGTGTGCATGTTCCTTTAAGAGCTATTCCAGTCAGTGAGCATGTGCATATAAGTACTGAGCAAGTGCAAGCAAGAGTGCCATTTTGAGTGAGCAGCCAGAGTGAAAGCATACCTGTGTAGTAGTTTGTCATTTAATTAGTTCATTTAGTTTAATGTTTTAGTCAACCATTCTGATGTGTTTGTGTATAATGAACTACTTAAATGAACACCCAGCCTCATCGTCTTATTAAATATACACAAGATGAGTGACAATGGGGAAGGGTGGTGGGGGTCACAGCTCTTACCATTTGCATAGTTGCCTAGAGCCACAATACCACATGGCTGTCAACACAGTTAGAGAAATGTGGGTCTTAAGAAGGGGAGGGCTTTCTATTGACCCAGAATGGGTGCCAGAATGAGGCCATGTAACAGAACAATTGTGGCAGCTGGAGACAGAGGAACTAAAGACTCTCTGTGGCATGGCAGATTGGGACTAGTATGGAGACTACTGGTGAGGTATTCTATCTCTGAAGGCTTTGGTTCATGGCTGCCCACGATGATGAGTGCTGGAGGGCAATACTTACAGTCTTGCAGGTTCACAGTGTGCTTGTGACAGGTGTTAAATGCAACCACCCTTCGTATGAATACACCTTTGGCCACAGACACCACCACCACTGGACAGATTGGTGATGGCAACACTAAACATCCTCCACATAGAGGTGCACATGATAGCTACAATTTTCACCATAGCCATTAAGATACCTAGCATGGCATCATCTCTAATCTCCACTGTCACCTGGTAATGTCTGTCCTGATGTGAGATATCATTATGTGGTTTCCGACTGCGTCTGGATTATAGCTCAAAACATCCATCAACTGAATCCGAGTGTGGCTCACATATCAGGGGTCAAATGAAGCACTTGGTAGTATCAGGGATAAATGGCATATTGCTGGGCAGTGGTTATCTCCACACCAGATGCAGTGCACTAACTCACTGTTGCAGCCTCAAGAGGAGCAGTGGTGGTACTCTGAGAAAACATGAAGCCCCATATCAGCCCATTTGGTTCTGCCTGCAGTTTAAAATGTTGAGGAGGCAATACTATCACAGTGGCACTAGATGCAAGCCCATCCAGAAGGGAGACAAAGTGAGAATCTGTCCTGGGATCTGTGACTTGAACCGAACATCAGCATAACCATACACCTATGACAAAAGTTTGTGAACAGTAGGCTAAACATCACATACAGATGTTTGGCTAAGCTGTCCAGTACAGGAAAGAATTGGACAGGCATGGTATTACAAATGGGAACACAGCTATTGTATGGTCATTTTTGTCACACAGTCATATCTCCTAATTGTAAAGATTTTCGCAGAATGACCAGATTTTTGTATCACATTTTTGAACTGTTCCTCATAGAATTTGTGGGTTTCTAGAAAATCACTGTGGACTGAAGTCACAAAATAATGGTAGGCAGTTGAGCTTCAGACTTCAAACCCTTCAGAAAATGCATGCTAACACAAATCCTGTTATTATATCAACTTTTACATATTTATAAGAGCAATATTTAAAATGCATTCCTATTTTTGAGCCTTTGCCCCCCCCCCCCGCCATTACTTTAGGCTTTGTCAAGATTTCTTGCACTAAAGGGTTAAGAGGAATGCACACAGTGGTCACACATTGCAGCGCATGAGACACATATGTGATTTCGGGGTGTGCTGGCTGAAATACTTAGGCTAAGAGGGCTGTTAAAGTGAAAATTGGTTGTCACATATATGTCAGGAGAAGCTTGTCATTGTTACTAGGCAACAGAGGCTGTTTAACTATGACGCCATGTGCTACATTTCTAGACACTCATAACAGGTTTCTCCATGGCATTTACCCAGTACAGGTATATGCAGGCCATAAAAGGGGGGGGGGTAAGAATAATTGTCCTGTTTGAGTGGACAGGATTCCCACAGTTTTGCCCATATACAGTTACATGTCTTGCAAAATTTATTTTAGCATGCAAAAGTTGCATGCAGCCTTAGTAATGAATAAAACAAGAACTTACCTATTGCCCAGCAAAAGAGGTAACTAATTGAAATCTCAGGACCTGTTACAGACAGTCCCAAAACACAGACTGAAAGTCAGAAAAACGTACATACATAAGTTAAGTCTGAGATGGCCATTTCTCAAAATATTCCCTTTTCTCTAAGGTATGGTGATCTCAGAATTATTACATATACATTTTCTTTTGGGGGGGGGGCTTGCCCCCTGCAAAAAAGAAGTTTAAAGGAGAAAACTGATCTTTGAGATTTGCTCTTTACTTGGGTTTTCAGTCTTTTTTTTTCAGCTTGTCAGCACTCACCATTTTGACTGCCAACATTTCAAAGGTTCATAGGTTCATACTAGGCTATCTGCCCTAGGGCATTTATAAGCCTAGCCAGAATGTGTTTGGCTTTCGCCACCCATTTTAAATTTATTTTGCTATGCCTTTTTCGAGGTTAGTATACTGTGTCTCTGTCTAACAGTGACACAGAAGTGATACCTGGGGTAAACCTACAATCACCCATCCACTCATCAAGATTCCTCTTGAAGAGAGTCAATGAGGGACTCTGCCTAACCTGGACTGGGATTTTATTCCAGAGTGAAGGGAGCCTCTGAGTTATGAATCTGTCCCTCGAGCATGTCCTATTTATTTCAGTGCTGAGGTTCAAGTCTCTCGAGCGTGTAACTCAATGGGATTTGGATTTTCTGAGGTGCAGAATGTCCATTAATTCTGGGTTGGACATGGCTTTATACGTCAGGCACAGATTGCCTCTGAACAGGCAGTATGCCACTGAGTAGAGCTGGAGTTTCTTTAACCGGGCAGCATATGGCATCTGTTTGAGCCCTTTGATCCTCTTGGTGAGGTACTTTTGGGGTCTTTCCAGTTGCTGCAGGTGTCTGGTAAGGTACATCCCAAAAGGGGCATTGTACTCAATTATGGGCCTGATGAGGGATGAGTAAAGAGGCACGATGACCTCCCCTGATCTAGATGTGAATCCCTTCATGATTAGGTGGGCTATATAAAATGTTTTTCTAACCACTTTGGCCATGTGATTGTCAAATGAGAGATTGCTATCAACTCGGGTCCCCAGGTCCCTAATTACTTCTTCTGTACTTAATAGATTACCACCTATGTGGTAATTTGTGGGCACTTTGTTTTTGCCAAAGGGGATGACTATACACTTTTTGGCATTTAGTTTGAGGCCATGGCTCTGGCACCAGTTGTCTGTTTCTATGAGGCCCTTTTGGAGGATGCTTGTGTTGGCTGGAGAGTCGATTATGGCGCCCAGTTTGCAGTCATCTGCGAACTTGGTCAGCCATAGTCCTTCCGTGTTGGCCTGTACCTCCGAGAAATATATACCAAACAAGAGAGGTCCCAGGACTGAGCCTTGTGGGACACCACTTGTAACTGGTTTGGAGTCTGACATGGCTCCAGCAATTCTAACCATGTGGGTTCTGTCCTTGAGCCAGTTTGCAATCCATCTAGTGACATAGGGGTTTATATTTAAACTGGTAAGCTTATCTATAATGCCCGAGTGGGGTATTGTATCGAAGGCTTTTGCGAGGTCCAGGTAGGCTGTGTGGACCACCTTCCCCTCGTCAATGGCCTTGGTGACTGTTTCAAAGAAATCAACCAGGTTTAAGAGGCAGGATCTGCCCTTAACAAAGCCAAACTGGGTAGGATCCAGTGTTTGTAGGTCCCCAATATCTTTATTTATGAGGTCCATGATGATCCTTTCCATAGCTTTGCAGACCAAGCTAGTCAGGCTTATGGGCGATAGTTTCCAGGATCTGTTGAGGCACCACCTTTATGGAGAGGGACCACTGTTGCTGTACGCCACTCTTTGGGCACATATCCTGTAATAAGGCTGAGATTGAACAGTAGTTTTATGTTTGGGTTTAGCTCTTCTTGGAGTTCATGTAGGACGCAGCCCGGGACACCATCTGGTCCTATTGATGCTGTGTTTTTTGCTTTGGAGAGGGCGGCTCTTACCTGAGCATCTGAGATGTCAGGGGCAGCACTCTGCTGGGATAGATATTTGCCCTTTTGGTGGGAGGGGAGAAGTTTGCTGAACCTGTCAGCTAGGATGTTGGCAATGTCTGTGGGTTTGGTGTATTTTTGTCATTTTGGACTAATTCTGAGCATATCTGGGAATTACCACCCAGGTTCCTAACATAACTAAAGAAAGCCTTGTGATTATCCTTAGTGTCCTGTGCAATTTTTCTCTCGAAGCTGGCCTTAGACAATTTTATGTGTGCCCATAGTTTTTTGCTAATACTGATCAGTGATGCCTTCCCTTTTTGGGATTTTGCTCTATCATTTAGTAGCTTCCTCCTTCTATTGTATAGTTTGTTTATGGCTGGGGTCCACCAGACAGGACGTCTGCCTTTGGAGGATTGGGTCTTGGTTTTATTTGGGATCGCATGATCCATGCATTCTTGAAGGTGTTCATAGAATGCATTTATAAAGGATTCTGCGGTCTGGGCCGTATTTTCCACAGGCCCGGGGGCTTTGAAGGATTCTACCTCAGTTTTGAGGAGTGTGAAATTTGCTTTAGAGAAGTTTTTCACTGTGGTTTTCTGGGCATGGGGTGGGGTCGGGATGTGAATATCCAGTGAGATTAGTTTATGGTCTCATCTTACCAGTGAGGGATACACTTCTGGTCTGGAGCATAGAGTCCCCATGTTGGTGATGATCAGGTCCACTATGTTTTCCCCTCTTGTGGGAGTGGTAACAAGTTGTTCCATAGCATTTGAGTTTATAAATTCTAGGAACCTCTGGGCTAGGGTGTTGGAGCTAGAGTAATGCTCCCAGTCTATGTTTGGGTAGTTGAAGTCGCCCAATATAATGGTGTTTGGAGAGACCTTCATATTTTCCAGTGTTATCAGGAAGGCTGAGTGAGGTTCCTGGGTTTGGGAGGGTGGTCTGTAGCAGGCTATAAACTGGAAGGCAGTTTTACCCACTGTTAGTTGCACATGGAAAGTCTCTGATGCTTCGTGCTTTGTCACCAACCTGGAGGTGTGGGTATCTTTGATGAATATCGATACTCCCCCTCCTTTTGTGGTTCAGTCCAAGTTTTGGGGCTGAAAAGCATGGTATGAGGTATAACCTGGTAGTTCTGGGGTGCTCTCGGGTGCCCTGAACCAGGTTTCTGTTACTGCACAGATATCGATGTTCTCCATGCTAAGGAGAGTTTCGAGTACGTGCATCTTGAGGTTTAGACTTCTGGCGTTGAGTAGCATTACTCTTAGTTTCTTATCCCTTGTGATACCTATGGAGGTGGGTTTGTCTTTTGAGCCTTGCCTAAAAAAGGCACTATGGGGGTAGCAAGAGCCTTTGCCAATATCCGAAAGCCCAGGGGTGACAGGTGCAAGCCGTCCCTAGCGAAGCATCGTGGCTTGTCGAGCATATCATCCCAAGCTGACAGGCATTGGATCCCCTTTGAATGACACCAGTACTTAAGCCAATTGTTGAAATTGATCATCTTGTCTTCATATTGTGGCATCATTCCTGGTGAGGGTAAGATGCTACTCAAGGTCATGGTCATACCGGCCTGGGCTACATGCTCAGAGAGCTCCTTTATGTCTCTTTTCATGTAGTCCAGGGAGGTATGTCTCAGGTACGTCAACAGGAAACTGGCAGAAGCTCACATTAATGACCCACTAAAATATACCTTACTACAGATACACACACACACTGACACACACACACACACACACACACACACACACACACACACACACACAGGATAAATATGACTATATGTGTGTATATATGGACTGTGCAGTGGTGCAGTGGTTTGAGTTGTCGCCTCACAGCAAGAGGTTCTCCAGTTCGATTCTTGGCTGAAGTGCCGTCCGTGTGGAGTCTGCATGTCCCGCCTGTGTTCGTGTGGGTTTCCTCCTTGTGTTCCAGTTTCCTCCCACATTCCAAAGACATACATCTGGAGTGTTTTACCCCGGACCTCTGCTGAAAATAGTCTCGGTCCAAGTCGGACATTCTCAGTAAACAAATGTTAAATATATATATATATATATATATATATATATATATATATATATATATATATATAGAGATAGATAGATATATAAAACACACGCACACACACACACACACATATATACATATACATATATATACATATATATATATATATATATATATATATATATATATATATATATATAAAATATATGTATATAATATATATATATATATATATATATATATATATATATATATATATATATACATATAGACCTACTTCTGAAAATCAAATTCTCATATAACTGAAATTCATTTTTGCGAGATGAAAATCGTGAAACCTTGAATACTCGAATGGCAAATTTTTTCCCAGGGTAAATAAACACTTGTCCAAACTTAAGCAAAACACTCACTGTAATAAATAAAAACACCTAGGTGGGGGGCTATGCCCCCCCCCCAAATGTATACACCAACTCAGAGATCACACTACAGTGAAGAAAAGGGCATATTGGGCAAGTGTTTACTTACCCCGGGAAAAATTTGCCATTCAGGTATTCAACGTTTCGCAATTTTTGTCTCTTGAAAATGAATTTCAGTTATATCAGAATTCAATGTTTAGAATAGAGCCATGTGTGTATATATATATATATATATATATATATGTGTGTGTGTGTGTGTGTGTATACACAATGAATATAAAAAGTGTACACACCCCTGTTAAAATGCCAGGTTTTTGTAATATAAAAAATGAGACCACAATAAATCATTTCAAAACTTTTCCCACCTTTAATGTGACCTATATCCTGTACAATTCAATTGAAAAAGAAACAAATCTGTTAGGGGAAAAATATAAAGAATAAAAAACGTATAATAAGTTGGTTGCATAAGTGTGCACACCCATAAACCAATACTTTGTTGAAGCACCTTTTGATTTAATTACACAATTCAGTCTTCTTGGGAAGGAGTCTATCAGCATGGCACATCTTGACTTGGAAATATTTGCCCAGTCTTCCTTGCAAAAGTGCTCCAAATCTGTCAGACTGCGAGGGCATCTCTAGTGCACAGCCCTCTTGAGGTCACTGCACAGATTTTCTATAGGATTTATGTCTGGGCTCTGGCTGGGCCATTCCAAAACTTTAATTTTCTTCTGGTGAAGCCATTCTTTTGTTGATTTGGATGTAAGCTTGGGGTCATTGTCATGTTGAAAGGTGAAATTCCTCTTCATGTTCAGCTTTCTAGCAGACGCCTGAAGGTTTTGGGCCAAAAGAGACTGGTATTTGGAACTGTTCATAATTCCCTCCACCTTCACTAAATCTCCAGTTTCAGCTGAATAAAAGCAACCCCAAAACATACTGCCACCACCATGCTTCACCGTGGGGATGGTGTTCTTTTGGTGATGCAAAGTGTTGTTTTTGCGCCAAACATACCCTTTGGAATTGTGGCCCAAATGTTCAACCTTGGTCTCATCAGACTATATCACATTTTCCCACGTTTTTGGGAGACATGATGTATTGTTTTGCAAATTTTAGCTGGGCCTGGATGTTTTTCTGTGTAAGAAAAGGCTTCCATCTTGCAATCCTACCCCAAAGTCCAGGCATATGGAGAATACGGGAGATTGTTGTCATATGTAGTATGCAACCAGCACTTGCCAGACATTCCTGCAGCTACTTCAGTGTTGCTGTAGGTCTCTTGGCAGCCGCCCTGACCAGCTTTTGTCTTGTCTTTTCATCAATTTTAGTGGGACGTCCAGTTCTTTGCAATGTCACTGTTGTCCCATATTTTCTCCACTTTTTGATGACTGTCTTCACTGTGTTCCATGGCATATCCAATGCTATGGAAAGTTTTTTGTACCCTTCTCCTGACTGATACCTTTCAACAATGAGATCCCTTTGATGCTTTGTACACTCCCTTTGAACCATGGCTTTTGCTGTAGCAGGCAACTGAGTAAATGTCAGGAAAATCCTGCTAGGACAGCTGCACTTTATTTGGGGTTAATCAGAGTCTCTTTAATTGATGGCAGGTGTGTATCCAAGAAGACTGAATGCTGTAATTAAATCAAAAGGTGCTTCAACAAAGTATTAGTTTAAGGGTGTGCACACTTATGCAACCAGCTTATTGTACACTTTTTTATATATTTTTCCCCTAACAGATTTGTTTGTTTTCCAGATGAATTGTACAGGTTATAGGTCATATTAAAGGTGACAAAAGTTTTGAAATGATTTACTGCAGTCTCATTTTTTATATCACAAAAACCTGGCATTTTTAACAGGGGTGTACACTTTTTATATCCACTGTATATATATATATATATATATATATATATATATATATATATATATATATATATATCTATATATATATATATATATATATATCTATATATATATATATATATAGTAGGATGCACACTGTGAGACAGACGAAGTAACCGGGTCATAAAAGTACAAGCCAAACTAGCTACAATTGTAGAAAAGATCAAAGAGAACAGACTACTGTGGTTCAGGCACATGTGCCGAAAACATGGAGATGATCTGATGAAGAAGATTTGGGACAGAGAGGAGAAAGGTAAGAGGAAACAAGGGTGTCCAACAAAGAGGTGGATGGATTGTATGAGAGAAGATCTGCAACAATCAGGCATGAGCATTGAACAAGACAGGAATTTGACATTGAACTGAGAGAGAGATGGTGACAGTTAACATGCACCCATATCCCATGTAGAAAATGGGAAGATGGAGGTTGATGATGATGATGACAGTTGCAGTTATCATTTCCTTCAGCCCTAAGCCTTACTGGAGGCTATGGTTAGATAGTCA